>NC_069693.1:49402722-49714910 GCF_023699985.2 Odocoileus virginianus
TGTCACCATCGGCTGATTCCATAACTAAGAGTCCACATTCTACCCAAGGCAATAGCGAGTCTTCTGCATAATTTCTGGTCGCTTAAGCGTCCCCAGTGACACCATGGGATTATTTTTATTTCTAAATACATCTGCAAGTGGTTGTTTTTCAACCTCAAATCAATACATCATGAATAGAAAAAGCTAGATTCACAGAGAGGCTCACTGAATGCTTTCTATTGGAATGAATATATTTTTGTATTAAACCAGCCCCAAAGGAATAGTGGACCTAAAAATCATAGAAACTTTAAACTTGGGGTCAAATTCCTGCTCTGGTCTTCTGTGAAGCTGTGTGACCCTGCACCAGGTGCTCAACTTCTCTGGGCCTTGGCATCCTTATCTGTGAGAATGGAGTTGATATAATCATATCCAAGACCTCCCAAATCACGTAAGACTTAACTACATTGTGAAAGTAAATTATAAAGCATCATGCAACGTGTCAGCTACATTTTTGTCAAGCAGGAAGTGTGCGCCCGCAATATTCGACAATTTGGACCTCCTGCTTTTTAAATTTAGGTTTATTCTGTCTCAAGTTCAAATGCTTTTCCTTAAATAATTAATATCTCTGCATACTTTAATCTTCAAAGCTCTCAACACCTGCAGCTGGAGTAAGATGGTGCAACTGAAAGCAATTAAATTCTTACTACAGAGAAATGAAATTCTATGCTCATGGCTTGGAGAATAGACCCTGATGGTATCAAAGTTCTTGCTGACCCTCTGCAAGGACTTCCAAGTGACAGAGAGGACAGGTTGGACAGGGTTCAAGACTTAAGGCAGAGCCATTCCTCTTCCCTTTAGCGTCCTGGGCATCCCTGGGCTGTTGGAGCTGGGACTCTGAATGCACCTGAGCCAGGTCTGCAAGAAAAGTCACCAGGTCCTCTGCGCCTATCAGTTAGCTGTCATCCTCACCTTTACCCACTTAAAAAAAAAAAAGAATCTGCCTTTTAAATCACAAAAAATACACTTGCAAATTAATTTTGCTACATTATGTTTCCAAGGATAAAGCAGTATAGAAGGGTGTTTAAGGGCATGGACTCTGATGTCAGACCCTCAAGCCCCTGACGGCTGCATGGCCTCAGAGAAGTTGCTTAACCTCTCTGAGCCTCTATTACCATATTTGTAAAAAGACAATATGAAAAGCCCTCATCTCAAAGCTGCTGTTGGGGCTAACTGAAGTCACGAAGAACAGTATGCAGCAAGCCTTCAAGCATATAATGAAAAATGTGTCAAAAAGGGTCCAGAAATAGTCACAACAAAGTAAGAACAGTGATTCTTTGTTAAGAGGAGAATGTGCACTTGGCTTCTTTATACACAGTCATAAATTTTGTATGAGTATATGAAAACAACACATGCTCACTCTAGAAAATTTAGATAACATGGAAAATTTTTTTGCAATAAAATAAATATTATTCTCGGCAACCCCAGCACCACATCTCTAGGGAAGAGATGGAGGGTCTTAATAAATACTCTTATCGTCAGCCAGGTAAACCCTACATGGAGTGCAGAAAAATGACCAAAATGCGTCCTTTCCTTTGGATTCTGGTCATGGCTCCCAGGTGGCTGAGTGATAAGGAATCTGCCTGCCAACACAGGAGACGCAGCTTTGATCCCTGGGTCAAAAAGATCCCCTGGAGTAGGAAATGGCAACCCACTCCAGCATTCTTGCCTGGAAAATTCCAATGCACAGAGGAGCTTGGCCGTTGCAGAGGAAGTTACAGTCCATGGAGTTGCAAAGTCGGACATGACGAAGCACGCATGCACATGGCTCCCAAGCACACTGCCCAGAGGCTCAGGGGTCAGGAAATGTCCCCAACTCCACTTAATTCCTCTATTTATCCATCTAACCAATGCCACTGTATGGCCATTCCATGCCAGTCCTCATGCCAGGAACAAACTGACAAACTTCTAGCTGCAACCCAACTTTACCCTCTGCAACAGAGCAAGACATGATAGTTCATCAGACCCAGGCCAGCCTTGCTCCCAAGACCCAGGCTGCCGGGGGATCTGTCTGTCATGTTGACCGGATGAGTGGACCATCACCCACCTCCACGCTTGCTCTAAATACACAACTGATAGTTCTGTCTGTCCTTCCTATTTATTCAGCTAGGAAGGATATTGGGCACAAAAGGCAAAATTTCTGCTGACAGCAAAACCAGTCAAAGAAACATTTCTTTTTAGGATAACAAATGCTTTTGTGTTCCAGCAGAGAACAATGCTTCTGCAGTGTTTTTTTTTTTTTAATCAGGTCAATTATTTTATTGCTTTTAGCTTCTCAACCTTGCCCGATTGAGTGCTTGTTCTAGAATACTGAAGCTCCCCGGGACAGCACACTTCTCTAGTGACCTTCTCACTCCCCTCTAAAGAAAATCACTGCCCTACATTTTCAAAATCTCCAGGAAGGCAGAATATGTCTGGAGCAAACAGCTCTTAAAAGGCATGAGAGCAAATTATGAGATTTTTTTTCCCCAGCAATAAAACACACACACACTTAAACATAAGATGCTGTTGTGCGGACATCAGAAGCAATTAACACCCAGTTATTTTCTTTTTAAAACATTCTCTGTGATTCTATAATTCGCCTTTTTTGTATAATTGCATAACCTTTGATCAGTTATCTTTTTTAGAAAGTTACTAGCAATGATGCCACTAAGAATACTTTTGAACCTTGACTGCTTACTTTACACTGGATACATGCATTGTCTTATCTAATCCTACAATAATCCTACCTTTGAGATAGTTTCACTGGCCTACTGTTGGCCCCATTTTACAGATGAGGAAACTGAATTTCAGAGAGGCAAAGTAATCTGCCCAAGTTAGAAGTTTAAAGAACTGAGATTGAACACAGATGGTCTGACTCCAGAGTCTGCAAGTTTGATCTCCACATGATGACTGAACTTTGTATAAAAAGAAAAAACTACCTACTTGCAACAACAAAATAGAAATCACATCTAAACCTTCCACTTGGAAATAACAATTTAGCACCTTGACAGATATTCTTCCATTTTATTTTTCCTTTGCCTTTTTTCACTTACCAAATAATATTCTCTTATATTAACAGGCATATTTTCTATTCTGAGTACCCAGGACATATGTTAATTGGAAGCTCCATCTTCATGATCAGAGAAACCAAGGAAAAGAAGATATTACAACTGGATAAAAACCTCAAGGATGACAGTCAGGACTGGGAACAAGGATTAAATTTGGAGTTTTCTCTTTCCTTGGCTTCAGACAAAGCCTCTTGGTTTATTATGAGACATGGGAGGTTACAGACATCAAATGACCAAAGAAGAGGAAATTTAAAGGACCAGCAGCAGCTTTAACATGGCCATGGTGTTTGATGTCCTCTCACTGAGGGCCGGGGCAGTGCTGCCTCCTTTAAGCGCAAGCGGGCTTGACCAATAGAGTACAACAGAAGTGATGCCATGTGACTTGTGAAGTTGGGTCATAAAGACCATGCAGGTTCCCCTTGGCACATAGGAGCCCTGAGTCACCATGAAAGGTCCAGCCACTCGCTGAGGCCACCATGCTGAAGGGGCCACCTGAGAGGCGCTGTGGCCAAGTGTCCCAGCTGAGCCCAGCCTTCCGCCCATCCCTGCCCAGGGGCCAGCCCCAGATGCTGAAGTCTCCCCCACCTCTGGTTCTCCTGACTGACATCACACAGACACCAGCCCTTCTCACTGCATCCAAATTCCTGACCCACAGAATCCATGATTCTTTCTTATGCATAATAGTGTTCTTGGGGGTTGGGGGACAAATAAATTGAGAGACCAGGACTGATATATACACACTACTACATATAAAATAGATAAGTAATTAGAAGCTGCTGTATATTATAGTTGTTAATTGTTAAAGATGGGTAATGGGTAAATGCTGGTCCATTATACAACTGCTTATGTTTGCATACTGGAATTTTTTGGGGTTTAAGTGTTTCCATAATAAAAAGTAAACATCTGAGGGGAAAAAGAAAACCTACTGTAGAGCATAAGGAACTCTATTCAATATTCTGTAATGATCTGTATGGGAAAAGAATCTAAAAAAGTGCGGATATAGGTATATGAATAGCTGTTTCACTTTGTGGTACACCTGAAACTAACCCAACATTGTGAATCAACTACACTCCAGTAAGAATTCATCTAAAAACTAAGTGCTCATTATTTTATGACACTAAGTTTGATATGGTTTGTTTCATGGCAATGGATTCCTGGAACAAAATTTGGCACCTGGAAATAGAGATCAACCTAAACAAACATTGAGCTGAGATCTGAGCTACTCTGCTTGCATCAAGGCAGCACAAAACCAAAAATTCCCTAAAGGTCCCAACAGTTCCCCGGGCCTACCATGCCTGGGGCTCTGGCAGGCATGTTTGGCTAGGAAAGGGCATCAAAGGGGCATAATTTTCAATAAGTTTTTTTTTTTAAGGCTTTTGTAGCAATATAGAATGAATATGTATAGAAAATCTATTGGGTTCATTAACAAGGGGACTATGAAGCACAAAGAAGTACATGAGGACCTAGTGTTTACAGGTACCTAAGAGCATCGAGATAAGATTGCTGGGTGAGATACAAAACCAGTGAGCCTTCTGCAGGGCAAGGCAACCACGTCCTCCTGGGTTTCTTTGCTGACAGAAATTATAATCATCTCTACCAGACACAAATTTGCCAGTTAGAATGTTCACTTCAGATTCTGGACCCTAATGAATAGTAATAAGAAAGTCGAACAAAGGCAAGGTTCCTTAGAGAATTAAATATAAATAACTCCTGGGCTGGCCTGTTGGTCGAGGCTGTGGTGTGATATTGAAAGGACCAAGAGACATCCATCTGCCTGTCTCTCAAGCTTTTCGTCATCTTCCTACTGAGAGTCCTGGGAGCACCTTGCCACCGTGACCTCACATCGCCATTTGTCCTTGGAACGCTGGGACTCCTTCCTCTAAAACTACTCCTATCCTGACATCCTGAACTTGGAGTTTTTGCCTGCCCTCTGTCACTGTCCTCCCAGAGACCTTGGGCTCCCAGTCCTTCTCCTAGGCCCCAAGTTCTCCCCCACTTCCCCTGTTCCACTAGAATCTTCTGGCCCCCAAGGTTCCTGGACCCTCAAGGTTCTCATACACCAACTAAAACATTCACAGTTCTGAAAACAAAGCCTCCAAATCATGAGGGAAAGACAATTGCTATTAATATAGATTTTGATGCTTAACATTTGTATCTGTTCACTGACCAGTCATACTCAAAATATTCCAGTACATCAACACCAGTCTGTCAGGGTGGAATGGAGGGAAGGTGGGAAGGGAGGCTCGAGAGGGAGGGGATATATGTATACTTACAGCTGATTCACATTACTGTACAGCAGAAACCAACAGAAGACTGTAAAGCAATTATCATCCAATTTTCTAAAAAATGAATAAAGTAAAAAGCCAAAACAAACAAGTCTGATTCTTTCTTGTCCATTTTGAACAGGCCTATCTGAACCACGTACAGAGCACACCAAGGAGTCAGACCCATCCTAAAATCAACAAGCTCCTTCCTGTCAAAAGACTGCAAAACCACAATAATGGAGAAATATCTTCTCACATCTTTGCAAAGCAAAGCATCTCTTTGATGTGAGGCAGGGTTCGTGGGGGGTACATTTCAGAAGCCGGAGTTTCCAGGAGAGGAAGCCTCCTAAGGTCAGACCACCAGACCGTGGGCCTGCTTCTCTCCTCCCTGTGCCCACCCTGGAGGCTCCCAAATGCCAACAGGGGCCTCCTGGGCTCCCCAGTTCTCAGCTCCTGCCGCTGGCACTTTCACCCCTGCAGCATGACGCTGGGGAGAACAGACCAGGCGCTGTGGACCTGACCAAAACTCCAGCCCATTCCCCTCTGCGTAGCTACCTGGCTGTCCTGCCATGTACCCAAGAGCCCAGTGGGTACCAGGCTGAGCTCCCCAACTACAGAGGGCGGAGAGCCGGCCTGTCAAAGGGTGCAACGGGGAGCAAGAAGTTGGAGGGCTCACAGGCAAAGGCCAGCCAGCCCCCGCCTCCCGTCTAGCAGAGTCCCTTCTCACTTAAGAATGGCCGAGATGCTGAGCAGGAGAGAGAGCCCGCTTGGCCTGTGACCCCCGAACAAACCTGGAACAGCATCTTTCTCTGTGGAGGCCTTGGAGCACGCATCTTAGGGTCGGCCGTGCAAGTTCCAATGTTCCCGGGGGGTCGAGGTGCAGGAGACGCCCTCTAAGACTCCCTTTCACCCCTTTACAGGACGTAACCTGCAGCCTGACGAGGGGCGGCGACCCCGAGGTGGTTTTGTTGGCCAGGCCACACAGACTCGGCCAGGCTGTTGTTCAGAACCTCCTGGGGGACTCTCAAAGGGCCTCCGTCCCCACACGATGCCCTCCGGGCGAGGGGTGGGCCTCAGGCTCTCCTGGGGGTTCTCTTGGCAAGAGGAAAATCTGGCCAGGACCCCGTGACCAGGCAGGGGGTTCGCCGTTCCAGCTCGCTTCCGCTCCCTTCAAGCCCAAGTCCCCACTCACTTCCGGCTTCTCATCCGGGAACTTTCCGTTGAAGGCCCTCCAGGCCTCCCGGGGCCCCCAGCTGCTCCTCGTCCTCCCTCCCCTCTCCTGGAACCCGAGGAAATTCCACACAGCCTGGCCTTCTGGGTCACCCCTCACCTGCCTCCTGTCCTCCCCGCCCGCCACCTCAGCCACACCTCCCAGGGGCCACTTCCGTTTCTTGGAAGATGGGGGGCGTCTGACGAGACTCAGCTTCCTGGAAGGTGGGGGGCGTCTGACGAGACCCATGGGGCTCTGGATGCAAATTCCCAAACACCTGCACCTGGGCGCCCGTAACTAGCAAGCTCCAGCTGACATCCTCCCTCCCCTAAACTTCTCCATGGCTCTCTAGTTGGGCTACTGTCCCCTCCCCCACCATCTGCTCTGCCACCCAGCTGGAAATTTCGGGGTCACTGTAGCCTCCTCCCACTCCACTCCCCACGCACCTCCTCCCAACCTCCTCCCGAATCCTGTCTACATCCCTCTGCCTGCCTACCCTGTTCGGGTCCCTGCCTTCTGCCTCCTGCCCTCTTTCCCTGGTGTCCTAACTGGGGTCCCTGCCTCATTTTTCTTCATCTGGTCTTTGCATCCTACCCCAGATATATCTTCCCCAGGTCAGATCTGGTCATATTCTTCCTGAGTATTTTTTAATCACTGGAAGGCCCTTTGATTAAGATCCAAGTGCCGACCCAGCATTCAAAGCCACGTTCTCTCTGACTCCTGTTTCCCTTTCTAGCCTGCTCTGACTGTCTGGCTGTGCCGACCACACACCCCACTTCTTGGCATCATCCCTGGTGGTGCATCAAGCATCTGGAGCTCCCAGGTCCCCACTTATGAAGCATTTTTGCCCAAACTACTTAACCCAAGTGTTACCAATCCTTTAGACCTAATTTCCAGAAAGAGTGAGGGGAGAGGGACACTTGGCAACCATGTGGTAAATCTAGAAGGAGAAGCAAACAGTCTACACAACAGCTGACCTGATCACTTTAAAAAACCAATGTCATGGGGGGTTGGGGCAAGGAGCTGGAAGAACAGAATATTATTGGAAATTGAAAGAGTAAAGAAACATAATCCACCAATGTCATGTGATCTTTCATTGGATGTTGGTCTGAAAAAACACTATAAAAGACATTTTGGAGATGGAAATTTGATTATAGACTGAGTATTAGCTGATGTTAGGGAATTTTCGTTAATTCTCACTAATTGTGTTTGGTGTGATGATGAGTTTTTTGGTTATGTAGAAAATTATCTTTATTTTTCTGAATGTCCATGCTGAAGAATTCAACGTGAATTGCCAGAGTGTCTGTAGTTCATCTTGCAGTGTTTCAGAAAAATATATATATATATTCATATATAAAGTCAATATGACAAAATACTAGCAGTTATGAGCCTATTCAGGGAATAGAGATGTTCATTGTCTTGCAATTTTTCTGCTTGTTTTTAAAATGTTTTAATAAAAAGTTAGAAGCACCTGGAAGGTGGGGGGAGCTGAGACCCCAGCATGTGTTCTGTTCTGTAATCTCCCAATCAAAATATATAAAACATCTTGTCTCTTTGGAGGGGGAGGGGGAGCGATTCCTCCTCCAAGTGAAAGGACTCAGCTGCCTAGCATTCAGAAGCAATGGCACATGCTTCCTTTGTAGCAGAAACTGTCCCCACAACTTCAGCAAACTGCCTGAGGACAGACTCGTTTCCAGAAGAGCTTGCATCTTTCACTGGGGATAATTACATCTTGAGCCATCTTTTTAAACAGAAAGCTGAAGGAGCTGTCATTGGTCCAGTCATCTTCTTCCTTCCAGAAAAGGAAGATAGAAGGGAAAAGGTAAGCCTTCCCTGCTGAGTTTTCTCTAGTTTTCCTCAGAATTCCATGAGGATGGGAGGGAGGCTGGTTGAAGAAGAGACAGACCTGGGTGTAACTGCAGGCTTCAGGGGTGACTGACAAAAAACAGGTTCTGTGGCTAGAGTGGCTTTGAAAACCTGGCCACTCCAAAGCCATTTGCTGTGACAGTCTGATCTTAACTGGGAGCCCAGGGTTGAATCCAGCCCACTGACATGTCTTATTTGGCCCTTTGTGGTGTTTTTTTTTTAAAAAAAAAAAAACAGCCCACTTCTAAAAATTAAACACAACATACATACTAAAGTACACACATTACTTGCATGGGTTTAACGCACTGTAATCAGCCCCCAGAACCCACTATGCACCCCCAAAAGCAATCATTTTTCAGACTTTTATTACTGTGGGTTAGTCTTGCTTGCTTTTGATTCTCGCTGTATCTGCTCATTTGTGTCTGGCTCCATTCACTCAACATAATGGCTGTGAGACTCTTCCATGTTGTTGCAGATGTTGTGGTGTGTGCATCCTTGTTGCCTTGAGGTATTTCACTGTGGGAACACACGCGGTTTGTTTACGCACTCTCCTGTTAGTGGGGGTTGCAATTTGCCGCTGCTACAGCAGCGCTCTGACAAGCCTCCTAACCCATGCCTTCTGGTGAGCATATGTGCACGGTCCTCATGGGCATACACCTAGGAGCGGAATTGCCGGGTCAGCAGATATGCACATATCTGCTGGCACTTTATAAATTTCTCATGAGTTGGCAACATTCAGAACATGAGAGAGTTAGCGTAAAAATCAGGGTTACAGCTCTCCCTTCAAAGTGTAAAGATTCCACAATATGGGACCTACATTCCACGTCTGTGACTGGTGTTTTGGTTCCCCCACAGTCCTCACCCAACCTGCCTCATGCCATCCCTCTTGGCTTCTGGAGGCACCTTGACCTTGGGATTCTCAGAACATGGGAAATGATCCGAGTGTGCTTTTACTTCAAGTCCTTAATAAAGATTACTTGGCTGCCTCAGTTTCCCCAATTAAAATGCTGAATGACCCCAGGGGCATAAAGACCTTGATCTGGTCACTCCAGTGGTGGGGGTTGGGGCTGCTGATAAATGACCTCCTTCCCAGATGGCTCCTCCTCCCGCTGGCACCAAGATGCCTATTACTTTAATTTAAGCAGAAGTTTTTTTGAATCAATATACATCCATGGTTTTTAAAAATCAAACAGTACAAAATGATATAGAGAAAAGGAAATTTCCCCTCTATTTCACTCCTTCCCCAAACCCTGGGGTTCCCTCCTCAGTTGTTCAGTCACTCAGTCATGTCTGACTCTGTGCCACCCCATGGACTGCAGCACGCAGGCTCCCCTGTCCTTCACTATCTCCCTGAGTTTGCTCAAACTCATGTCCATTGAGTCGGTGATGCCATCCAGTCATCTCATCCTCTGTCGCCCCCTTCTCTCCTACTCTCAATCTGTCCCAGAGGCAACCCCAGTTTATAAGTTTTACCCATTTTCTATTCTACACACACACATACACACACCTCTTGTCTACTTCAAACTAGTGCTTTGAGAATGATCTGTTCTGTACCCTGCACTTTACCCATCTTGCTGGCCCTTCCATGTCAGTATGTATAGATTCTGCTTCTTTCTAACAAGATGGAGTTTTTTCTTGCCTTTATGACCACCATTTATTAACCAACCCCCTAATGAGGAATATTTCAGTCATTTCCAGTCCGCTGCAATCACAGACTATGCTGTGATTATACTGTTTTTGCAGACATGTGCAAGTATATCTGCAGAATAAATTCTTAGACATATGACTGGGGGCAAGAGGGCATTCAAATTTCTTATTTTGGTCAATAGTCCCAACTTGCCTTTTGAAAGGGTCATATGAGGAGAATTTCTTGGTGATCCAGTGGTTAGGACTCCACCCTTTCACTGACGGGCAGTATGAATTCCATCCCTGGTCGGGGAGCTAATATCCAGCAAGCCAGTCAAAACCAAAATGAAACAAAAGACACGAAAGGGTCAGTTTACACTGCCTCCAGAAGCATCTGAGTGAGCTACTGTGGTCCCTGAAAAACGCGTATAAACCTGTAAGTTCTGATTTCACTGACGTGGCCCAGTCATTGGAGTTTTTACAACCTCACCAGAGTGATGCTAAAACATTCCAGTGTGGAGAACCGTACCTCTCATCGCCAATGGCTCCCCTAGGCCAGGGAAACGTCTGTAGCCCTCGGCAAGGTAGAGAATCCCATCATTTTTGATTCCCACCTGCCTGTCTACTCTCTTGCATCATGAACTCACCACCTGCCCGTCAAGGCTTACCAGGGGGGTCCTGCTTGGGGAGCGTGTCCCTGGCTACCTGATGAGCTGTGCGTGCTGTGATGCACACAGCAAAGTGGCACAGGCTTAGAAGAGCCAAGATGCTCTGTTCTCAGCATGGAGTCTCGTGATAGGAGTATTGACACCACAGTAATAGGCAAATGCTACCAACCAGCATTTCCGCCCACCCCCACCAGAAAGCCAGGTATTATCATTTAACAGCCCGCCACCATTTATTTGCCTCCTCTGCTCACTCGCAACATCCTGGGATCTGCTCTTCTCATGCTCTGTTACCAGGAGACTTGAGCTCCTGTAATTACAGATAACGGAGATGATGAAAATAATAAATTCTCATTGAGCACTTACCATATGCCAGGCTCTGAAGTCAGCACTTCCCATGCATTTACTCATTCACACCTCCTAATCACCCTGTGAGGTAAGGACTATCATCACCCAATCTCTCCCGAGGCACAGAGAGGGAAAACGATTTGCCCAAAGTCACACAGCAAGTGAGCAACCGCCGTGGCAGAGTAGATCTTGGTAAGCGTATGTTACATGGATGGATGGACCTTAACTTCTAGAAGCAGGTACTGGCAGGCCTGTCAGTGTGGACAAGAAAGGACATTTTCCTCATCAAATTATAAGTATCTCTGATGCCTGGTTTGTTACCTGCCTGCCCCTCCCCGAGTTAGGGTTTGTATTAGTTTGCTGTTGTTACTATAATAAATGCCACAAAATTAGCAGCTTGAAATGGCAGATGTTTATTATGTCATGGTGCTGGAGGTCAAAAGTCCAAAATGGGTCTCGCTGGGCTTAAAGATATCTACATCTTAATCCCTGGGACCTGCAAATATGTTACAGATGTGGCAAGAAGAACTCTGTAGATATGACTGAGTTAAGGATCTTAAAATCTGAAGATTATCCTGGATTATCCAGTGGGCTCGAGGTAATCATGAGGGTCCTTATAAGAGGGAGGCAGGGGGCTTAGGGAAGGGGGACAGAAGCAGAGGTCAGAGTAACACAGCCACCAGCCAAGGAATGTGGGTTGCCCCCAGGACCGGAAACAGACTCTCTGCTAGAAATTCCAGCAGGAACATAGCCCTGACAACGCATTGATATTGGCCCCTAACATCCATTTGGCACTTCTGGCCTCCAGAGCTACAAGACAACACAGTTGCATTCTTTTAAGCTACTATATCTGTGTGTTTCCTTCCAGCAGCCCTAGGAGACTCATGCGTGGTCACAGGTCGTCCCTTCATCACAAAAATATGGCAGGTGGCAGTCATTCAGAAGACAGCAAGGATGGGCTGGCATAGGCTGTCCTGTATTCCAGATTCCCTGGAGGCTGGAAAGGGATGGAATGGGGGCCGGGCTACATTCCCTGGGTAGCTGAGGTCAAGTATGCACAACAGGGGGGAATACTGTGGGCAGGAAGGCAGTGGCATTAAGTTAAATGGGGATCAGGACTTTACCAAGTTCTGTGGAAAAACTCGGTGAATGCCCCGGGCCAGGACACCAGGCTAAAGTCAAAGGCCCCATAGCCTGGACAAAAAGACAGTGCTGAGACAGCACTGGGGCTGTGGCAAGAGCACTGGCCTGCCACTGGCTGGCCTAGAGAGCTCAGGCTCTTTCCGCCCTTTTGGGGTCTCTTGCAGGTGACTTGTTAAGGTAATAATCATAATAACAGCAAGCACTTAAATGGATTCGCTTGGTCCCAGACACTCTTCTTCTTCTTCATGCTCTGCCTTGTAAACATAGACGGACTTGTCCAATACTCAAACCAATAAGTAGGTGCTGTCATCTTTATTTCACAGGTGAGGGAATTGAGGCACAGAGAGGTTAAGAAACTTGCTGAAGGTCACCCAGCAGGGAAGTGGCAAATTCTTTTTCTTAATTAAAAAAAAAATTTGGCCACACCACACAGCGTGTGGGATCTTAGTTCACTGACCATGGATTGAATCCACATCCCCTGCTTTGCAAGCAGGGGCTCTTAACCACTGGACCACCAGGAAGGTCCCAGAAGTGGTAAATTCTTGACTGGAACCCATGCACTTCAGATCCAAAGAGAACTGAGAGGTAGGGGAACAGGTTGGGGGAGATTTGGGCAGAGATGTTAAATCAAGGTGAGTAGTAATGAGCTGCGGGAGGTGGGGAGACAGAGAGAGAGAGGAGGGGCAAAAGCCAGCAGAAGCTGGGAAGATGGTTTTGGAGTCTGGTCTAACAGAGGCGCTGGAGCAGCCGCGAGGTCTGAGAGAACCAGGGTGGAGAGGGTCAGGGGAAGGGGAGGGGCATCTCCGTCACTGACGGGCACCCTGGGGTCTCAGAGTGGGCCGAGTGTGGGGACTGGGCCTGGTGGGGCCACAGTATTGATTTGGGTTACACAGACTCACTGTGGGAAACCGATCCGACTGAAGTTGCCATGGTGAGGCAGGGTCTCATGCCCCCGTCCTGCCCTTCGTCACTCCCCCAATTCCAGCCTTTTGTGTAGAACCCTTGGGTTTTGGGCAATATCATTTGAAAACTGCTACCCTGCCTCCATCCCATCAGCTCCTCCGCTCCTGCATGGATTCCTCACTGCCCAGACCACAGAGAGCCCCTGGAGTCCCCACTCTGCTCCTGCCACCCCCTCCAGGTAGCTTCGGAAGGCTCCAGCTTGGACTTCCTCACTCCCAGATCTTTGCACAGAACTTAAAGTCTCTGTTCAGTGCACATTCCAGCCAGCAAGTGACCTTGAGCAAGCCTCCTCCTTGCACCTCCAGGCGTCATCTGCAGAATGGAGCCGATAATAACAACTCCCCTCCGGAAGCCAAGAGACTGGGCCTCAGAACCTCTTAAGAAAATTAAGAAGAGCCGGTGTACACTGATCGCCTACATGAGAAAATGCTGTTGCAATTTTAGCCGTCACCGTTTCGACTGTCCTCGTTTGACCAGTGAGAAAACTGAGGCCCAGAGAGGTGAAGTCACCGACCAAGGACACACAGCAAGGTAGCGCAGAGTTGAAACCAGGACACAGGCCCTAGAACTGAGTCTCTTCCTCTTTCCCCTGAGTGTGCAGCCAAACCCCCAGAAGGAACCTGCCATGTGCCTTCTGGCCGGATTCTCCCCAAACCCCCTCTCCTTCACATATTTTTTACAGATAAGGAAACTGACGCTCGCCTGCCCAAGGTCACCCAGCCACTCACGCGGGAGCCAGGGAGCCAGGTATGTGTGACTCCGAGCTCACGCCTGGCCCTGACCCATCACGCAGCCTCCAGGGCTCCCACCCAGTGCTCAGATGCTGGGTTTCTCAGAACCTGTCCGAGGTCTGGGCTGGTTAAAAGCAGAAAAAGTTCCTCTTGCAGCCTCTCCCTGAGCCCCTCCCCATCATCAACACATCCCCAGGAGCCTCAGGATGCCGGGGACAGATAAAGGCAGATGCCCCAGCCCCTGGCTGCCCTCCACTCCTTCCGAGTTCTGTTCCTCCTTGGAGGGGAGGGAGGACAGCTCTCCTTGCCTTCCAGGCGGTTGGCAGAGCAGAGGCTGCTGTTCCTGCCTGCTGCCTGGCTGATGGAGAGATTATTTCTAAGCCCTTCCCATTCCCGCCCCCCCTTCTCTTGCAGGACCACACTGGCTGTCCCCGTGGGACTCAGTACAGAGCCTGCCGCTGAAGCAGGACAGCTGGCCTGGCTCCCTCCCACCACGAACCCCTCAACCCTCACCTCTAGCGGGGAAAGGGGCTTCTAGGTCCTTTCAAAAAAAAAAAAACAACAAACCACCCCACTCCTCTTGGGCTTTTCTGCAGCTGCTGGAGAGAGAAATGCAGAATGAATGGACTTCTGGTTTCTGAAGGAGGCAAGGGAAGAAAGGTTGAAAACTAACTCAGCCAGAAACTGCTGTGTTTGGGATTTTTCTTTTCTTTCCCTTCATCTTCACCACAAACCCATCTCTTCCCTGGGCATCGAGACATGGGCTCCTCTTGCTTTGCCTGGCAGAAAGACACCTGGAAATGGGCTCCCTGAGACAGGAGGGTGAGTTAAACTTCAGGGGAAGAAGTTAGTATTTGCTGCGGGGGTGGGGAGTATACAGGATGCTCTTAAACATCCCTTCCAAAGTGCTGTTTTTTTGTGAATACCTTTCCCACACTCTGGAAGGAGGTTTGTGTGCCGGCTCTTCCTGGGGGGCAGTGGGTTACAAAGTTAGGTTTGTGCAATGAATAAAGAAAGGAAAGTTTTTTTGGGGGGGGTTCTAGAAAGAGACCCTACTGGGAGACAGAGTCCCTGGTTGCACTGGGACTCACCGTGTGACCTTGGACGAGTCACTTCAGCTCTCTGGGTCTGGCTTTTTCACTAGGAAAACAAGAACGCTTGGGAAGGCTCCCTTGATTTCAAAATACTCTTTTCTCCGCAGGCTGCTCATCGTTTTCTGGCCGTACATTGTAAATGAAGTAATGCACGCAGAATAACAGACCATTGTGTGCTGAGCAAGTGTGAAATGCATAGGCTGTGATTCAACTCTTTGCTGCCTGCTGGAATCCAACTGGCTCTGAAATTGAGACAACTTTTATTTCCATTCAGTCGCTGAGTTTTCCCCTTGATTGGAGTGCATCTTGGAATGTAAGGTTATAGGTGCTTCAGAAGCAGCTCTGGCTAGAATGAATAGCACAGAAAAAGGTTGTGGGAGGCAGAGGATGAGAAATATTGTGGCGATGACTTTCTTTAATGCATGGGCTAAACCTGAAACCCTTCCTCTAAGTCAAGCATCCCAAATAGGTCTGAAATGGATAGAGCATTAGAGGTGCCTTCATTTCACAGATGACAAGACCAAAGCCCAGAGAGGGGGAGTAACTGATGCACGGTCACACAGCAAGGTGGCTGAGACAAGTAACCCATGAACACAGAGGAGCACTGTCATTGATAGCAAAGTCCTCTAAGTGGGAAAGCAAGAAAGAGGGCTGAGGCAAAGGTTGTGGAGCTTCTCCTGGGAGATGCTGTGCCAAGCACAGTTCCTCGTTACTTAACTTTTCTGGGCCTCAGTTTCCTCATCTGTAAAATGGAGATATTAATGTCTACCTCAGGGGGTTGTTGAGATGACTTAACATAGGAGGGGCATGTGGATCAGTGCCTGGCATGTCAGAATCGTCTAGAAGAGTGCTTAATATACACCTCACATGTATTATTGCATGTAACCCTCACTGTGCCCAGAGAGGTGGGCACCCAAACTGCCCCAGCTGAGCAAGTGAAGCAAAGGATTCAACGAGGCTGAGAAACCCAGCTGGGGTGGCAGTCTGTAAGGGATTACAACCCAGCAATGAAGTTGAGAAACTTTTACACTCTTAAGCTCTATTTTCAATAACTGTACTTTGCAAGGTTGGGAGGAGTCTTGTCATTGGCATAAGGATGCTGAGATCAGAGAGGTTAAGCTACAGTCCCAAGATCACACAGTCTGGCAGTGACACAGCTCTGACTTGTCCAGCTCGGGACCGAGCTCCCAGAGTCCCAGTCCACCTAATGCTTGTTCCAGGGAGATTCTTCTGAGATATAAATAAATGCTCCATCAGAGAAGGGATGTCATCATGTCCTTTCATTCACTGATAGATCTCAGGTGTGTAGTAGGTACTCAGTAAATCTGTGTTGGGTGAAAGATTAAAAGGATAAAGGGTGCAGGTGAGGGAAAGCAGACATGAGGCGATGTGGTCTAGGACTCTGCCCTGAGACTGATGGTTCCTCCCTCCTCTTGCTCTTGTCCTTCGGGCGCCAGGACTTCTTCCGCAATATCCATGCCTTCCCAAGACAGGGGCCTGCATGCCGGACACCATCACTTCCGCCCCTGCAGCCCCTTGAGTCCCTTCTTGTCGGGCCCCGTGGAGCCGCCATCCATCAAGGGCATTTACTACCGCAGGGCCCGGAAGGTGGGTGCACTGGATGCCTCCCCAACGGCGGACCTGAAGAAGGAGATGCTGGTCAACGTGGGGGGCCGGCGGTACCTGCTTCCGTGGAGCACGTTGGACGAGTTCCCGCTGAGCCGCCTGAGCAAACTCCGCTTCTGCCGGAGCCACGAGGAGATCGCGCAGCTCTGCGACGACTACGACGAGGACAACCAGGAGTTCTTCTTCGACCGGAGCCCCAGCGCTTTCGGGGTGATCGTGAGCTTCCTGGCGGCCGGCAAGCTGGTCCTTCTGAGGGAGATGTGCGTGCTGTCCTTCCAGGAGGAGCTGACCTACTGGGGCATCGAAGAAGCCAACCTGGAGAATTGCTGCCTGCGGACGCTGCTGCGGAAGCTGGACGATCTGGCCGAGCTGCGCCGGGAGGAGGCCCTGCAGCGGCAGCGGGAGGCCAGGCGGCCCACTGTGCACACGTCCCGCTGGGGGCTCTTCATGAGCCGGCTGCGCGAGATGGTGGAGAACCCGCAGTCTGGGCTCCCGGGGAAGGTCTTTGCTTGTCTGTCCATCCTCTTCGTGGCCACCACGGCGGTCAGCCTATGCGTCAGCACCATGCCCGACCTGAGGGCGGAGGAGGACAAGGTGAGTGGTCCATCCCTCCATCAGGCGTGGGTGCCCGGGGCCGTGGGACTGGGGGCCCACGAAAACGTTTTCATGTCTTTTCAGACAAGAAGGCAAGAAATGAATATGATCCCGTGTGGATTGTGTTCATTTTCAGACCAAGCCAGTTGCAAAAGATATTTTATACATTTTTTGTTTTTTGAGAAAGAAGCACATGAAGGGGACCCATGAAAGTCAGGAGGGGCCCCGCCCCCGAGAGCAAACGCTGGACATTGTGGTCTTAATGGACTGAGCTTGCCCAGCCCTGCCTCTCCTAGCACTGAGAGCCGAGTGAGTCACTCCAACCTCTCTGAGCCTCAGGTTCCTCCTCCATGAGACACCTGGTGTCACTGTGAAGGCTCACGCGCTCAGTGCTCCCCTCATGTGTTAATTGAGCAGTTATTCTGTGCTGAGTTCTCGACCAGGTCCAGATTCCCTACCTCCTTAGCCAACCTTCTCATGGGCATCTCAGCTCTGTAAACTGAGGCTCGGGGCACTTAGCTTCTTGGGAGTAATCTAGGGAAGATGCCGATGACAGAAGAGATCCTCAGCCCTCGTTCCTGACCCTCTCAGTCAGGCCCTCCCTCCAGGGAACTCATGGAAGAGTCGATCCAGAAATGACCCTGCCCCAGGAGGTCGGGGCAGAAACATCTGCTTGCCCACTCCTGCCCTCCCTGGTAGCTCAGTGATAAAGAACTGAGTGGTAAGGAACTGTCTGCCAACGCAGGAGCTATAAGAGATGTGGGTTTGATCCCTGGGTTGGGAAGATTGCCTGGAGGAGGGCATGGCAACCCACTCCAGTATTCTGACCTGGAGAATCCCACGGACAGAGGAGCCTGGTGGGCTACAGTCCATGGGGTCACAGAGAGTTGGACAGGACTGAAGTGACTTAGCAGGCCCTGTCTTTCCAGGAAGCTGTGAGATAACCCTCCCCCCAACCCCCATCACATACCCCAAGGGGTCAGATGGTCTGAAACGTGAGTTAAAAACCTGGCATTTTGTTGGGAAGGTTATTGGAGAGCTTCAAACTGAGAATTGGACTGTTTCCTAAGTTAAAATGTTGCTCTATAATCTTCCATGGCTACCCATCATCTGACTCATGGAGCTTACATTACAGCAGAGAGAGTGAGCCGATCATTTAAACATATACATAAGGTTATGCAGGCTGTGGGTGGTTTATAACCAGTGTCAGTTGACCTAAGTTCTCATCCCTTAAACATGTATTTCAGGGACGATCAGAGAAGTTTCCATATAGAGAAGACTTAGATGGAGAACCAGTCAGTGCTTCACACCAAGTAGGCTCTCGATAAATATTTGTTGAATAAAATATTAAAATATCTTGCCCAATCTATACACGTTTTGTCGTAAAGCAAACCAACCAAAATGTTTTGACTTTCAGCTTTTTTCCCCATAGAGAGGACTGTAGCTCTAATTGTGGACTTTTTTTTTTTTTAGTTCTTTAGCACAAAATTATGTGATTTAAGAATTTGCTTGTTCACTGAAATATTTACGTGTGGACACTGCAGTCAAAAGATTAGGACAAGGTAAGGAGCCTCAGTCTCCTGTGCTCCAAGGGTGCCCTGGATCCTAGTTGCTGAAGAAGGACCCCTGGATTTTTCACAAGCCTGTTCCTCTTAGGGATTTTCAGGGAGCCAGGATTTAGACTGTGAAGAGAGACAAGCTCTTTACAAAGCTTAATGCTTTTAAAATTACCCAGGGTATGAACCCAGATTGGTGTGATAGGGACCTGGAAAATTCAATTAGAGGTGAGTGAGAATCCTGTAGAAGTCGTTTCTAGCGGGGAGTGAGAGAGGTGGTGTCCCCAGTTCAGCTGCAAGCTCCATGCACCTGGGAAGCCACCACTGGGTGCTCTGCCTAGAGAGGGGCCACGAGGCCCTGCCCTCAAAAAAAAAAAAAAAAAAAAAATGTGTGTCTATGTCCCTGTTCTGATGGTAATTCAGAGAGCCTGGAGGCTGAGGACCAGGCGGGCTTTGTTCTTTCAAACCATGCCCTTATATTTACATAAAAAGATGATGTTCTTTCTCGGCCACACATGCCTGGTATTTCATATTTGGCCGCTGGGACATCAGTCTGAAAGCAGCGATTCAGCCCCAGCTGCAAAGCTGGGGAGCTGCTTCTGGGGACAGACAGTGCCCAGGAGGTGTGGGGGCGTGAGTCATTGTCCCAAGGGGACATGACCCACAGAACTCCTCCATCAAACATAGAGAAGGTGTCACCCTGGGATGGAGAATCAGTACACATGCAAAGAAAGCACTTTCCTTCCCTTTTTCTTCTAGCTTCTTACAGCAATATCCCTTAAGTAAACTTGGCAGTTGAGGAGCAAAGTCTGTGCCCAAGATTGCAAATTAAAATGGAAGAGGGAGGAAGTAGATGGACAGGAATGACCAAGCCAAGTACCTAAAGCCCCTCCAGAAACATTTGGACTTCTCTGGGTTCCCTGGCAGAGCTCAGCCCCAAAGGAATGAGAGAACTGATGCTTATTAAGTGCCCTTCAGGAGGCTGGCATTGGACGGGATGGACTTAATCTTTGTAACAGCTTTAGGAAATGGATGCTGTAGCTACGACCATTTTGCAGGTAAGGAAACTGAGGCTCAGGGAAGTTTTGTCACTTTCCTAAGCCCAAGGTAAGAAAGTGGCACAGCCAGGATTTGAGCTCACCTCTGCCTGGCTCCAAAATCTGACCCCTCATGACAGAACCTTCTAACCCTCCTGGGTTTGAATCTTGGTTTCATCCCTCATGAGCTCAGTGATCTCCAGAAAGTCACTTACCTTTTTGAGCCTCAGTTTTCTTATCTGTAAAATGGGGATGCTGTTAGCCCTTTTCTCAAGGGATTATGGTGAGAATTAAAAGAGTAATATTCATGTAACATGATTGGAACAATACCAGCTCATAAGAAGTGCTCAAAAATATTAGTCATCATCGTCATTCACTTATCAGGTGCTACTTAACAGGAAGTCATCACATCTATCCTTTTATTCATTCATCAATAGTCACTGAGTGCCAACTAAATCCACTCATCTAGATGCTGCAGATCAGACAAATTCCTCACTTTCCTGGAGCTTGTATTCTGAACATCCCAGCTCCATTTTTAAAGTTCACATAACATAAAATTAACCATCTTAAAGTGAACAATTCAGTGGCATTTAGCAAAATTCATAACGCTGTGTAGCCAACAGCTCTATCAAATTCCAATATATTTCTTTTTTTTAAAAAAATTCCTTTTAAGTTCCAGTATATTTCTAAGAGAAAAACCTGGGCTAATCAGGCAGCCACGCCCCACCTCCACCCACAGCCACTGGCAACCACCAGGCTGCTTTCCATCTCCGTGGATTTTCCTGTTCTAGACACTTCTCATAATGGAATCATACAATATGTGGCCTTTTGTTTCTGGCTTCATTCACTCCATATAGTGTGTTCAAGGTTCATCTGTGTTGTAGCCTATGTCAGTACTGCACTCCTTTTAAGGGCTGCATAATATTCCACTGTCTGTAAATGTCACAGTGTGTTTGTCCATCTGTCCAATGATCAGTTCCTCAGATTCTTTGCTTCCCTCTGCCTGAGTTCTCTGCCACGGTTGTCAACCCTGCCATTCAGCCCTAGTGCCCTGTACAAGTAGCCCCTGCCCAGCATCTCTGCTGGTCAGAACGCCTTGTCCTCCCCCTGGAGGAAGCTGGGGGTCACTGGGCAGCTACAGCTGAACTCTTGCTCCTTTTATCCTGACCCCTTCCTCCCTCCTTGCTGCGACCTGGCTCTGCCCTCGGTCAAGTCCCTCTGTCTCTGTGCCTCTATCTCCTCACCTGCAAATGAGGATAGTGGCACCCCTGCTCAGACGGAGCCCTAGGACGGATGGTCTAGTTCTCCTGTGTGGGCACAGAGGCAGCGAGGGCTGCTCTCCCCCACCTCTGGGACTCGCTCATGCCCCTCCCACGTGCACATCTGCTGTGCTCCTCAAGCTCTCTCCCGGCTCTCAGGACCCCAGGGGATAAGCACAGGCACGTGCTCTCACATCCCCCCCACCCCCACCCCCTGCCCTCATTTTAGCTTCCACTTCCGCCCAGAGGCAAGCTTGGGACTTCGGGGACCTTGAGAAGGGACACACTCTGGATAGCCGCCCAGCAAAGCGACCGGCTGGGGGCGGAGCCAGCAGGGGGCTGGGGGCAGGACCGCCGGACTCTGCGTCTCCCACCCCCTCCTGGCCTGTGCTGTGCCCCCAGTCTCACGGGGACTGGGAAGGAAGGCATAGAGATTTTTAAAGATCAGGTGGATCCCCTGGGGTCCCCTGATGGAAGAATTCTCTCCTACTGTGGTTGCAACTCACCTTTTGGGCTGCAGTCACCCCTCCCCCATCTTGGTTAAAAAGCCTCCGGCTGGAGCCAGCATCTCCTCCTCCGTGGTCCTTTCTTGGACCGTGAACCAGCTCTGCATAGTACTGCCCGCTCTCTGTGGCTTCTCTGTGTTCAGTGACGTTTGGCGATGGCTTAGAAAAGTCTTCTTAACTTGGCTTGGGGAGTTTGGGTGTTCCTCGCCCCCAGCTGAGTCTCCCTAATATCCCAGCCAACAAGCACCAATCCCCATTTCCTGGACAGGGCCCCCCTCTCCTGAGTACACATACTTCATGCTGTCCCTTCTGCCTCACCATGCTCCCCTGGTGTCTGGGGGGTTCAATTCCTAACCCACCCCTGCTTGCCCCACAGTCTCCTCAGAGCTCTCAGGGTTTGGGTTCAAGGTGGGGAGGGAGAGGAGGAGGAAGAGGCCCAAAGGAGAGGAGGGTGGCAGAGAGAGACCCGGCTCTCGGGGCAAGGCATGAGTCAGCACCGCCAGCACCCCGAGACTAGGACCAGAGGCACAGATGATGGAATTCATGGCCAGGAGGAAGGAAAGGGAGGGAGGTGGAAGTGCTGAATGGAGCCGTGAAGCCAGCACTGAGCTGAAAGGGTCAGATTGGCTGCGTTCCCAAAGGGGAGCTGGCAGGGGTTGCTGTGAGAGAGACAAGGGGTGCAAGGGAGGCTCCAAGGTCAAGACTCTGGCCCCGAGTACCCCCCAGATGGAAACTCTAGAACTGGCCCTGGCTATACTTGCAGCCGTCTGCCGGACAGCCTGTCCAGATGGTCCCTCAGAAAGCCCGGTCCACCCCCTGACCCCAGAGCCCTTCAGAGCGGCTCTGCTCCAGAGCTTTGGGGGAGGACAGGGCAAGACTGTGGGTCAGCTGCTCCACCTTGCCCGAACTGATGCGGTCACTCAAACTCAGGTTTCTTTTTTATTGTGATATAATGTACCATCTAATGTTCATCCTTTTAAGGTGCACAGATCAGTGATTTTTTTTAGTATGCTGTTGTGCAACCATCCCCACTAATTCCAGAACATTTTTATCACCCTAAAAAGCAACCTTGCACATACTTCTGGCTACTCCCCATCTCCCCCCAACCCCTGCTATCCACCAGCCCCAGGTGACTGTGAATGTATTTTCTATCTTCATGAATTTGCCTTTTCTGGGCACTTTATTCAGTTCAGTCACTCAGTCATGTCCAACTCTTTGTGACCCCAAGGACTGCAGCATGCCAGGCCTCCCTGTCCATCACAAACTCCCAGAGCTTGCTCAAACTCATGTCCATTGAGTCAGTAATGCCATCCAGCCATCTCATCCTCTGTCAACCCCTTCTCCTCCTGCCGTCAATCTTTCCCAGAATCAGGGTCTTTTCCAATGAGTCAGTTCTTCACATGAGGTGACCAAAGTATTGGAGCTTCAGTTTCAGCATCGGTCCTTCCAATGACACTTTATAGATACAAAATAATACAATATATGGTCCGTTATGTTGGTTTCTTTCAGTGAGCATAAGGTTATCAAGGTTCATCAGCTTTGTAGCACGTGTCAGAGCTTCATTTCTGTGGCTGAATAGTACTCCATCATATGGACAGACCATATTTTGTTTATTCATTCTGCTGTTGTTGAGCATCTAGTTTCTTTCCACTTTGGGGTTGTCATCAATCACACTGCTCCAAATCTTCATGTACAAGTTTTTTGTGTGCATGTGGATTTTCAGTTCCTTGAAGTATACACTTGGCAGCAAAATTGCTTAGTCATACAGCAAATGTATATTTAAGTTCTCAAGGGACCACCCACCTGTTTTCCACAACAGCTATATCACTTTATATTCCCACCAGCAATGTTTGGGTTTTGGGGGGGGCGGTTCTAATTTCTCCACAGCCTCAACAAAACGTGTTTGTTTTTATCCAAGTATTACTGCTTTACTGTAGTACATTAGTTCTAGGGGTACGACAGAGTGATTTGACATTTTTGTCCCTTATACTCAATTTAAAGATATTGTTATAAAATACCGGCTGTATTCTTTGCACTGTATATCACATCCTTGTATTTTATTTATTTTATACCTAGTAGTTTGTACCTATTAATCCCCTGACACTTATTTTTTGTCCTTATAATCACAGCCGTCCTGGTGAGGGTGGAGTGGTATCTCATTGTGCTTTTGATTTCCAACTCTGATTTTTAAAAAAAAAATCTTTTCATGATGGAAAATTTGGGGCATTTGCAGAGTAAATAGAATAATCTAATGAACCCCTAATTACTACCCATGACTCAGCCTTCCAGACTGTCGAGAGCCTGCCACTCGGGTTCTCTCTCTCCAGCCCCTCCCACCTCCAATCATTTAGCATCATGATCATTTGTTTTATTGTTATTTTACAGTTTTATGGGAGAAATTTACATACATTGAAATGCACAAGTCTTAGCTGTCCGATGTAACAAATGGGGCACACCCGTGTCACCCACAGCCCTGGTTGGTATGGAATATTCCTATCACCCCAGGATGCTCTTTCAGGCTCCTTTGTAGTCTTCCCTATCCCATCCAGAGGCGGCTGCTGTTTCTGTGATTCTGTCCACCTCCTGTGAGCTTTGCCTGCTCTTGGACTTCACCCAGATGGAAACATCACCCCACATCTGCCTGTGACATTCGTCATGTTGTCATACCCTTCACCCCTCCAGCCTTCCCAGGGCTGCTCATGTTTCTGTTCATCATGGGAGGGAATCAGAGCACCCCTCATTCCCACCAGGAACAAGTGCCCCCACGAAGGTGACCAAGCACCCCAGTTTGCCCAGGACTGAGAGGGGACTTTCTGGTGACCTGGAACTTTCTGTTGCTCAGTCTGGAAAGTTCTGGGCAAACCGGGATGAGTGGTCCATCCTACCTGCAGAATACAACCGAAAACCTCCTCAGAGAAGGTGACTTCCTCCTTTCCTTCTGTTACTAGTTTTCCTCAGATATTGACTGGGCTGGGAATCATTTTCTCAGCTTGAGCCCCATAAATCCCCACCACCCCAACGCCGGCTGCTCGTAGGGCATTTCTCTGAGGACCAGTGCTGGGAGGTTGGTTTAGGATGCAGAGCTGAGCAGCAGTGCAGGGGTGACTCCGCACAGCACTTGCTGCAGTGCAGGGAGGTGGCCGGCGGGAGGTGGGTGGTTCATGCCTGGAATATCCAAAAGCAGGCACCAGAGGCAGAGGGAGGAGGGCCCACAGAGCCTTCTCTGCTTCCCAGGAGTCACCTTCCTCAGCTACAGGGTCACCGAGGCTCTTGCCCCAAAGGGAAAACTCCCCGAATGTCAGCGATGAAAGGGGCCTTATAGAGAGAATCTGGCCCGGAGTCTGAAAAACTTCCAGGTACCTCTGGGTCAACAGGAGGTCTTGCCAAAGTGCAGATTCCTGGGCCACCCTCCAGGCTTTGATTTTGTGATGGGGACCCCAGAACCCATATTTGTAACAAGCACTCTGGGGGATTCTGATGCAGGGGTTATGAATCGGCTTTGAGAAATGCCGCTCTGTCCCACCCTCTTCATCAGAAGGTGAAGCACAGGAAGGGACAGTGACCACCGAAAGGTCACAGAGCAAGTTCGTAGCAGGACTGGGGAATCGGGATCCAAAACTCCTGAACTTTGCAGAACCCCGAAGCAAACCCCAGGTAGTCATGTGTTCTGGAGAATTTCCTCCACTTCCTATAGAATTCAGGATAGGAGAAGGTATAGTTACCCTTCAACTGAGCGGGCAGACTGTCTGGACCAGTGGGTTGTCCCATGGTCTGCATGGTTGTCCCATGCAGGTAGCCTGCTCACTACTTCTGCGTTATTCCCATTGGTCCCAGCTCTCCCGCGGCAGCGCAACAACAGTCCAGGGGGGATGAAGGATTTGCCTAAGTAGGTGGAAGTGAACCTGAGTCACAGACACTCTGGACTCCATGCCCTCAACTGCACCCCCACCAACTCCTACCTCTTGGATCAGAGAGGGCAGGGGAGAGAGCTGCCCCACTCAGGACTGGTGAATAGAGATCGGGACAGTCCAGCCCCTTTCTCCCTCCAAAGGTCAGACAAAAAGAACATTTCAATTTAGCATTCCTGTGAGGAGGAAACGGCAACCCACTCCAGTGTTCTTGCCTGGAGAATCCCAGGGACGGGGGAGCCTGGTGGGCTGCTGTCAATGGGGTCGGACACGACTTAAGCGACTTAGCAGCAGTAGCAGCAGCAGTGAGCCCAGGCACTGGAAATAATTCCTTTTTCCACCTCAGAGGTTTTTAATCCAAAGAAAACTGCAGTTGTCAATGTGTTGCTTTTCACTCAATCAACTGGCTTCAATCATTCCTTCCCTCACCCATCATAGATACAGATGCCAGATATCTAGACATAGACAGAGATGGAGATAATGCAGAGGTAGATGAAGACCAAGAGGGAGATATAGATGATATACATATAGTCGTAACATTTAGAGTCAGGTTCTCAACTCTGACTTTACATTAGAATCATTGATGGGACTTCTGGAAAATTCTACCACTCAGGCTCAAACCTAGATGTCCCAGTCTGGACATCAGGATTTTTCAAAGCCCCCAGGTGATTCTAACATGCACAGTCCAGGCTGAGAACCACTACACTAGAAACAGAGCTTCTCCAACCTTATTGTGTGCATAAATTGTTGTTAAAATGCAGATTCTGCAGGTCCCAGGGGAGGCTCATGCTTTGGGTCCCAGGACACACTTTGAGTGGCAGAAGGGCTAGTGGAAGTCTCTGCTGGGGGCAGGGGCAGGGGTATGAATGACACAGGGAGGAAGCCTCAGATGCCCCACCTGGCTGGGATCTCTCGGGAAGGGAATAGTTGCAATCTGCATCACAGGGCTGTACTAGGAATGGTGGCATCCTCTCTGCCCTCCCCACCCACCCACCCCCAGCCTCTGAGCCCCCAGAAACCACAGCTGCTTCTCTGGTCCTTTACCTCCAAAGTCTAGCATGGGACCTGGCCAAGGTGAGCCCTCCATGTGGGTTTTTTTTTTTAAGTAATTTTATTTATTTATTTGTCGCTGCGCTGGGTCTTCATTGCTACACGGGCTTTTCTCTAGCTGTAGCGAGTAGGGGCTACTCTCCATTCATAGTTGCAGTGCACAGGCTTCTCATTGCAGTGTCTTCTTTTATTGTGGAGCACAGGCTCTAGGGCACAGGCTCAGCAGTTGTGGCGAATGGGCTTTGTTGCTCCACAGCATGTGGGATCTTCCCGGACCAGGGATCAAACCCACATCCTCTGCATTGGCAGGTGGATTCTTTACCACTAAGCCACCAGAGAAGCCCACCCTCCATGTGTTTTGTTGGATGAATGAATGAGGGACTGTGGGCAAAGAAGTTACAAAATAGTCTGTAGTCTCCAGGAGACCATCTCCTCCGAATGTGGGCTCAGGCAAGTTATTTCAGTGCTCAGAACCATTTCTTGGACTGTCAGTGAAGCCTGCTCATGGCACCACTGTGGGGCTTAAGTGACAGTACCAGATCAGCGCCTGGTACACAGAGCTGCTTGTGTTGGTGAAGGAGAGGCTGGCTGCTGTAACCAAGAGGCTCCACGACAGAACGGCTTTCAGCACAACGTGCTTAGTCGCTCAGTCGTGTCTGACTGTGTGCGACCCCATGGACTGTAGCCCTCCAGGCTCCTCTGTCCATGGGGATTCTCCAGGCAAGAACTCTGGAGTAGGTTTCCAGGCCTTCCTTCAGAGGATTTTCCCAACCCAGGGATCGAACCCAGGTATCCCGCATTGCAGGCAGATTCTTTACCATCTGAGCCAGCAAGGAGGCCTTTCAACACAATAGACGCTGGTTTCTCTACCACCCAAAGAGGGACCAAGGTGAGTAGGCGGCTCTCATTCTGAGACCCAGGTTTTTCCCACGGTGATGCTCATCCTCCCAGGGGCATCGGTCCAGTCTGCTGGTTCTAAGCTGGTTGCAGGGCTGGCTGGGTGGTCCCAGTTCATAGGAAGGGGAGAAAGAGTGCAAGAACTCGCACCCACCACTAAAGTCCTGGAGCTAGGGGTGTGGCGCATCACCTCTGTTTACATTCTGTCGGTAGGGGCTTGGTCATTTGGCCACACTTAGCTGCAGGGGTGGAGAAGGCAATGGCACCCCACTCCAGTACTCTTGCCTGGAGAGTCCCAGGGGTGGGGGAGCCTGGTGGGCTGACGTCTTTGGGGTCGCACAGAGTCGGACACAACTGAAGTGACTTAGCAGCAGCTGCAGGGGAGGCTAGATCAGGTGGTTTCTGATCTATCTGACTGGCCATGCGCCCAGCTGCAACTTGAGAACTACAATAAAAAGGGAGTTTTGGCGGATGACTAAGAGTCTAAAACAGACCTCCATTGATATAGAGTTATAGATTAATGATAGATGGATAGATAGAATAAAAAGACTATATACTGTACAAAGCATATATAGAGAATATATATTTAAATGTTTAATATATAGTATAATGGGCTTCCCAGTTGGCTCAGTAGTGAAGAATCTGCCTGCAATTCAGGAGCCGCAGGAGACACGAGTTCGATCCCTGGGTCAGGAAGATCCCTGGAGGAGGGCATGGCACCCCACTCCAGTACTCTTGCCTGGAGAATCCCATGGACAGAGGAGCCTGGTTGGCTATAGTCCATAGGGTCCCTAAGAGTCAGACATGACTGAAGTGACTTAACACACATATAGTATATCAATCTGTTATGACATATATAATATATAACATGTATTCTAAATATTAATACATTATTATTACTATATTAATATGCAGTGGTACATATTCATATATTAATAGTATATTTAATATATGAAATATAGAGAGAATATATTTAGTATAGAGTTAGCCTAGCATTTTTAGTAGAGACTGTACATATGGAATCTGTATATATGAAATCAGTCTCAATATCAGTACAAAGCGTTAGAATTGCTTTTCAGCATGGTTCTCTTGCCATTTCTGGTGCTTCGTCTCTCTACCCTGCGTTTCCTCGCCTCTCCAGGGGGAGTGCTCTCAGAAATGCTACTACATTTTCATCGTGGAGACCGTCTGCGTGGCCTGGTTTTCCCTCGAGTTCTGCCTGCGGTTTGTCCAGGCCCAGAACAAGTGCCAGTTCTTCCAAGGGCCCCTGAACATCATAGACATCCTGGCCATTTTCCCTTACTACGTGTCCCTCGCCGTGTCAGATGAGCCCCAGGAGGATGGCGAGCGGCCGGGAGGGAGCTCGTACCTGGAGAAGGTGGGGCTGGCGCTGCGCGTGCTGCGGGCCCTCCGCATCCTCTACGTGATGCGCCTGGCGCGCCACTCGCTGGGGCTGCAGACGCTGGGCCTCACGGTACGCCGCTGCACGCGCGAGTTCGGCCTGCTTCTCCTCTTCCTGTGCGTGGCCATCACCCTCTTCTCCCCTCTTGTTTACGTGGCTGAGAATGAGTCTGGGCGGGTCCTGGAGTTCACTAGCATCCCGGCCTCCTATTGGTGGGCCGTCATCTCCATGACAACGGTGGGCTACGGAGACATGGTACCCAGCAGCGTGCCGGGCCAGATGGTGGCCCTCAGCAGCATCCTGAGCGGCATCCTCATCATGGCCTTCCCGGCCACGTCCATCTTCCACACCTTCTCGCACTCCTACCTGGAGCTCAAGAAGGAGCAGGAGGAGCTGCAGGCCCGCCTCCGCCGCCTGCAGAACGCGGCCACGGCCGGTGAACACGATCTCCTGAGGGACGTCAGTGACCTGAGCCTGGAGGGCCCTGCCTTGCCCATCGCATACATTTAACTCAAAATCCTCCCCCGAAGATGCTAGACCTTCAGCGCATGGCCCTCGGCTGACATGAGCTGGAGAGCACCAGTGCCTGGATCCTTCAGGAGTGTGTTTGTAGAGCTTGGGGGTGCACTCCCAAAGCTGGGAGGGGCTCGAGGCCAAGCATGTTTGGTCGGGTGATTCTTGACCCTCCCGGGCACAGTGGTCCGGGCTGGCCTTATCCATGTCACTTGCCATTTCCTCTCTCCCTGCCCCTCGCTGAGCACATCCAATTTCACTGGGTTAGCTCTGTCTCCCTTCCTTCCCAGCAGAGTCTTCAACATCCCAGGCTGGGTTCCAGACGCCCACAGAACTGAACCTACAGAATTCCATTCCTCCCCTAAGACCCTCTTTCCTGGACCAACCTACCGCCAGGAACTGGAGGGGTCAGTCACTGCAAACCCCTCTGATCAGATCTCTCCGCCCAGCCCTATCGGGGGTTCCAGCCTGGGTCAGTGTACTCTCCCATTTTTCACACCACCCATGGCATTTTCCTAATGCAGCTGCCTCTGCCCAGCTCTGGAAGCCCTTAGCCAAGAAGGCAGAACTGCATCTGTGTTAAATCCCACGCTGGGGGCTGGGGGCCCACCATCCCTCCTGACCTGCCTGGGACCTGGGCAGGAGCACCACTTGCTGGCACAGCAAGCCCTCCTGGGCTCTTGGTGGGACCTTCTCCAATCATCCAGTCCTTGGCCTTGACAGAGGCTAACTCTCTCAAGGCACCCAACTGTCCCTTGAGAGAACCATTCCTGCTGCTGGTTCCTTTAGCCCTTTGGGGACCTCGGCTTTCCACTCTCAGCTAAATTGCCAGAGATGCAGCATAGAAATGAAGGCAGCTTTAGGATCCACACCCTGCCCCCCGCCTGCTCCCCAGATCCCTTGATGCCAGAGAATAAGACCTTCTTTGGCCAATATTTAAATGAATTCATTCACTTAGGGTTAGGGTTCATTCAGTAACATGCCTGGCCCTTTGCATCCAGCATAGGAGGCAGAGGTTGAACCAAGTCATTGGAGATAGCAGTGCATCCTGAGCATAGGGGAAGAAGCAGTGAGTTCTGGGCAGTCGGCTCATGGAGGGCTTCACAGAGACACAGGAGGGGGTGGATGCAAAGGGTTGTTTTGGAAGACAAAGTGGAAAGGTGGGCCAGAATGAGATGCTGTGTAGAGGACTTGGACATTTCAGTAGATGCAGAGGAGACGTTGGAGATGCTGGAGGAAGGGGCGATGTGAATGGACTGCAGTGTGGATGAAGATGATGGGATGGGCCGCTGGAGGACCAGTTTGGAACAGGGAACAATTGAGCAGTTTGGGCAAGCTACAAGCACCTACCTCCTCCACGTCATTAATTGTACAGATGATGCCAGGTCCTGGAGTCTCATCTTTTGTTTCCCAGCTGAGCACACCTGGGAGAGGCCAGAGACCTCCCACCAGTGGCTCCGCTGTGCACTGCTACATACCATGGGCTGTAAATCTGCTAAGAAAGAGCACAAGGTTGCAAATGGATGATGGAGAGGAGGTTGTGGACCTCTGGATCTAATGTAGTTCATGTGTAAGCATTTCATCGATGGGGACAACCAACCTTTATTTCACTAGTATTTAGTGCAGGCCTACTATGTACTGGGCATACGCTTCCCCCTGACCGCAATGCTCGGGTCAGTCTAACCACAGGTAGCTTGGGCAGGGGGCCATCTACACCAGCATCTAGCTTCAAGCTGGCCTTGACCTCGTGGGGAGCCCTCACTCCCTTTGACTGCTCTGAGTGCCATCTCAGCTGATGGGCATACATGTCCCCCCATTCCTCTAGCCCCCCAAGAATCATCAGGGCACCCCCTAGTCCTTCCCAAGATGACATTTCACCAAATAGGCACTCTGCATGGTAGCAGAGTGGCCAGTCAGGGCTTCCCTGGTAGCTCAGCTGGTAAAGAATCTCCCTGCAATGCAGGAGACCCCGGTTTGATTTCTGGGTCAGAAAAATCCCCTGGAGAAGGGATAGGCTACCCACTCCAGTATTCTTGCCTGGAGAATCCCATGGACAGAGGAGCCTGGCGGGCTATAGTCCATGGGGTCACAAAGAGTCAGACATGACTGAGTGACTAAGCACATCACAGCACAGTGGCCAGTCACACAAGGAAAAGTCCTGCCCCTCAGAAAAGCCACCGTGACTTTAGCCCCATCCCTCTCTGTCAGTTTCAGGGGCTGGGCTAAATCTGTGGTTTTCCAATTGGGGTCCCATGAAGATCCTTGGGGCTGCTCCTGTTCCAAGGCGCAGCATTTGCAAATAATGATTTTTTAAAGAATGTGCAAATTTCTAGACACCCTCCCCCTTATTAGTCATGGCCCCACTGAGGGGCAAGCTCACCCCAGACCTGTAATGGCCTAGGACCCATATCAGGCCCCACATGGATCCTCCTTCTTCTCCTTCTTTTCTCTTACTAAATTTTTGGCCACTGTGCAGCATGGGGGATCTTAGTTCCCCGACCAGGGATCGAACCCTCACCCTTCTCATTGGAAGCAGGGAATCCTCCCTGGACCATCAGGGAAGTCCCAGGTCCTCCTCTCTCTTCTGACTGGAGACTTTTTTTGTGCTGCAAACCTGTGGCAAAAACCCCTCACTTCCACTCAGCCCATTCTGTGACTGGCTCCCACCAAGGCCGCCCTCTTTTCCTGTTTCCCATACTTTGGCATCCAAACAAAAATGTGCCAAGATTAAAAGAAAAATAGTTGAGCCCATCACCAACATTATGAGCCTCTACAGTGTCTCAGTACATGCCCGGTGGAAATTCTTTACCAAATTAGAAGTGGAAAATTGGAATTGATTGCTCGCAAGTGAGGCTTAATTAAAAGCTCTATTTTTCTCTCCCTTCCATGTCCCCTGGGGACTGATCTCCTTGTGTTAGTCTAGCTTGGCAGAACTGCCTTTCCTTCATGCTGATTGGGTAGAATGGGGGTGACTAGCAGGTTGCTAGGCAGTCTCTTCATCCCCATTGGCTGAAAAGAGTCTCGCGATTCCCAGAAGGGCTTGTTTTTCTTGGAGGCCAATGGGCATGACTGCAGCCAAAAGTTGAAATTCTCCAGCTGAAGGCAAAGAGCAAAGGGCCTTTTGCTTCAAGTCACTTCCATGTGGCTCCCAGAGGCAACTTTAAAATGGTGGTTCAATACCTTTCTAGCCAAGAGTTGAGCCCACGTGATTTGAGGATGGATAGGTTAATTCTTCAACACCCTGCAGGTGGGGCTTGACTCAGTGATTCTGTTTTCATGGCTTTTAGGACTGGAAGGCCCATCAGAAGACAGTCTAAGCAGGTGGTTACCATGGGGTGTCTGTGAACCTCTTGAGATTATAAATGCACAGCTTTGAAGAAGGGTCTAGTGACATTTGTCAACCCTCAAGGGAATCCATGACCCCTGAAAAAGGACAAGAAGTTAAGAAAAATCGACTTCTGCATTTTAAGATGGAGAGACCAAGGCTTAGAGAGGGAAAGCCACCTCCCCAAGGCCACACAGCCGGTTCATTTAGTTAGAGCCAAGCATCCTGATTCCAGCAAAAACACCCTATTAATAGTATATCAGCTCTCAGGTTCATCTGACACAGTGCCCAAGACTGCAAAGAACCTATTCAAAACAAGATTGTAACACGTTGCCACATACCCTGAGCGTAAGGAGGGTCGTCTTGGGGCCTCTTGAGCACCAGCTCTTACCCTTTGTATAACATGGACATGGAAATCGATTCCACTGGGCTTTCTTTCTCTCATTGATCCCATGGAGAGGGTGGAGGAGACGGTTGTTAAGTTTTCTCCCAGCGTGGACCGTCTGTGATTCTGGGAAGTTCATTGCAACTGTTTATATGATGGGGGGGAGGGGGCAGGTAAGAAACCGAGAGAGAGCTGAGAAAGCAGCACTCACCACGGTCCCTGACTGTCTGCAGAACTGCTCCCTTAGCAAAAACCACAGCTAGCTCAAGCTTGAATAGGGGTTCGAGGAGATCTCTGCCCACAAGCTGCCCACGTTCCTACCTGTCCTGTCCACCTGGGCATCTCATGCTCAGTGCCTGGTTGCACAGCTCGGTCTCCCCTTGCCTGCCTCCCTCCAAGGGCTTAAACTCTCTCCCTCTGCTGCTGCTTGTTGAAATACTCATCATGGGCTTCACTTGTTGAATGATTACTGGGTACCGGGCAATTGATTTCTTAACATTTTATTTGGGAAACTCACCAAAAGAAGTTGTAAAGAACAAAAATAGTACACAGAAGACTCCCATACACCTTTTAAGAAACATTTAGCCCCATTTGCTGTATCATTTGCTCTATTTTTTTAAAAATTATCTATACATAGGATGTTTTTCTGGACTCTTCGAGAGTAGGTGACTATATCATGGCACTTTGCTCTCAAAACTTAAGAAGATGGTAACTGAAAAGACTATCAGAACACCATGGGTCCAAGGGTTCCCAGCCAAGAGTTTCCACAAGGGGTTTGGGAATCTCTGGTGTTGGCACACAACAAAGCACGTGTATGTCTTGTGCATTTCAGAGTGCAGTGTCCAATGATTTCATCAGGCTCTCAAAGGAATCTACAACTCCTCCCCTCAAATAAAAAGATAGAAGCTCTAAGGGAAACCAACTCCTTCATTTTAAGATGGAGAGCCCGAGGAGACCCCAAATACTTTGCTGTTTAGATCCTAAGAATAAGGACATTCTCTTACAAAGCCACGAGGCAGTTAACCACTGTCTGGTCCAGCTTTGTCGACTGACCTAATAATATCCTTTATAGACTTTCCCCTCTGGGACAGGGTCCAGGGTAGACTGGGATGTTGTATTTCCTTGTCCTATCTCTTTAGCCTCCTGTAATAGATCTTTCCACAGCTTTCATTTGTCATAGATGGCATGGAAATTCAGGGTGAGTTTCATCTCCGTTTTCTAGCAGAATGTGCTTCATTTTGCACCCATCCCCTTGTGTCTCCTCGTGGTTAGATTGAGGCTGTGCTTTTCTGGCCAGAAGTTGTGTTATTCTCTGGGAATCACATCCAGGGGTGACATACGAGCACTTTATTATGGGAGGTGACCTGGGAAATGCTGGCAGGGGAGTGGAACAAGAGAGCTGGGGAGTGCTGGCTGGCCCAAAGGCATTCAAATGAGGAAAAGAACCCGAGCTCCCACGCAACCCGCATAGAACATGATAGAAGGACCACCCCAGTGCCTTGGTGAGGAGGAGAGAGGGTCTGCCTGGCAGGTGACCTCATCCCCAAGGCTCAGAGCAGGTCTGCTCTCTCCCCGGCTGCCAGGAGGAGGGGACCATCCCTCGCCCTCTGACTCTGCCAGCCTGGGAGCCGCCTAGCACACACATTCTCAGAGCTAAAGGATCCTTACAGTCACTGTGTCTAACCTGCCCCTTTCATGGGTGTGGACACGGAGGCCCAGGGAGGGGACGGGATGGGACAAGTCACATGGTCAGAGGCGGCAAAGCCAGGACTGGCAGGCAGTGCCTGCAGCTCTGGGCCTCCTGACCCTCGCCCAGCACTAGGCTCATCCATCATTTGACATCTAACCAAGGGGCACCTCCCGGAACACAGTGTCGGTTAAAAATAAAACAAAGGGACGCCGCTCCCCTCACCGGCCCCGAGGCTCCCAGGCCTTCCGGAGCGGCCCCACCTCCCCGGATGCCAGCTCCAGGTGACATACAGAGGAGGCACGTGACTTTCCTAAGTCACCTTTCCTGTATGTGGGACAAAAGGAAAAAGAATGAATTTGGGCACCCTGAGCTAAAATTAGCCAATCTTGCTGTTCCAAAGGCTTCCATTGTACTCAGTCAATGACTGGTTTGAAATAAGATCCCCAGGAGAACTCGGCAATTTCACCTGCGCCTTCCTAACTATAAGCTTCTGGGGCTCCCCCACCCCTGCAGCTCCTAGAGAAACATTAAACAATACTGAGACATGACAAGTGGCTTCTCTGGTGTGTTGGGGCCGGTCTAGCCTCAGAGACTGCTGGGGCTGACCTCGGGATGCGGGAGGAGGTGGGAGGGTGCCCCAGGTGAAGGGTGGCAGGGGTCAGGCTCACCTATCTCCGGATCATGGCCAAGTCAGAAGTCAGAAGGGCAATGGTTGGTTTCTAGGGCGCTGTTTCTTAAATGCCTGCCTTGTGCCAGGCATTGTTCTGTCAGCAAGACAGATGCTCCCAGACATGAGGCTAGAGGGGATGACTGGGGGAGGGAGGCAGACCACAGATAAATTAAGAAGGAAATTAACAGGACAGGGCACTTCCCTGGTGGTCCAGTGGTTAAGAATCCGCCTTCCAATGCAGGGGACGTGGGTTTCATCCATGGTCTAGGAACTAAGATCCCACACGCCACAGGAAGTAAGCTTGTGCGCCCCAATAAGAGAAGCCAGTGGGCAGCAACAAAGACGAAGCACAGCCAAAACAAATAAGCAGGACAGCAGAGCCTAGGAGGGAGGAGAGCAGAGTGGTGATGGGAGGCGCATATGGGACAGCTGATGAGGAGGTCTGTCTTGGTCCTCCCAGATGTTTGGGTTCCCCCAGAAGGAGGCCCCGAGGCAAGGATTTACAGGCAGGCAGTTTATTTAGGAGATCATCTGAATAAACATGGTATATTTTTAGGACACATCCACAAACATCAGTTAGAGATGTTTTGTTTCCAAGGACAGGAAACTCAGACTTCATCAATCAAACGGACAAAGAAAAGGAGATTTTATTGGTTCTTATGACTGACAATTCACAAGGAGTGCAGGTGTGGTTTGATCCACATTCTCTAGGTCTTTTATTTATTTATTTTTAAAATACTGATCGATTTATTTATTTGTTTGGCTGCTCTGGGTCTTAGTTGCAGCCTGCAGGATCTTAAGTCTTCGCTGTGGCATGCAGGATCTTTGATTTGCAGCATGTGGAATCTAGTTCCTGGATCAGGGTCGGAACCTGGGCCCTCTGCATTGGGAGCTCAGAGTCTTAGCCACTAGAGCAGCAGGGAAGTCACTCTCTAGGTCTTTTAGAATGCTTCTACAAGTCAGCAAAAAAAAAAAAAAAAAAAAAGAGCTCATAGTAAAATGGAAATTTTCAAAACATCTTCTGGAGCCATATTTTGGAACAGGGTTTCTGTCTAGCCCAGTGGTCCCCAACCTTTCTGGCACCAGGGATTGATTTCATGGAAGACAGTTTTTCCACAGATGGAGGACAGTGGATGGTTTCGGGATGATTCAAGAACATTACATTTATTGTGCACTTTATTTCTATTGTTATTACATCAGCTCCAATTCAGATCATCAGGCATTAGACCCTGGATGTTGGGGACCCCTGCTCTAACCCACTCCTGTGAAGAGAGGATTCTATCAGTCATTCATTTTCCATTCAACGTTGGTTTGTTGGGCATGTTCTTTGTGGGAGACTCCATGGGGCAGGGAGCCAGGGGCATGGAGAGAGACAACAAGCTGAGAACAGCCAGGCCTGGCAACAGCCACCACCACTGCCGATGAAGGCCAAGATCCAGGCACAGGGCTTGGCTCACTTCTCAGTTCATCCCACCATGACCCTGTGTGCCATGGATTGGTGACCAGCTCTCATTCGCCCGGTGGGGAAACTGAGGCTTGGAAAGATGGAATGGCCCCTCGATGCGCCTCCTGGGTCTACATTCATGCTCAGTGGTGAAGACCACACACAGGGAGGGGCAGCACGGGGCAGGGGTCCAGGAGAGACCCCGGGGCTCAGAGCTGCAGGCAAGGGGGGATGGGAGAGTTGGCAAAGGTGGCTTGTGTGTTGTGCCCAGCTAGGTTATATCACCTCCCAGCTCAAAATGTGGTTGTTGGCAAAACTCCACCCGGGGGCGATTGGACCAGAAGTCATTAACAGGCTCTCCCTTTCAGAAGCAATCTTCATCATCACCCTGCAATAATAAATCAGCTGAGTCAAAGGAACCAAATGAATAATGTGGTAACAGGGACTGTCTTGGGAGGGAAGGATTGGACAGGCAGATTTATGCAACATGGGGACAAATATTACTTACTTGGCAGAACACGGCAGAGTTAATGTCATTTTGAATAACTTGTTTACCCACTGATTATGTGATTAAGGAATATCAAAAGGCTCATTGCATAGAACTGCATTTGGGAATGGCTGGGATCTGGTTGTAGTCACCATCACAGGACAAAAAGTAAATCAATTTAAATGATCTCCAGGGGAAAACAATGTGTAATAAATGTGCTAATTAATAGGCTTGGGTGTTTTAAAAATCCTCTCCATCCCTGAAAAAAAAAAAAACCAAGAAATCATTATTTCAAAGTTAGCCTGTTTTTGTTCTTTTTTTTTTCTGTTTAAATAACAATAAAGTGTGTTAGTCGCTTAGTCATGTCCAACACTTTGCAACCCCATGGACCACAGCCCACCAGGCTCTGCTGTCCGTGGAATTTTCCAGGCACGAACACTGGAGTGGGTTGTCATTTCCTTTTCCAGGGGATCTTCCCAATCCAAGTATTGAACCTGGGTCTCCTGAGTGGCAGGCAGAATTTTTTTACCATCTGAGCCACCAGGGAAACCCTTAAATAACAATACTGGTATTAAAAAATAATCTCGCTGTTTTCTCAATTAAAGACAAACAAAAAAAATCAGCACCTGTCTGGCTTTTGAGACCCTCCATCCTGGTTCAAACTCCCCGCTGGCCTTCCTTTGCACGTGCGTGATCCTGAACACCAGCCTGCCTTTGGCAGCTGCTCCCGCCTCCCCCAGCCCCCGTCCTCTCGTGCCCCATCCCAGCCCCTTTCTCACCCCTCCCAAGCCCTCCAGCCCACAGCTCTTCCTCTCAGGGGCAAAAGCTGCGTCTCTCACCCCCATGGCCTTTAGGAAAGAGCAGAGGAGAGCTGCTGAGAGCGCGGAGGGAGCTCTTGGAAACACATCATCCAGCCACGCTATACAAGAGGTTGGGGGTTCTGTCCAAGGTCACAGAAGCGCCTCGAGCAGCAGCCTGGGGGCTTCCAGGCACTTGGGGACGTCAGGGGCCTGGGTGGGAACTGCAGCTCCATCCCAACGCGGTGTGCTCTTCTGGGAGGTGCCCGCCTTCACCTGGTGAGTTTTCTCACCAGTAAAGTGGAGCAGCAAGAGCATCCACCTCGCTGGTGGGAGGTTTAACATGACAGCATCTGTAAAGCCTGGGGGCAGGTGGCGGGGGGCAAGGCCTGCTCCAGCCTGTCAGCTCTTTCCTCCACCGCCCCCTCCCCGCCACGCCTCCTTGTTGGCAGCAGCACTGGTTGAAAGGGAGAGGACAGGGCCCAGCAGATGGACAGAGGGAAAGCCCAGCCTGAGGCCAGGTGGGCTGGAGAACAGCCACGTGGGCTGGCCTTCCGGTTGTCTCTCCAGAGGAGTCCCCCGGAGTGAACCGAGATTAAGTGGCCACCAAGGTCACACACACACACACATCCACCCCACGGGGGCCGGGAGGTGGCTGGGAGGTGGCCTGGAGGGAACGGATGCTATCCCAGGGCTTCAGTGTCTGCTCCTGCCTGGCCCGGAATGCCAACCCAGCTTCCCAGCCCACTGGGGAGAGCGATCTGGAGTTCTGAACCCTGAAACTGCTGGGGGAGCAGGGAGGCCCCAGTCACAGGGTGTGGGGCTGGAGGCTGGCATGGTCCTCCACCACCTCCGGCCCAACTTCAAAGCTGCTATGCTCCTGCTCTTGCTCCAGGCCCCTGCCCAGGCCTGCAGATGTGTGCCCGGCGCCGGGGTCAGGGGGTGGGCGTGTGCATGGGCAGGCTGCACTGTCCTCCCTCCCCCCCCCAAGGTCCTTGGGGAGCCTGGACGTTCCTGCAGACTCCCCACAACCGCCACCTCCGAGAGGTGGGCTCTGGGTATCACAGCCTCATCGGGTAGGACAGCTGTGGTGACACAGAGGCAGGGTGGGACCCACTCGGGAGGAGCCCCCTGCCAGCTCCCAGGGCTGCCCACCCCTCGCAGAACCCAGAGGACCTGGAGGGCAGGGACTGGGGCTCCCCTCTTCCCCACCAAAAAGCCAACAGCACACAGGAACACCAGAATCAGCTTCTTTATTCAAGCCCCCAGGGTGCAGCAGACCCCACCCCGCGTCCGCGTCAGGGCCTCCCTCCATCCCTGGCTTCACCCTGCGCACCAGTGCTCAACCCGCCCTCACCCCCTCACCCCCCACCCCACAATTGGCCCTCCTCCAGTGGGGTCCTGCTGGGCTCATAACCTCGGCCCCTGGAGCTCTGCTTCAGTTTTTGAATTTTCCTACCAGCGGTTTCGAGGGCCAAGCCCCCAGGCCCTGCTGGTCCAGGAGGATGGACAGCTGCTGGCGAGCCTCCTGATAGGGCCCAGCCTAGAGCAGGAGGGGTGCAGGTGAGAGGGGGTGTTTGCCAGGGGTGCGGGAAAGAGGGCTGTGGGGGCGGGCAGGCGCTGACCTTGGCTGCCTCGTAGGTCTGCAAGGTCAGCAGATGGGACTTCCCGAGGGCACTGGCAGCCTGGCGGAAGGCCCGGAGAAAGGAGGCCTTGCAGAGGCGCGAGGGAGGCCCGGGGGCAGCGCTGGGAAGGACAGAAAGGGGCCCACCATGGGGGTGGGGCAAAGGAGGCCCGGGCCACCAGGCCCACGCCACTCCCACCACCTCCACCCTGAGATCTTGGGGGGGTCACATTGCTGGTGAGAAGCTGGTGGCTAGATGCATCTTTTTTCCCCACAGGCAAGGGGATGGGGGACCCCCCCGGTTGTCAAACCCCCCTTCAGCCTGCCCCCAGGCCCTCTCACTCGGCCTTCACACGCCCGGTGGCCACGTCCACCACCTCGACGTCGGGGTCCCCCAGGCTCCAGTTGAGGCTCAGGCCCTGGCAGGTGTTGGGGGGGAGGTCGGAGGGGGCCACCGAGGGCCCTGCAAAAAGGTGGAGCGTGGTCCGGGTGTAGGGGGCTGGCAGGCACGGCCCCATGACCCTGTCGAGGCTGGGCCGGGTGTGGATGGCCCGGCTCAGGGTCGGGGGGTCGTGGCAGGAGTCGGCTGTGGGGCACAGGACAAGGTCTGAGTTTCGGTCTGCCCGTCTCCCCGCCCCAGGGCCTGCCCCTGTCCCCCCTGCCCTGCGGGGCTCACCCAGGACCAGGCTGGTGGTGTAGAGGGGGGGCAGGAAGTGGGCCAGCAAGGCCCCCCCCAGCCCCAGGACGGCCCAGCGCGCCAGCTTGTCGCTCGCCGAGAGGCAGCTCACATGCGTGTCACGGAGCGCGGGGGGCACGTAGCACACCGGCTTCAGCTCCCCCTGGATGTGGGCCTGCAGGCGGAGCGGGGGGCCGTGCAGGAGGCCGCCCTCCAACGACGGAGGGAGGCTGCGGAGGACCAGGGTATGGGGTCAGGGCCCCTCTCCCACCCCCACGTGGCGCTCCCTGGTGCGGCCCCCCAGGCCCCCCTCACCCTGTACCCCACACACTAGATATCGTAGGCAGCTCCCTTGGGCGTGTTGCTGACGTAGAGGTGCAGGAAGATCCGGGGCTTGAGGGCGAAGGGGGGCCCGGGCCCCGGCTTGGGGGCCAGCACGGACTTCTCCTTGCCCATAGGGCCCCCCTGCGTGGCCAGCAGGAGCTGCCGGAACAGGAACCTGGGGGTGGTGGAGTGGCAGCTAGGGCGGTCCCGTCTCCCTGGGGCTGGCTGGGCAGAGGGCCCCCCGCCACCCCTCACCTCAGCAGGGCCCGGCGGGCCACCACCAGCCCATGGCAGTCGTGGAGCTGCCGGCCCGAGAAGTCCAGCCACCCGGCACAGCTGCCGATGCCGGTGCCCAACGCCACCAGCTGGTAGGTCTCCTTGGCGTGGCCCCTGGCGCCCGGGACCTCTGCGGGGAAGGGGGCAGAGAAGACCGGCCTGAGGCAGGGGGCCCAGGGGCCTTCCCGGGGAGGCGGGGGCAGGGCCACCCTACCTCGCTCCAGGATGACCGCGGCCACGGTCCCCTTGCAGGCCCGGTATGGCGAGCTGGCATCCACCAGGCGGTCGAAGCCTGCGCTGACCACGGCTGCGCAGCGCTGCTCGTGGGTCACGATGTTCTCTGCAGGGGAGGGAGGGGGCGGAGGTGGCTTCACAGGCCATGCCCTCCTGTGCTGGGGGGGTGGGCGTCACTGGGGTCTCACCTACCTATGCTCAGAGGAGCGAGAGGAGGCTGGTTGGGGGTCTTTGGAGGTTCTAGAAGAGAGACAAAGGGTGGGCTGTCGTGGGTGCTGTGGACTGCCCTCCCATCCTTCATCCTTCAGGAATCCAAGAGGTCCCACTGGCGATTGGTGTGTGTAGAGGGTTGAGGTGGGGGGCTCAGGTCATCCTCCGGAAGCCAAAAGTCCCTCAGCTGCCCCCAGCAGTCCCTGGGCCCAGGGTGGGTGGGCTTCAAAGGACGTTAGGGCAGGGGTCTGCTCACATCTCCATCCCCAGCTCCCTGCAGGCTGGGTCCTGGTGCCCAGATAGTCTCTGCAGCAACTCACCCCTAGATGCATGTGCACTCCCGCCCCCGCCGCGCCCTGGGTTACCTGCCCCTGAGGCTGGGCCCTCCAGCTGACGCCGGATGTAGTGGAGGGCAGACAGAGCTGCCTGCTGCTTGGCCTCCTGCTTACTGTTGGCAGTGCTCGGGGGGCAGATCATCCCATCCAGCTCCACGGCCACAGAGAAGGGCGAGCAGGGGTCTGGGGAAGGAGGAGCTAAGAAGTGGTACCGTGCGACTCATCCTTGTCCCAGGCGCTTCCTAGCAGGACCACGACACCTGCCAGCGAGGATGACCAGAATGACGGGGAGACAGCCTGCTGAGCTCCGCCCAGGCCACTGCAGGCCTCGGCATGCCAGGCCATGGCCACTCACAGATCTGCGACAGCCCCTCTGAAATAGGTCCCTGTGACCCCATTGTACAGAGGGGGACAAGGCAGGCAGGTGGCCAGCAAGCCCAGGTGCTGTCAGGACCCAGATCCACAGCTGCACTGTTCCCAGGAGGAAGGTCCCCTGTCCTCTCTCAGACACACTGCTCTATTCTCTACAAGAAGCTCGTCTTCCAAACATGACCACTCCAGGTGTTACTTATGACACAATAGAGACAGATGAAAATCCTAGAACAGGGATCAGTTGGTCAAAGGGCATAAATTTATTTCCATTCACAGTATTTGCTGTTACCTGCTGCTAAATTGTCTCCCAAAAGGGCTGCCTTTTTCTTTTGAAGAGAACCTGAATTTCAGTACCCCTCACTAGCATGGAGATTCACCTACTTTAAAAGAGCATCAAGAATGCCAGTTAGGGAGACTTCCCTGGCAGTCCAGTGGTTAAGAATCTGCCTTCCTTATAGTTTCCTTTGTTGTGCAAAAGCTTTTAAGTTTCATTAGGTCCCATTTGTTTATTTTTGCTTTTACTTCTAAAAGAAAAGACAGCCCTCAGATTGGGAGAAAATAATAGCAAACGAAGCAACAGACAAAGGATTAATCTCAAAAATATACAAGCAACTCCTCCAGCTCAACTCCAGAAAAATAAATGACCCAATCAAAAAATGGGCCAAAGAACTCAACAGACATTTCTCCAAGGAAGACATACAGATGGCTAACAAACACATGAAAAGATGCTCAACATCACTCATTATCAGAGAAATGCAAATCAAAACCACAATGAGGTACCATTATACGCCAGTCAGGATGGCTGCTATCCAAAAGTCTACAAGCGATAAATGCTGGAGAGGGTGTGGAGAAAAGGGAACCCTCTTACACTGTTGGTGGGAATGCAAATTAGTACAGCCACTATGGAAAACAGTGTGGAGATTTCTTAAAAAGCTGGAAATAGAACTGCCATATGACCCAGCAATCCCACTTCTGGGCATACACACCAAGGAAACCAGATCTGAAAGAGACACGTGCACCCCAATGTTCATCGCAGCACTGTTTATAATAGCCAGGACATGGAAGCAACCCAGATGCCCATCAGCAGACGAATGGATGAGGAAGCTGTGGTACATATACACCATGGAATATTACTCAGCCATTAAAAAGAATTCATTTGAATCAGTTCTAATGAGATGGATGAAACTAGAGCCCATTATACAGAGCGAAGTAAGCCAGAAAGGTAAAGACCATTACAGTATACTAACACATATATATGGAATTTAGAAAGATGGTAACGATAACCCTATATGCAAAACAGAAAAAGAGACTCAGATGTATAGAACAGACTTGTGGACTCTGGGAGAAGGCGAGGGTGGGATGTTTCAAGAGAACAGCATTGAAACATGTATATTATCTAGGGTGAAACAGATCACCGGCCCAGGTTGGGTGCATGAGACAAGTGCTCGGGCCTGGTGCACTGGGAAGACCCAGAGGGATCGGGTGGAGAGGGAGGTGGGAGGGGGGACCGGGATGGGGAATACATGTAAATCCATGGCTAATTCATTTCAATGTATAACAAAAACTACTGTAATGATGTAAAGTAATTAGCCTCCAACTAATAAAAATAAATGGAAAAAAAAAAAAAAAGAATCTGCCTTCCAGTGCAGGGGAGGTGGGTTCAATCCCTAGTCAGGGAAGTAAGATCCTACATGCCTTGGGGAAACTACTGAGCCACAGCTACTGAGCCCACAGGCCACAAAAGATCCCACATGTGTCAATGAAGACCCCACGTGCTACAACTAAGACTTGAGGCAGCCAAATAGATATTTACAAAAGAATGCCAGCTGGGAGATGCAGAAGGCAGGCTGGCATCAGGACTCTCTGGCAGCTAGTGCAGTAATAATCAACTCTGGCCACAATCATCAAAGGATGTTACAACCATGGCGGGGGATGGAGTTCTAGGGAACAGGATCGTCACACCCAGAGGGGAAGTGAAAGCACCTGGTGACACCACCTTGATCAGGCCCTCCCAGCTGACACCCCGGGGGTAGAATAAGGAGATCTCGGGCCCCCTGGCGGGAGGCACCGCCACAAATGCCTCTGCTGGTCACGCATCACTTGACCCCAATCCTGAGGAAACAAACCCAAATGACCAACTTTCTACAGAATAACCAGACCTTACCCTTCAAAATCATCACTGTCCTGAAGCCAAAGACAGCCTGAGGAATTGTTTCAGATAAAAGGAGGTTAAAGAGGCTGATGTAATAAATCGTGCTGGATTGGAAAAAAAAAAATGTCCATCACTGTGACAAGTAGCAAAATTTGAACATGAATGGTAACTAAGTAATAGTATTATATCAATGGGCTTCCCCTATAGCTCAGCTGGTAAACAATCTGCCTGCAATTCCAGGAGACCCTGGTTCTATTCCTGGGCCGGACAGATCCACTGGAGAAGGGATAGGCTACCCACTCCAGTATTATTGGGCTTCCCTTGTGGCTCAGGTGGAAAAGAGTCCACTTGCAATGCGGGAGACCAGGGTTCGATCCCTGGGTTGGGACGATCCCTGGAGAAAGACTACCTACTCCAGTATTTTGGCCTGGAGAATTCCATGGACTGTATAGTCCATGGGGTCACTTGTTAAGTTTCCAGAATTCGATCCTTGTGCTGCAATTAGATAAGACAGTGCTCTTAGAAAATATATGTTGAAATGTTTAAGGGGTAAATAAGCCTTCAGATCGTTCAAAACAAATTAATGTGGATATTTATATGTAAATATATATAGAAGAAAAAGAGGGACACAGAGTAAATGTGACAAATGTGAACTGGAGAATCTGGGTGAAGAGTTGATGGGAGCTCTTTTATACTATTCTTTGAAAATTTACCAAAATGAAGAATAAAAATGACAAAAAATGCCTACCCACGTCGACAGTGGAAAGAGGGACCTTAGGCGGAAGGGAGTGGCAATATTACTCAGTGGTTCAGCTCAGGCTCTGAAACCAGACTGCCCCCTGGCAGTTTTAGCCTCTCTGGCCTCAGTCTTCCCATCTGTAAAGCAGTGGTAATGGTATCTGCCTTTCTTGAGGAACACTTGTGAGGACTCAATGAGTTAATGTATCTGAAGACCTTCAAATAACACTTGGTCTGTCACCCAGAACACATGGACGTTAGCTGTCATCACTGGTATTGAATTGATTTCCTTGTTTGCTGTATTTTTTTTTTTTTTTAGTTGCAGCATGCAAAGTCTTAGCTACAGCATGTGGGATCTAGTTTCCCAACCAGGGATCAAATCTGGGCCCCCCGCTAGGGAGCTCAGAGTCTTAGTCACTGGACAAGGGAAGTCCCTATTTTCTGTATTCTTGATGCTCTGGCATTTGGGGATCTAATCCTGGAGAAACCATCCCTCCCAGGACTAGCTAATTCCTAGACATAGCAAATAACTTCTCTGCAAGCTCACTCTTTTCACATAAAAACCGACCAATCCAGAGCTCACACCCCAACCACAGAATTCTCTCACAAGCCAACATTCCCCATGCCCTAAATCATTCCCGAGGCCAGGTACTAGGCAGCTAGGAACCACCCCACAAACCCTAAATTTATCCAGTGTCTTGCTTTTATCAATACTAATCTCACTCTGCATAGGTACCCTGCTCCACCCATTCTTTTCCAAGAAAACCTAATTAACGCCCTGGGCTGTGCCTGCCCCTCTCCTCTTCCTCCTGACCACTCCATCCTTTCCCACACAGCCCTGCATGGCCATCTGTGCCTCCTTCCTGACAAGCACTCTCATGTCTGCTGTCTTAACATACCTGATTAAAACAAATCCCAGGTAGATTTTTTTTTTTTAATACATTATCTCATTTTGAGTTGTTCAGTTTGAGTTGTTCAGTTGGGGTTCTCCAAGGAAGTTTTACAAATGCTCCCAAAAGTTCTTAGCAGCAGGGAATGTGCTGGCTGAAAGTTGGGAATCTGAATCTAGGAGGGACCTGGTGTATGGATCTTGGTGGTTCTGGGAGGACCACTGTAACCATTATATCTGCATACAGTGTTGCCATCATTAAACTGTATCTGAAAACCTCTTTGATTTGGGGTGGGCTGGCCCTCACTTAGGCACTTCCTCTCCAGTGCTGGCATGGTAACTCTAATTGTTTGTAACTGACCTTCAAAAAAACCTACTGAAAGGCTGGGTAGCTTGAGGCAGATCCCTTAACCAACCTGAGCTTCAGATGTGCCCCCCTCCGCACCTCCCACCCCCCCAACCCCCCGCCGTCACCTGCTAGTTAGAAATCTGGGGTACCTGGTGCCTGGCACCACGCTGCTCACAGCAAGCCTACCTCGGGCCCCAGGCCCAACTCAGTCTTCCTGGCTTCATCTGAAAACAGCCCAGGGCACGCTGCCATCCCAGCCCCCTGGGCCTCACCTGCTGTTTGGCCTTCTCGAAAGATCAGGGAGACGCCCAGATTGGCCGCGTACTGAGTAAGCGAGGCCACGGCCTGGCCCGGCGGTGGGTCTTTGAGAAGCAGGCCCAGATGTCTGGCCACCTTCGGGAAGTCCCCGGCGGGCCCTGCAGGTGGTACAGCGACCCTCAGGGACCTCCCCATCCTTCCTGTGCCCGGCCGCCCCCAGCTCCCCAATCCCTGCCCCCACCCAGGCCCCACCATCCCCAGCCACTGTAGAGGCCTGGGGCTGCCCGCCCGGTTCATCGTCCTCTGCGTTGGGGGCGGGCGCAGACTCTTGGCCCAGACTGGCCGAAGGCCTCCAGGGGCTGGACCCTGGGCTGATCTGCAGTGATGCTGCCAGACGGGGCTTCCTGCGGCCACTGTCGTCGGTGCCCAGAGCTGCACTGGCTTGTGAAGCCATGGCTGGACTCGAGAACCGGAGGGGACAGCGGGCACGTTGTGGCGCCACCCGCGCCCTTTTACACGCCAGAGCGAGCGCCCACGTGGGGAGCACGTGGTACAACCTGCGGCGCATGGTGAGCTCCGCCTCCCACCTCACTCGTAGCCAATGAGAGCCCATAAAGCTGTAGCAGGACAGTATGCCCAGCCAATGGGAGGCCAGTCTCCCAGGCAGCCAGAGCCTGGATGTGGACTAAGTGGCCAGCTGGCCAATCTCCTTACTTCACGGGCGGGGCTCCGGGTGTAAGGTGAGGGTGGAGGACAGGGCCCTCCCATCATCTTCTCTGCACTTGAGTGGTGTTCGGGAAATAAAAGCCAGGGGGAGGCGTCTGGGGACACAAATTCAGCACCTCACCCCTGCTGCGGTCCAAGGCAGCCCTCCACTCCGCATTTTGCCAGTTTGCCCTCCCCAGGTGCTTAAGCAGCTGAGCCTAGGGGAGGACGGGAGGCCCTCATGCTGTAAGAAATGGTGTTTTCATTTGCAGCAGCCTCACAAAATCTTTCGGGCCAACAATTAAAATCTGTTCACCCTAAGCCTTCCTGAAGCCAATTGTAAGTGCTCCATGTGGGCTTTAGCTAAAATTAGTCATTTTATATCCTGCCCTCCCCAGGCCGCTTTTTTTCCCCTCAGAAGTGAATTTGGGTTGGTTCGTAAAAACATGTCGAGATAGCAATTCTTAAAAATGAGGGTCTAGCGACGAAGGAGAAATAACAAAAATAAAGTTAAGAATGAAGACAATTTACATATGGCTCGCTACCATGTTGCTTTAAGGAGATGGAAATTTTAACAGTCTTGTAGGAGCCAGTGACTGGGAAAATGTGACCAGTTACTGAGCTTACGGTCTGTAAGTTTTGTTGCTGTTGCTGCTGCTGCTGCTTGCTACAATACGAGCCAGGAGGGGGGCGATGTGGACACTAAGGCATAGAGAAACAGTCGGTTAGAACCTGTTAACATTTGACTTGGAAGAACAGATGTGGAGCAAGGTAGATTCAACCTCCCAAACGGTTCAAGGAGTGACCTCAAGAAAGACAATTCTGAGGACTTCCCTGGTGGCTCAGCGGTAAAGAATCTGCCTGCAATGTAGGAGTTGCAAAAGACGCAGGTATGAGCCCTGGGTCAGGAATATCCCCTGGAGGAGAGCATGGCAACCCACTCCAGTAGTCTCGCCTGGAGAATCCCATGGACAGAGGAGCCTGGCGGACTTCAATCCATGGGGTCGCAAAGAGTCGGACACGGCTGAGCGACTCAACTTTTCATTTCCTTTCACTTAATTTCCAGTACCCACGACGCCGTCTGCACTCGCATTCTCCCTCTTCCCGGGAGGTGGCGCTCTGGAGCGCCACTGAGGCCGGGCTGGGAGGCGGGACTTCCTGCCTTCCAGAGAGCGTTTCCGGCCCAGCCGGGGGAGGCGGTTCATCGTTTCTGTGCGGCTGTCGGGTTGAGGGCTCTGAAGCTAGGGTTCCGCCTTGGGGTTCCGTCGTAGCACGAGGGTCAGGCGAGCGTCACGCGGAGGTCAGTTTCCCAGACAAGCACGGCGCGACGGGATCACGTAAGTGCGCGCACCGCTCCAACGGGACGGAGGGGCGGGTCCCCCTTCTCCAGTTCACCGGCCCCAAGCTGTGTGGCTTTGGGACGAGTCGCCCAACCTTTGCAGAGTGGGTGCTGAGCAGCCGCTGGCTCATGGAGCGGGGAGCATCACGCCGTTGTAAAGCGTCGTAGCAACAACTGTCTGGCACACAGCGCTTGGTGTGAGATGCCTGCTGTTCTTGTGTTGAAATTTTGGGGCCTCGACGTGGAGTGGGAAGAGACGGATGGGGAGGACGTGGGCGAGTAGAGGTCTGAAGGGAAGGGCCTCCCTGATCCTCTCTCCCATACCCTGGCAGGCGCACCTATTGCCACACCCGGCGTTCGTGCAGACCCGAGGAAACTCCGGAGGTCTAAATTAGGATCCGGGAGAGAACGAGGGCGGGAAGTCGAGGCTGTCTTATCTCGGGGCTTCTCTGAGGTCGTGGGCTCCACCAACTCCCTCAGCCTCCCTGCGTTTGTTTGAGACTTTCTAGTTCCTTATTCTTGGATTTGTGCCTTCAGCTTTTACGTACTGATTTCAGTTCAGTTCAGTCGCTCAGTCGTGTCCGACTCTTGCGCCCCCATGGACTGCATGTAGCGCGCCAGGCTTTCCTGTCCATCACGTAGTAAATAAGGCAGGCACCGGGGATAAAGTCCCTTCCCTATGGGGACTCTTAAGTTTGGAATCACATAGCTTTACCTTTAAATATCTTATCACACATCACAATGCGTGCTGCAGAGGAGGAATGCAGGGTGATGTGGGACAGGGCTGGAGGAACCAGGAGAGGCTTCCTGACAAAATCTGAAGGATGGGGGCGGATTTTATAGGTGGGTAGGAAGGGCAATGGTGTTCATTTTTAGTGGAGAGATAGTGTGAAAGGGTCCTCTCGTGAAAAGACGCATTCCCACCACTGTCCTCTCCTGTGATGGAGGAGAAAGACAGTAACAATCAGATGCCAGGAGCTCAGAAATGAATCAGATACAGTTCCTATCCCAGAGAGCAGTCCTGAAGAAGAGATAAGGCATATAAACCACAATTAGAATGAGGCTGACCTGTGCCCTGAGAAACACATTCGTTTGACAAGTTTTTTTTTTTAAATTACTATTTATTTATTTATTTATTTATTTATTTACATGACTGCACTGGGTCTTAGTTATGGCATTCGAACTCTTAGTTGCAGCCTGTGGAATCTAGTTCTGTGACCAGGAGTCGAACCTGGGCCCTCTGCATTAGCCGCTGGACCACCGGGGAAGTCCCTCATTTGAAAAGTGAAAGTGCTAGTCACTCAGTTGTGTCCAACTCTTTGTGACCCCATGGACTGTAACCCACCAGGCTCCTCTGTCTGTGGAATTCTCCAGGCAAGAATACTGCAGAGGGTTGCTATTCCCTTCTCCAGGGGATCATCCCTACCCAAGAATCAAACCTCAGTCTTTTGCATTGCAGAGATTCTTTACCATCTACCAACATTTACTGTGTGGTGAGCACTTTGCAAGGTGCTCAGAGTACCTGGAGGTACAGAGGTTACAAAATAAATGGATACATGCAGTGGTAGCTCTAAGGGGAAAGGTTTTGCTTAGTGAGGCTCTGAGGCTGGTGCTCCCTTCTGGATGCAGGGAGAGAAGTGGTTCAGAATGGGTTTTGGAGCGGCTGGAGGATCACGCTATTGGCCTTGGACAAGTTGCTTTTTCCCAGCCTGTTTTCTGACCTCCATACTAATGGCAGGAGAATAAAACTTATAGTACCATGTTGGGCAGATGCTGACACTCAGTAAGTGAGAACTGCTCTTATTTTTGTAGGTAATAAAGGATATTACAGCTGCTTATTCTTCTAGAGCACTTTGTATTTTGTTGTTGTTGTTCACCCTCTTTGTGATCCCATGGACTGCAGCACGCCAGATTTCCCTGTCCGTCACTATTTCTTGGAGTTTACTTAAGTTCACATCCACTGAGTCAGTGATGCTTTCTAACCATCTCATCCGTTGCCACCCTCTTCTCCTCCTGCCTTCACTGTTTCCCAGCTGCAGTCTTTTCCAATGAGGCGACTCTTCGCATCAGGTGGCCAAAGTATTGAAACCTCAGCTTTAGTCCTTCCAGTGAATATTCAGGGTTGATTTCCTTTCGGATTGACTGGTTTGATCTACCTGCAGTCCAAGGGACTCTGAAGAATCTTCTCCCACACCACAGTTTGAAAGCATCAATTCTTCAGTACTCAGGCTTCTTCTTGGTCCAACTCTCACATCCATACATGACTACTGAAAAAAACCGAACTTTGACTATATGGACCTTTGTTGGCAAAGTGATGTCTCTGCTTTTTAATATGCTGTCTAGGTTTGTCATAGCTTCCCTTTCCAAGGAGCAGGGATCTTTGAATTTCATGGCTGCAGTCTCCAAAGCCCTTTGACGTAAACATTATTATTCAGTACAGTTGGTTCCTTTTTGTTGGAAGGTACTGTACTCGACAGTGGGAAGGCAGACAAATCAGACTCGTCTCTGGCTTTGGGGAACTTGAATTTGTCTTGAGAGTGTAGCCTAGAGTGTGGGGCTTGTCGTCCAGGTAGGACTATGTAATTATAATGTGATACGTGAGAGCGTGATGGAAGCTGACCCCTACCCAGCCAGCTTCTAACTTCGGTCCCCATCACTCACCCCCTAGTTCTTCCCATGGCTGCCCAGTTGCTTCTCACGTACTTCTTGTCCCAGGACTCTTGTTCTTGCTGTTCATTCTGCCCAGTACTCTCTTCCCAGTAGTTGGCATGTTTGTCTCTGTCATTAGGTTCTGTGTGTGCCGGACACCATCTTCATGAAGCTACGGATGCTTCACCCTCAGGCCCTGCCATCCCTTCCCTCCTGGCGGGTTGCTTGGTTTTGGTATAGCACCTACTATTCTCGGGCGTTTGGTGACACATTCATTTGTTCTTTGTTACCTGCTTCCCCAAAGAGATTATCCTCCTCTTAAGGCACTCTTCACTCTCCCAGGAGCCCCGGAAGCCGCTGTCCGGTTCAGGTCTCTGAGGAAGGCCAGGGTGACAGTGGCTCCTGTTTTTCAAGATGGACTTCCCCAGCTCCCTCCCACCCTCGTTGTTCATGACTGGCCCCCTTGGCCAGAGTGATGTCCCTGACCTGTCGTTCATGTGCAGCTGGAGAGATGCGCTGACCCTGCCAGCATCCTCGCCCCAAGGCTCTCAGGTGAGGATGGCAGGGAGAGCCTTGGTGGCTCCGCGGCGGTTGGGGGGACATCGATTGGCCCCCCCATTCTAGAGGTCACACCAGTTGGCAGGAGTGCAGGGTGGGGGGCTTTGGTACAAATCTACTAAGACCCAGGCTCAACCAGAATCCTGTCCTTTGGGGACCTGGGGTGCTCTGCCATCCACAGAGGGTTCACCCTCCTTCCTCTCCCCCAACCTTCTCCTTTCTCTATTTGTTCAACGAATACTCACTGAATAGCCCTACTGTGTGCCAGGTGCCTTATCAGGCCCTGGGGGTCCAGAGTGAGTAAGTTAGATGTGCTCCCTGCCCCTGGGGAACAGTTAGGTGGAGTGGGGACTGACAAGTGAATAGGTCAGAAGATAAAATCATTTCAAAGTGTGGACAGCTCTGAGCGAAACCAAACAGATGCTGGAGCCACACAGTGCAAGGTGAGGGGGGCGGGGAGACCCGGGACAGGAAGAACACCTGCTCTTTCCCTGGACGCCTAAGCCATTGGCTGCCACTTAGAGACAGGCTGGCTAAGGGTTACGCCGGGCAGAGGCACATGGGTGAGAAATTCTTAAGAGAGACCCTGGACAGGTGGCGGGGGTGGGGGTGGGGGTTGGCAGGGCTCCGTTGACAAGGAAGGGCTTCCATCAGGAGCCTCACATGCTGCTCTACCATCCCCGAGTGTGGAGCTGAGTTGTCTGAGGCCAGCCCTGCAGGGGAGCGGAGGAGCCTGTAGGCGACTGCACGGTCTCCCGAGTATAAGTGACATGTGGGTGGGATCTGGGCCGGCCAGTGAAGGCCGGGCCATCCTCCGAGAGCAGTGCAGCCTGGAGGTGGGAAGCACAGACTGGAGTCAGGCTGCCTGAGTCCAGATCCCAGCCCTTTTCTTTTCTGGCTGCTGCCCGGACTAGGGACAGCCTTCCCGTTCCTGCCATTTTCTTCATCATTAAAGTGACAGTGACCAGCTTGGCATGCGCCTGGTAGGACTGAAGGAGTTAATGAGAGACAAGAGCTGATGACAGGGCCTGGCCTGGGCGCTCACTCTGTCACATTGTGGCCGTGGTTGTGTTTCCTCAGGACAGGGCGCCACACGTGGCCAAGGACCTGCTCTGGGAGCCGGACATGCCCGGGCCCCTGCCCTTGCTGCCTCCTGGCCCCGGTAAGGAGCTCGGGCCGGGGGCCCCTCCCGAGCTGCTCCCACTCACTGCTGCTTCCCCAGCCCCCTGCTGCTTCCTTCCACCCAGCAGGGTCCTTGGCACCTCTAGGCACGGGGATGCCTGGTTCTACTTCAGTCCCTTCCCAGCCTCCCTCTTCCCTCAGATCCCTGGGACCCCGGCCTGACTGCCAAAGATCTGCTTTTCCGGGGAGGCTACCACTTCCGGAGACATCCCCGAGCCGTGCTGGATGTTACTGAGCAGGTGCGCGGGCCCACCCGGGGGACAGTGCTATGGGCCCGGGGCTGTGCCTCCTGACCCGGCCTCCTTTCCTCCTGCAGGTCAGCCGGTTCTTGTGGAACCACGGAGACATAGCCTTTGCACCCCTGGGGAGGCTATTGCTGGAGAATTTCAAACTGGAAGGAGCACATGTGAGTAACCCTGGCTGGCCCGGGGGTAGGGGGGGCGCCCCACTTCCCATCGGGGTGGGCCCTCGGGCGTGTGAGCTTGACGAGGACTTTCTACACAGAGCCGCTCTAAGACGAAGACAGTGGTCAGTGTGAAGAGGCTACTCCAGGACCTCGGTGGACACCAGCCCTGGGGGCAAGTGGCTAGTGAGAGAGGACGGGTTGGGTAGGCCTAGCCGGTGGTGGGGCTCTGGAAGGATCCAGGCCGGGATGCCAGTTCCCATCAACATTTGCTTCTGCCCTCCCCAGTGCACGGATGAGCCACACTTCCTCATCCAAACCCCAGCTGTGCTAGCAGTGGAGGGGAAAAGGACGGTAAGCTCATGGAGTGCAGGCATGGCTGCATCCAGGCGTTCAGGTGTTAGTAGAGCTTTACCTTTACCTTCTCACCCACTTGCCTCTGCTTGGCTTAGTTCCTAGGCAGACTGTTTCCAGGTGGCAGCAACGTGGTTTATGATTCCAGGGAGAGGCCACTGATTCCAGGGAGAGGGCTAGTGGCCTTCCTGAGGCACCAGCAGAAGTCCCAGGAAGGGTGAGCTTGGCTCGGCTTGGCTTGGGTATCATGCCCATCATGAGCCCATCACTGTGGCTGGGGTGACCCCCGAGTGCCCAGGCCTGGGTCATGTGACTGCAGCACAGGAACAGGGTGGGGTGTTCTTGCAGAGGAAGGAGTTCTAGGTTGATTTTAAAACGCGTCCACTATACTGGGCCTCCCCAGGCTGGCCTGACCCTCCTGCTGTCCTCTCGCCCCAGCTGTCCCTGGGCTTACCTCAGCCAGCGCCAGCGCCGGTTCTCCATCCTTGGGGCCCCGATCCTGAGCACGTCGGTGGCGAGCCTCCTGGGAGAGCTGCTGCATGAGGAGCTGGCCCTGCGCTGGGAGCGGCTGCTCCTGGATGATGTCTGCACTGGGGGCGCGCTGGCTTGGGTGCCCGGCAGGACCCCCGGGGCCGGGCAGCTGGTCTACCCCGTGGGCAGCACCATGGACACACTGTGTATCCTCCCTTGCTGGGCACAGGCCAGGGATGGGCAGGGAGTTGTGGGCCTTGAGTGGCCAGAGTTCGTGAACTTGTCCTTAGCAAGATGCACAGGTTTCCAGAAGGTCAGTCTCACCCCAGAGACCGAGCCCCAGGTTCTCAGAGACCCTGGCCGTATCCAGCTCCGGGGACCTGTCCGGCAGGTGGTGACCCGCAGCGTGCAGGGAGAAGGTAAGGCCGTGGACGCCTCCCTTGGCTTACTTTCCTGCTGCTGACCCTCACCCTCACCCTGACCCTCTCCCTCCTCCAGCTCTGCTGGCTGTCCGCTCTGACCACCACTGTGCCCTGTGGAAGGTCAGTACGCAGGGGCAGCCAGCCCCTCTCCAGGTGGTGCAGGTGGACAAGGGGGCCACAGGGATCAGCCTCAGGTGAGGGCGTGGGGGGAGGGAGCAGTGTGCATGGAGGCGGGCTCGGGAGAAGGGGTGGCCGGGCGTTCCTCATGCGTGTGCCCTGCAGCCCTCACCTGCCCGGAGAGATGGTCATCTGCAGCCGTTCCGGAGCCGTCTGTCTGTGGAGCACCGAAGATGGGTAAGGCCTCTACCACAGAAACCCACACCCCAACACGGGCCCCCCAGAACCCGGCTGGGGCCCGGCCAGGGTGCCCAGTCCTCCCCCTCAGCCTGTCCCCCCCACCACGGCTGGCCTGTCTCCCCAAGGCTGCGGCAAATCTACAAGGACCCTGAGACCCTGGTGTTCCGGGACCCTTCTCCCTGGCGCTGGGCAGACTTCACCGCCCACCCTCGAGTGCTGACAGTGGGTGACCGCACCGGAGTGAAGATGGTGGATACTCAGGTGAGGGCACGGGGTGGGGGGGCCTCTGCCAGCGGGCGTGACGAGCCGCAGGGCCAGCGAGTCCCCAGCCGGTTGAAACCACAGATGGTGGACCATGGGAGAGCTGACCCATCGTGTCCCCCAGGGCCCGCCAGGCTGTGGTCTGCTGCTCTTTCGTGGAGGGGCAGAGGCGTCATGCCAGAAAGGAGAGCGGGTCCTGCTTACCCAGCACCTGGGGGATCTTGGCCCCGAGTCTCTGCACCCCATGCTCCACCTCGTCTGCACCCAGGTGGGCTCACCTCCTCTTCTCTCTGTCCTGCCCTGTCTCAGGTGACTGGAGGCACAGGTCCCAGGGCCCTGGACAGCAGCCAGGGAGGGAGAGGGGCAGAAGGGGAGGAGGTCTGGCCCCGCCCCGCCCCACCCCGCCCTGTCAGCACCCTGGGCGCTCCTGGGTGTCGGCATGTGTGCCAGCCTCGGGCAAGGGTTGGGAAGGCTGTGAAAGCCTCTCCCGAGAGCCCCTCTCCCAGCGGGACCATCAGGACAAGGGACACCTGCTGGAGAGACGCCCCCTGTGCAGAGCCGGGCTACTTTGAAAACCACATGGGGCTCTGGAAGGGGCCGGGGGGCGACCCAGGGAGACTCGCCCCGCCCCATCAGTCTCATGCCTCGTCTTCTGCCAGTTCTCCGTCTACCTGGTGGATGAGCGCCTCCCCTTGGTGCCCTTGTTCAAGTGGAACCATGGCCTCCGCTCTGCACCTCTGCTGGCCCAGCTGCTGCCCCCGCCGCGCCCGGGCCTCCCCCAGCCGCTGCTCCTGGCTGGCCAGGGCGGAGAGCTACAGCTGCTGCACCTCGAAGGTGAGGGGTCAGGCGGGGCAGGGGGGTGGGCGGGGCAGGCCTGGACAGGGCCTCAGCTGTCTGTCCCTCCTACAGGAGCGGGGGCCTCCATGCCCCGGCTGGCAGGGCTCCCCCAGTCTCTCCCCACCAGGAGCGACTCCCTCTCTGCCTTCCCCCTGCTGGAGCCCAAGAGTCACCGGAGGCTACAGGAGCGTCTGAAAGCGCCCACCATAGGTGCGTTGGGGGCCGGAGCGGGCAGAGAGCCACACCCCCCAGGCCTTCTGGTCACTGTCCTTCCATCCCCAGGTCTGGCCGCTGTCATCCCACCCCCCGCCTCCACACCAGTGCTGTCGCTCTTCCAGCTTTCCGCAGCCGGAGACGTCTTCTACCAGCGTCTCCACCTCCAGACAGACCCCGGGCCCAACGCTCATGCCCCCGCAGCTTCCTGGACACCCCAGGCCACTGCCTGCTGCAGCTGGTGGCTGGAGGCCCTGCTGGCGGTGCCCCTGGCTCCCCCAGTGTGGGCAGCACCCACCTTCTCCCACCGCCGGCTGCTGGGCGGCTTCGAGCCTCAGAAGATGGAGGGGCCGGTGCCCGAGGGTCTCCGCAGGGCCATGGCCCAGGGGCGGCTGCTGCAGCAGAGGGACCTGGGCTTGCTCCCCCCGGAGGAGCGGCCCCCTGCCCCCGAGCCTGGCCCCGAGGATGAGCTCAGCGAGCGTCTGGAGGCAGCCTGGGAGTTCGGGGCGGCGGCCTGGTGGGAGAGGCGGCGGGGCGGCCGCGCGGGGCCTGGGAAGCAGCCCAAGCGGCAGAAGCGGCGGACTCAGCTGTCGAGCACCTTCTCCTCCCTCAGTGGCCGCGTGGACCTCTCGGATGCTGCCAGCCCCCCGCCCAGCCCAGACCGCACGGTGCCCGAGGCCAGGCCCCAGCCCCCAAGGACCCCGCCCTCCCAGGAGCTTACCCAGGAGCCCTGGGCCCAGGGCGTCCCCTCGGAGCGGCAGCAGACCCTCCGGGACTACATGGCTGAGCTGCCGCTCCACGCAGACACCCCAGGAGGGGCCTCTACACTCTCCTCCCAGACCCCCAGCGTCCGGGCCACACCCTCAGGGCAGCATGCCCCCCAGGACGGCACGTTCCAGCAGCTGCCCCGAGGGGACACCCCAGAGGGCGCTACCCTCCCCTCCTCCCAGACCCCCAGCGTCCGGGCCACACCCTCCAGGCAGCACACCCCCCGGGACGGCATGGTCCAGCAGCTGCCCCGAGGGGACACCCCAGAGGGCGCCACCCCGCCTTCCTCCCAGACCCCCAGCATCCTGGCCACACGCTCTGGCTCTCAGCGGCTCCGGAAGAAGCCCCGCATGGGCTTCTGAGGCCCGGGGAGGTTGCCAGCTCCAGGAGCCTGCCATGCTCGATAAGCTGCTGCTTTTGTGGTTAAAACGGGAATCAGAGAACAGTCCCCAGGGAGCAGACCTCCTGCTTCTGGAAGGCCTTCGTGACTGGGAAACGCTCGTAAGCAGTCTGGAGCCACGTCGGGAAAAGGACGACAGCAAAGTAGTCCTTTCTCCCATAGGTCCGGTCTCGGGGCACGTGGTGGAGCCCTGGCAGCCCCGTCCTGAAGGTCGGTGTCGCTGGGATCCCTTCCGGCCAACAGTGTCATGCTGGAGGCAGGGGCTGCAGGCGCGCTCGGGACCCCAGTGACCTCGGGGCCAGAGCCGTGGCTCCTAGGCACTGTGGGTGATGGTGAAATGAGCTCCCCAGCCGGCCCGCACTCACTGGGTGTCAGTGGTTTGTGGTCAGTGTCTGTGTGACGCGGTTCCTAGCACAATCTAACATGGAGAGGGAGGCACTTTGGACCCATGTTAGGGGTTGAATAAACCCATTGCTGACCCTGGTGTTGAATGATGGACTTTCTCAGGCTGGCCGTGTCCCCTTCCGTGGCTTTCCACACTCAGTGCATTAGGTTCGCACCCTCCGTGGCTCTGTGGCCCCAGTGAAGAGCCTGCTTCTGCTGCGGGGAAATCACGCCCCCCCCACCCCTGGGAACAGCACAGGCCCCGGAGCGGGACCTGGGTTTCTCCTCAGAAGAATGGAAAGGCTCTTATTTCAGTACCTGATGGAGTGAATGACCTGTGACTCACCCAGATGTTAGATAATCCAGTAATACAAGGGCCCATGTGGATGTTGAAATGTTTATACCATGACATGGTTTACACTGCAAATGACTGGGTTTGTGTGAGGCTTAGAGCGTGGGGTGCAGGGGGCCATTTATACCACAGGGGCTGTGCCCACGGGAGAAGGGAGCCGGGGCCCGTGCCCTCGGTAACCGCAGCTCTCAGAAGGGAAGGGGAGCCCGCCCCCGCTGGGGGGGTCAGGCCTGGGCCTGTGCCCGCTGGTACAAGAGCGGAGGGGCTGCCCGGGGCTCAGTCCAGGCCAAATTCAATGTCCTCCCGGTCTTCTCCTGCCTCGGACCCCGGGCGCTCCTCGGGCTCCACCTCAGACTGGACTTCATCCTTCTCAGGGCTGTCTCCTACAGAGTTAGGCAAGGGGTGGCTCAGTGTTCTGGGGAAGCATGGTCAGCCCTCACCCCTTCCTGTGTGCCGACTTTGAGGCGGCTGCGCGCCGTGGGTCAGAGCGGGGATCGTCTGCACCACGGGCTCCCCGCGTTGGGTTTGCAGTCGGGGAGCATAGTCTCGGCACATGGAGCTACCCCGGCATGCTTGTGAGGAGCAGGCGCTGACCAGCTGCCCCAACGGTGCCTCTCCCTGGTCACGGGCACAGGCCCCCAGGCTGGCGGGCCGGGCAGTGTGTGGAGAGTGGCTTCTTCTGCCCCGCCCACCAGCACTGTGGGCGCCGCCCGCACCTGCCACAGCTCCCTTCCCTGCCGGCACATCTGTCATTCGTGCCGCTCTGGGCACCCACGTGCGCAGCCCCACCCTTGGGCCAGCTGCAGCCCTGGTCTCATCCCGTATTCCCAGCTGTGGTGTCACTGGTCCCCTTCCTTGGTCGGGAAGGGCCGAGCACGGGGATGGTGGGGAGGGGGGCAGCCTGGTAGCTCCTCAGCTCTCTGGCCAAGAACGCTGCAAGCCGCCCACATGGGAACACGCTCTTGTGGCCTCTGCCGATTCTAGAGAGGTTGAGAGTGACGCCCCCCCACCACCGAGAACATGGGATCCTGACGACAAAGGCCCAGGTGGCCACCACTCTGGGCTTGGGTGGTCCACTGTCTGTTTCCCCACCAAGAAGCTTTTGGCCCGTGACCTTGAAGGTCAGCGGACATTACCTGGAGCGGGGGCTGGAAGCAGGTCCCCGTTGCCGTCCTCAGTGCGTGGGGCAGGCACGGCTTCCCCCTCGCAGACGGGGGGCAGGGTTGGCAACCCCGAAGGCTCATCATTGCCCGGCTCCTCATCATTGCCCAGCTCCTCAATCAGTGGGCGAGGGACCTCACTCGCTCTCCTTTGGGTTTCCGGGTCCCTCTCTGGCGCCACTTTAAGTATGTCTGTGAAGGGCGTCTCAGTCTCCACCCTCCAGGAGATGTCCTTGGGGACTGCAAATATACTGGAAAGCGTGTCTGAGGACGCGTTTTCCAGCTCTAGGAGTGAGATGTTGTCCACATCAGGCTCACTGTTGTCGCTTGGGCTCAAGATGGCTGTAATCTTTGGAAAGCACTGCTCCTGTTAAAAGGAGAAGGTGTGTTGAGCCGTGCTGTTTTCACACTAGCGTCCCTAAAGTGCACACTGCTAATTCTGCGTTTCTGTCACACTCTGGCGCCACATCAGGGACGGCCCCCGGGAGCACAGCGCTCACCCCGAGGCGGTCATGAGCCCTGTGGCCAGGTCTCCGTGGGGCAGTGGCCCACCCTCTCTGCTCCCGCTGCACCAGCCCCCACCTGGGTCCTGAACCAGTCATCTGTGAGCCCGGGCTCCTGGCGGCTGCGCCTGCACTGGCCACCTAGCCCTGCGTTGGTGGTCAGGCCCCCACAGAACTGGGTTCTGTGTCTGTGTCCTTCCTGTGATCACGAGCTCCCACCCTGAGGTTACGTCCCAGGCGCCTCTCTCTCTTTCAGGCCCCGCGGGGCTCTGGTAATGTTGGGGGGAGGGTCAGGTCAGCTCAGGAGACGTCCGCATCGGGCCCCTGCCCTCTCCTCCCCGCTCACCTTTCCCTGACCGTGTGTCATTGTTGCACCGGCATTCATTAGATAAACACACGGAAACGTCAAGGACAGAAAAAAGTCCAGGTAATGATGTGCAGTACATGCTTATTAAAGCTCAGTGATAAAAGATCTGTTCCCAAAAAACCCCCCAAGTGTCTAGTTGTAAAACCTCAGAGAAAGGAGCAGCGGTAAGCCTTTCCTGAGGTTGAGGTGAGAGTCCCGGGTGTGTGAGGCATCAGGCAGGGCCTGCGACTCCCTGACATACTTGGTCATCGACGGGGCTGGGAGAGGAGGAGGGAAGTGGAACTGCGGGGACGCAGGGGAGCTCACCCTATCCCGGTGGCCCAGAGATTCGCCGGCATTCACATCTTCCAAGTCGGGCAGGTCCTGGAAGAGGAAATGACCCTGGTCAGCAGGAGGGCGTGTGCTCAGCATCCAGTCCTTGGAAGAGACGTGGCCACCGCACCAACCAACCACAGAGTGTGGAAGGGCCCACGAAGCAACCTAGACACTCAAGCCGCGTGTACATGTAGCATACTCTTACGTGGACACTCAAGCCACGTGTACGGGCAGCACACACGTGGACACTCGAGCCATGTGTACACCCAGCACACGTGGACACTCGAGCCGCATGTACACCCAGCACACGTGGACACTTGAGCCGCGTGTACATCCAGCACATGTGGACACTCGAGCCGCGTGTACAGACAGCACACACGTGGACACTTGAGCCGCGTGTACGGGCAGCACACACGTGGACACTCAATCTGCGTGTACGGGCAGCACACACGTGGACACTCGAGCCGTGTGTACACCCAGCACACGTGGACACTCGAGCCACGTGTACAGACAGCACACACGTGGACACTCGAGCCGCTTGTACGGGCAGCACACACGTGGACACTCGAGCCGCGTGTACGGGCAGCACACACGCGGACACTCGAGCCGCGTGTACGGGCAGCACACACGCGGACACTCGAGCCGCGTGTACGGGCAGCACACACGTGGACACTCGAGCCGCGTGTACGGGCAGCACACACACTCCACATACCACTCCAGGTACCTGGATCTGGTCAGTGAAAGAAAGGGCTTTGTAAGGCGTGATGTGTTTCAAAAATTTCCACCTCGTTCTCCACTTCACTTTGGTGTTACCCAGTTCATCTGGGGGAAATCTACCTCCTATGTACAACTAGGTTCTAGATCCTAGGACCCTGCCTGGCACAAAGTGAGTCTCTTTCGAACCTTGCCCAAAACCGGGGTGGGGAGGCAGTGCTTTTCTGTTTTGTGTCTTGGGGTGTCTTCATCTGTAGCACCACAACCCGCATGTGAGGCAGTCAGATGCCTGGGCTGCCGTTCCTGCCCCACCACTGTCTGGCTGTGTAGCCTTGGGCGGGGTGCTCTGCCTCTTTGTTTCTCAGTTTCCATCTCTGTAAAGTGGGGATGAAACCTACCTCTTAGTGTTACTGGAAGGGTTAAATCAGTCGATATAAGAGGTATTTAAAGTAGCACCGGACAAAAAGGAGAACAGTCAGTGTTAGCGTAGCATCGGGGTCCTGTATATGGTTGGTTCTCACACGTTAGGGCTGAAGTGCCTACTTTTGTTGTATCTATATTAGGCCCAGAAAACTGGAAATACCACTCTGAATACTGACTGTGCTCAATTGAACCTTACTGAGCCACGTGAAATTGTGAAGTTGGGAGTGAAACACGAGTGTTTCATGTTTCATGTTTCATGAAGGGAGCGGGCAGAGGGCAGGCAAAACCACACACACGGTCTGAACTGAAGGAGCTCGCTCATGGGCAGAGAGGTGGCTGTCCTCTGGGGAAGCAGGGTGCAAAGCTAAAGGTGGGGGGACCAGCCCTGACTCCTCACCCCCCTAAAGCACAGTGTCCAGGGGTCGTGCCAAAAGTGCATATCCTCAGGGACACATTCCCGCGGGCACGGCGTGGAAGGCTGTCATCAGAGCGGACATGCTGCAGGGAGAAGGGCCGTTCTCAAGGCCATGATTGGGCCCAAGGTCAGGTGACCCCCCTGAATTGGTCCTGAGGTACAGGATGTGAGGCAGGCCAGGAATATGGGCAACTGTCCCAAGAACACACAAGGCTCTGATGATTAAGCGTAGCTTTCCCAGCGGTTCCATCTACGGCCAGACCGAGCTGCTGACAGGGTAACTTCTCACGGGGAAATGCATCGAGAGTTTCGCAGACATAGTTCAAGGGGGTTCGTCTGGCCAGTGCTCTCAGTACTGAAGGTGCAGAGGCATGGATTCCCCACCACCCGCCCTGGGAGAGCTTATTGACTGCAGATGCTGAGCACTGGGCCTGGGTGGCACCTCCAGGGGAGGCCACACGGGCAAGCCCACAGGCCGCACTGAGCTCAAGATGCAGGAGGTTTGTGTCTGATCAGACACTGACCCCGGCTATGCCGTGCGTGCTTCTCTGCAGATGCATGGGATACGTACATTGATGAAGAGCTGCTCCTTCGTCTCCAGTCTTGTGGCCTCCAGATTTTCAGCTCCATCGGGCTCTGTGCCTGATGCATTTTCAGTGGCCACAGTCTGGGGAGCCAATTCTAAGGACAACAGAGTTACAGTAATCTCGGAGTCTGTTTCATACACGGCAGTCAGACAGGCAACTGCGGTTAGTGTGGATTCCAAGAGAAAGGACAGAACCCTCTGGTCTGAAGACCTCCAGCTCCTGTGACAAGAGCTGAGGAAATGGCTATGTGTGAAAGGGAAGGGAAGGGAAGGGAGCGAGCACCCTCTTTCTACAACCTGGAGATGGAAGCTCCAGCCAAGAGTCTATACAGAACATGCAGGAACCTTGGGAAAAGCATGATCGCTTGACTAGGAGATGAAGAAAGAAAGGCCATGGTGTCAGTGGCCAAGTTTCACAGCCCCACCTGCTGCAAGAGTGTCAAGGAGACCTGTGACGTCCTTGCAGGGTTGCCCAGACGGGGCTCCTCTCTTTCCCCCATTCCCTCCTGCTCCTGCCCGCTGCTTCCTCTCTAGCCTCGGTCATCAGAGATGAGTGACCCTGCTCTGCTCAAGATACACCAGTTCACTGTCCACCTTGGGGACTGACCAGGCCCGGTTTGACTCAAGAGCTACACTAGGGCACCCCATTAGAATGAAACAAGGAAGTGGATTTAGAAGACTTAGTGTCAAAAAGAGGAACCTATCTCATGAATAAGTTCATGTTGATTTAAATTATATTCTCGGTGTGCATGCTCAGTTGCTAACTTGAGTCTGACTCTTTGCGACTCCAAGGACTGTAGCCTGCCAGGCTCCTCCATCCATGGGATTCTCCAGGCAAGAATACTGGAGTGGGTTGCCATTTCCTCCTCCAGGAGATCTTCTTGACCCAAGGATTAAACCAGGGTCTCCTGTTTTGGCAGGCAGATTTTTTTTTTTTTTTACTACTGTGCCACCTGGGAAGCCATATTTTAGGTGTTCTGAGTTGGATAAAATACACTGTTGGTGTCTCACCCCCCTTCCTTGAGCCACGCTGGACCTGATACTAGAAACGCAGTCCCGGCTCCCCTCGTGGTCCTGTTGTGAGGTAGTGTGCAGACATCACCTCACAGGCTGAGCAGTCAGGGTAGAAGGCAGCCCGGGGCCCCCAGTCGGGAGCCGCCCCAGGTATAATGCACCTGTGCTGTCCTCGACCACCTACCTGCCCAGGCAGCTCTGGGGCTCGGTGGCAGGGCCTCAGGGGGGAGCACCCCTCGCGGCTCCCCGACATCCAGAGGCAGCTCCTCCAGGGGGCTCGGCTCTGCTGGCTTCTCTGGGCACAGCTCCTCCTTGGCCTCGAAGCTCTCCTTGACAAACTGCTCTATCTTCTGCCGTGTTTCTTTCTTCTCCTGAGGCTCTTCCTCTCCTTCCACTTCGGTGTCCACGTCCCCAGCACCAGCTGGCGCGGGCTCCTCTCCTGAGCACAAGTCCACAGGTGAGCTGGGACGGTCCTAGGAGGACAAGGAAGGACCCACAGCGAAGGCCGAGGGTGGGCAGTGGGGACCTGCGGCAGGGCAGTCATCGGGGTGCTGGGTGAACAGGCTGCACGCCCACCAGGGGGATGCCCAGCACGTGCACTGCCCGCACAGGCCCCTGGGAGACGGTGCGGGGTGCTCTCAAGAGATGCGGGCTGAGGGACCAGGGTTAGAGCCATGATGTTTGCCCTGGCTTTCAAGCAGGTCAGCAGGTCAGGAAGGTGTGCGCGCGCACACCTGCGCCAAAATGTTAATCAACACTCGACGTGAGGAGATGACACAGGTGTTCATTTGACCACTGTTTGAACAATGTCCAAATTAAATGTTGGAAGAGGGGGAAAAATGCATACTGCAGGAGAACGTCTATTATATGGGAATGTGAGTGGGCAGAAAGCAATAGAGCTGTGCCACTTTCTTCTATTAAAAAAAAAGTATGCACTACACTCATGAGGAAAAGCCAGGAAACGCTCACACTGAACACTGAGAAGTTCTTGCTGCAATTCTGTGATGACCCTTGCTTCTCTATGTTTTCTATGTGTAGCGTAGTCACAGTTTGTAATTAGGTGAAAAACACTAAGTGTCATTTAAAAGTACACATGGAGGACTTCCTTGGTCCAGGGGTTAAGACGCCTTGCTTCCACTGCAGGGGGTGAGGGTTTGATCCCTGGTCGGGGACCTAAGATCCCACAAGACAAAAAAAAAAAAAAAAAAGGTACACACAGAGCCCCTGACTCTTTCCTGCTGCGTGTAAGAGGAAGACGGGGTTCTTAGTTATTAACACGCCTTGAGCACTGTCCTTAAGTGAGGTTGAGGGCAGACGGATCCGTAGGGCTGTGAGCAAAGGGCTCCCTCCCTCACCCCCGTCCCAGAATGAATCTCAGCGGAGCTCGGGGGGGGGGGGGGGGGGGGGGGGTCGCCTCCCGTGTCTTGCGCTAGCACCTCGCTCCTGGCACGCTTTCTGCCGCTTCCTCTCCTCTGCCTGGCGCCTAATGGCCGCCAAGGCCTCAATGCTGTCCGTGATCTTCTTTCGCTCTTTCATCTCCCACTGCTGTCTCTCCTCCTTCTCGGCCGCATACCCTCCTCGGGCCCAGGCCTCGGCACAAGCTCTGTTTAGGAGGATTAAAAACAAAAAAACAAACCCCAGACCCCAGAAGTCGGGGGGCTGGTCTGAACTGTCACAGGTTAACAGTAAATCCAAAACATACACTCTCTGACCAAACTTGCTCTTTGCCCCCCAAATCAAACTAAAGGCACAGAAGGCATATGACTGTAAGAAGACTTGCTAACAGAGGCATAGTTTCATCTTGAAAGTTCTAGCGGTTTGCAAAGCCCGACTGGCTATAAGGCCAAGAGCACGCATGACAAAAGAAAACAAATGGAGAAAATGAACTTCACCAAAATTAAAAAGGGGTGTCATGTAAAGAATCCCACAAATAAAAGAATCCACAGAAAGTGAGAAAATGTCTGCAAATCAGATACCTAACTGGAGGTTGTATCTAGACTATATAGAGACCTATTACAGCTCACACAAAGTCAGCACAACCTAAAGGTGGGCAAAGGTTAAAAGAAACTGCATGGGGAGACAACACTTGGAAGAAAGTGAACTGCTAGACGGCTTGTTATCTAAAACATATAAAGTGTTTTAAAAGTGGACAAAAGAACTGGGCCTCTCACCAAGAAGTTAGGTAGCAAATAAGCTCATCATTGGGTGACGTCAGGAGAGCACAAACCTAACCAGTGAGACGCTGCCACTTGACACCCAATGGAACGGCTAAAATCCACAGCGCTGACACCACCAAAGCCCGGAGGATGTGGGGCGACAGGAGTGCTCCTTCGTGGCTGGTGGGAAGGCAAACTGGCGCAGCCACCTTGGGAGACAGTTTGCCAATTCCAAAGCAAAGATCATGTTACTGTATAATCCAGCAATCGTGCTCCCAAGTATTTACTCAACTGAGTTGAGAACAAATGTCCACACACACACATACACCTGCACACGAATATTGATAGCAGCACTGTTCACAACAGTCAAAAAGTGGAAGCAACCCAAATGTCCCTCAGCTGATAAAACATGGCCTGCCCAAACAGGAAATTATTTCACTGTGTTATTTTGGAAGAATTTACTGATGCACGCTGCAATGTGGGTGAACCTTAAAAATATGCCCAGTGAAAGAAGCCGGTCACAAAAGACCACGTATCATGTGACTTCATCTATATGAAATGTCCTGAGTAGGCAAATCCATATTGGCTCAGTGGTAGATCTGAGCCTGCCAATGCAGGAGACACAAGAGATAATGGGTTTGATCTCTGAGTTGGGAAGATCCCCTGGAGGAGGAAATGGCAACTCCCACACTCTTGCCTGAAAAATTTCATGGACAGATAAGCCTGGTGGGCGATAGTCCACGGGTCACAAAGAGTTGAACAGGACTCATCACACAGCACAGAGCATCTGAAATGTCCAGAGTAGTCTAATCCACGGAGACAGAAAGTAGCTTTGTGGTTGTTGGGGCTGTCAGAGGTGGGTTGGGGAATGACTGCTAATAAGTAAGGGTTACTTTTGGCAGTGATAAAAATATTCTAGAATTGATTGTGGGGGTGGTTGGACAACTCTGAATATACTGAAAAGCCATTGAATTGAACACTTGAAGTGAGCAAACTGTTCTAGGGGCCAGAGATAAGCAGGTTAACATGAGAGATGCTTTCTCTACTAGACCTGCCCTTTTATGGGGAAAGAGACTCTAAAAGAGTAAACAGGTATGTCAGAGGTAGATGTGTCCTACAAAAAGAAATCAGACTAAAGAAACACTAGATGGAAGAGGCAAAGGTGTGGCTTAGATAGGTGGCTGGTCATGGAGATCTTCAGAAGGTGACAGGTGAACAAACACCTGTGAAGAGCATCCCAGGTTGAGAGAAGGTCAAGGACCCAGTGTGGAACAGCTGGAGAGTGCTGGAATGAGGCTTCAAACCCAAGTGAAACCGGCTCTTGAAGAGGAGTCCTGCTACGTCATCCAGGGCAGGGGTCTCCCTGCAAAGGGCCCAGCTCTTACACGTTCCTGCTGGTGGGTGCTGCCGCAGGGTGCAGCAGAGAGCTCACATTCCCTGCCCCACCTCCCGCCCTGGGACAGCCTAGAGCTCCTGCCTGAGTCCCACCTGATACTAACAGATACTCACAAAGACCACGAGGTCGGTTTTGTCTCCACTTTCCAGAGACAGCCTGAGGCTGGGGAGGTTGGCAAGCTTGACTAGGGCATAGGATCCGCAGCTGCAGAGCTGGCTTTGCGGTCCGCTCCTAGGCCCTGCCCACCTGCTGTCTGTCTTAACGCCCAGGGCTGGGTGCCAGGGAGCTGGGAGCATCTCAGACCAACTGCACACAAGCAGGGATCCTGGCTGTCTCACCTGGTCCGTGTGGAGGCTCTCCCTTTGAAATTTGTGTTAGTTTGACTAAAATTTGTGAGTTCATGTGTGTGTTTAAATGTTGGGTAATTCAAGCTTCAGATTGCACTTCCTTTCAGGCCATCCCAGTTACTGAGGTATTATTCTAAGCTGGAATGAATAGTGGCCTCAATCAAAAGCTAAATTAAAAACCCAGATCAAAGCAGTGATGATACACACATGGCAGCCCCGGGTTCAATATTCTTGATATTCAAAGAGCTCTTAATGAAACAGAGCTTCCCTGCTAGTTCAGATGGTAAAGAATCTGCCTGCAATGCAGGAGACCCAGGTTTGATCCCTGGGTTGGGAAGATCCCCTGGAGAAGGAAATAGCAACCCACTCCAGTATTCTTGCCTGGGAAATCTCATGGACAGAGGAGCCTGGTGGGCTACAGTCATGGGTCTCAAAGAGTCAGAAATGATTGAGCGATAATTACTTATGAATCAATAAGAAAAATCTCCCCAAAAGGAAATTGGAAAGAGGTCATGAATGCAATACTCACAGAGAAGGAAATTTTAAATGTCCAACAAAGGTGGTAAAAACTATCAACTTCATCCATTACCCCAAAATGTAAATGATGTACTATCTTCACTCACCAATTAACCTGGCTAAGTTTGTTTTTTTTTTTTAACATGGCTGTGTCTGGGAAAGTTATAAATGATACAAACATTCTAGAAACTATAAGTGCCTTTTAAAAGTCTTAAACTACAGTCTTTAATCCAGCAATACAACTCAGAATTCCACACTAAGGAAATAACCAGCCATGAGATCAGAGACTTTATACAGAAGGATAATTATCAAAGGATTATGAAAAAAAAATCTATGAATAAGTGCTCAAAACAGGGAATTTTCTGTTATAAACAGTCATGTAAGCCATTAAACTTACCTCACTGGAATATATAACAGACGTGTGGGAATGCTCAAAAATCAGAAAATTCTAAAACTTACCTGTTGAGCATGCTCAACTGTTACGTAGTGTTATTAAAAGACTTTTTGCTCCCTTACCTGTCCTTGGGAAAAACTGGTCTGTCATCCAGGTATGTTAAGTGTTTTAGCCGGACGGTGAGTGTCCTTCGGTAGTTGGGGATGTTCTTAATCACCGGGTTCCCCATCAGATTCAGCACACGCTGGAAGCACACAGGCAGAACCACGTTAGGCACTGAGAAACAGATGTAACTAAAACATCTCACCTGCGCGTTGCGCTGAGAAGAAATACAAAGACAGGGAGTGTCGGCATGAGATCCTGAGGACAGTCTCAGAGAAGCCGGGGCTGTCACTGCTGCTGAGGCGTCAGAACGCCAGCAGAACCGTCCTGAGAGTCGGGCGTCCCTTTTTCTACCTGAACTTGTACTTAAACTCTCACTGTCCTTCCAGAATAGTGCTGGAAAACCCTCCTGGAGCCTTTCCCGAGGGCAGCTGATTTTGCTCGCCCAATCTCTTTTACTGGAATTAATCTCTGATCGATTGCTTTTCTGTCCTTCCTGGCCAGGGCCTGTTTTAAGAAAATGCACACAGCGGCTGGACAGATAAGAGATGGTGACTAAGGGGACAGGATGCAGAGCGCCCTCTCAGCTACCCCGAGGCCCCTCCTTGTCAGGCTTACAGGTCTCCTGGATGTCAAGCCTGGGCCAGCAGAGGGACAGAGCAGTGCCAGTGTGCCGTCCCCCCATCCTTAAATCCTGTCACCCCCTCTCCAGGAAGGGGAGCCGTCAAGGTGACATGTGGGTGAAGCATTTAAAATGGGTTTGCCTAAACTGGTGAAATGGTTTTTATATCTAAAGTGCCTTTTGTTGTTGGACAAAATAAATATATTGTGAACTGGTTAGTTTAGCATTTTCCAAACTTCGTTCTCATCTGGCCATCATGGTTCTTGTCACATGTTCGAGTGACCTGTCCTGCAGGGCTGGCTGTGAGGAGCAGTGCGCCCCAGGGGCAGGCACTAAACGGCTGTGCACGTGTGCGTGTGTGTGTGTGTGTGTGTGTGTGTGTGGAGAACGTAGAAGCCACCAGAAGACAGCCAGAGACAGACTGTTATGGGTTGAATTACTTCTCCCCTAACCCTCGCCTGCAGCAAACTCATCTGCTGCAATCCTAACCCCAGAGCCTCAGAATGGGCCTGCATTTGGAGACAGGGTCTTAGAAGAGGTGATCAAGATTAAATGATGTCACTAGGGTGAGCCCTGATCCCATAGGTCCTTGAACGAAGAGGAGATTGGGACACGGACTGTGAAGGCCACGTGAGGACTCAGGGAGAAGATGATCATCTACATGCCAAGGAGAGAGGCCTTGGGAGAAAGCAAGCCTGCCCCACACCTTGATTTAGGACTTCTAGCCTCCAGAATCATGAGAAAATAAATTTCTATTGTTTAAAACACCCAGCATGGTACTTTGTTATGATAGCCAGGCCCCCCAGAAAATTCACCTGTGTGTTGTCACGCTATACGCTGGTGACTGTGAATGTTAAACTAGTTCTTGGTGCCAGGCTGCTCTGCAGAATACTCCTGAGCTCTGCCTTCCTAATATCAACAACCTCAGATATGCAGCTGACACCACCTTTACAGCAGAAAGCGAAGAAGAACTAAAGAGACTCTTGATGAAAAGTGAAAGAGGAGCGTGAAAAAACTGGCTTAAAACTCAACAAGGAGAAAACTAAGATCATGGCATCTGGTCCCATCACTTCACGGCAAATAGATGGGGAAACAATGGAAACAGTGACAGACTTTATTTTGGGGGGCTCCAAAATCACTGTAGATGGTGACTGCAGCCATGAAATTAAAAGATGCTTGTTCTTTGGAAGAAAAGTTATGACCAACCTAGACAGCATATTAAAAAGCAGAGACATTACTTTGTCAACAAAGGACTGTCTAGTCAAGGCTATGGTTTTTCCAGTAGTCATGTATGGATATGGGAGTTGGACTATAAAGAAGGCTGAACGCTGAAGAATTGATGCTTTTGAATTGTGGTGTTGGAGAAGACTCTTGAGAGTCCCTTGGACTGCAAGGAGATCCAACCAGTCCATCCTAAAGGAAATCAGGCCTGAATATTCATTGAAAGGACTGAGGCTGAAGCTGAAACTCCAATACTTTGGCCACCTGATGCGAAGAACTGACTCACTGGAAAGGACCCTGATACTGGGAAAGATTGAACGTGGGAGAAGATGGGGACAACAGAGGATGAGATGGTTGGATGGCATCACTGACTCAATGGACATAAGTTTGAGTAAACTCCGGGAGTTGGTGATGGACAGGGAGGCCTGGTGTGCTGCATTCCATGGGGTCACGAAGAGTCAGATGTGACTGAGCCACTGAACTGAACTGAACTGATGCTTTCCTTAATGTTTTCTTTTAAATGGATTCACTTTTCCCTTGCTTACCCATGCCCTAAGCAGGAAACAGTGAACTGAGGGTTTTCGTATGCTATTTGGAAAATCTTTTTTCCTAGTACACATGACAACACATATACACTGAAAAGCAAGGAAATTGTCCCAGGCTGCTGGAGTTGAGGCCAGAGGATACAGGAGCTGCCTGCAGGGGTTGCCACGGTAGAAGATGGGAACATTCAAGCACCCCAAATTAAAATGACAGGTTAAGTCACTCCAAATACTGTATCTTTAAATCTATCTGTCCACGGTGATAAAGAAAAACCCTTCACTTTCATCTTTAGAGGTCACTAGGGTCTGGATTCATTTCTCTGAAAACTGATAACATAAAAAGAAAAACAAAGAAGCGTTCATCCCAGTGTTTTCTGCATGCACTTTACATTAGGGATGTAAATTGTTGATGAGCAAAAGTGCTCTTTGCGGAAGCATCGCCGCTAAGAAAGGCAGAAGGGGTAAGGGAATTAGAATATGATCCCTGAGCGACTGCTAATGAACTCATACAGGAAGGCAGCGTGCCTGGGAGCTGTCGGAACAGTCGGGGGAAGGGAGGCTGAGTGCTGGATCAGACTGAAGCTGGATCAGACAGACAGCAGCCAAACCCACTAGTGACGCTTAAAGTCACAACAAGAGGCAACCAGGCATTACACGTGCCCTGACTGATGCCACAGCTGACCTCAGGGTTATATTATGAGCCTGGATCTGACCAGGCCTCTGGCTCCATCATCATTTTACAGGAGATACTGGAGACAGCAGAACACATTAGACCACACCATGAGAATGCAGTTGACTGAATCCAGGGTGTGGCTGACAACCAGAAGGACCGGGTTTCTTCAGATGGTTCATGGTGGGGGGTGGGGGAGGGGAGAGAAAGAGACAAGTGGGGAGGGCTGTGATGAGATGCATAATCCAAATATGATGTGTGGGTCTGGTTTGGATTGGCACCATCCGATGGTCTTAAAGCTCAACATTCAGAAAACTAAGATCATGGCATCCAGTCCCATCACTTCATGGCAAATAGATGGAGAAACAGTGGAAATAGTGGCTGACTTTATTTTGGGGGCTCGAAAATCACTGCAGATGGTGACTGCAGCCATGAAATTAAAAGATGCTTACTCCTTGAAAAGAAAGTTATGTCCAACCTAGACAGCGTATTAAAAAGCAGAGACATTACTTTGCCAACAAAGATCTGTCTAGTCAAGGCTATGGTTTTTCCAGTAGTCATGTATGGATGTGAGTGCTGGACTATAAAGAAGTCTGAGTGCCGAAGAATTGATGCTTTTGAACTGTGGTGTTGGAGAAGACTTTTGAGATTCTCTTGGACTGCAAGGAGATCCAACCAGTTCATCCTAAAGGAGATCAATCCTGAGTATTCATTGGAAGGACTGATGTTGAAGCTGAAACTCCAATACTTTGACCACCTGATACGAAGAGCTGACTCATTGGAAAAGACCCTGATGCTGGGAAAGATTGAAGGCAGGAGGAGAAGGGGACGACAGAGGATGAGATGGTTGGATGACAACATCGACTCAATGGACATGAGTTTGAGTCAGCTCTGGGAGTTGGTGATGGACAGGGAAGCCTGGTGTGCTGTGGTCTGTGGGGTTGCAAAGAGTTGGACATGACTGAGAAACTCAACTGAACTGAACTGAATCCAATGGTCAAAACACATGCTTGAGGCAAATGGGGAAAACTGAACATAGACTGGGTATTAACTGTCATTCCAATACTATTTTAGGTATAATAATAGTACTGTAATGATGCTTTTAAAAAGTCCTTATCTGTCAGGAATACACACTGAAATTGTAGGTGAAACGACACATCTGGCATTTAAAACATGGCAGCTAAAAATAGAGGGGAAAAGTGTGATGGGTGTTCAGAAGGTGGGGAGAAGGGAAGCGGGAGGGAGGGAGAGAGGGGAGAAGAAAAGAGATTCGCCGTCTACAGAACCCAAGGTGACACAAGCTGTGTCCGTGGGTGTGTCCCCCACCCTCCACTCCGCACCATACAGCATGCAGGATCTGCCCTGACCAGGGACTGAACCCATGTTCCCTGCCCTGGAAGCTCTGAGTCATAACCACTGGACCATCAGGGAAGTCTCGGGTGTGCGGGTTTCTTTCTTTCTGTTTGTTTACCAAGTCAGGCATGCTCTCGAGAACACTCAGGATCCCGGGGTCGCTCAGCTTGTTGTGGGAAAGGTCAAGGACACAGAGTCTGGCACACTCCCTGAGATGCTGAATGTCCTCCACGGTCTCTAAGTGGTTGTGCGCCATCTGGAGTGTGTTCAGGACCGGCAGGCAGGCTGGAAGGGGGAGGGGACAGAGGTGAGCGACATGGGCAGCAAAGAAAATGTTAAGACCCTCCTACAGGGGCCGGTGGTGGCCATGGGTCTGGAGAACAACCTCCCCGGCACCCCCCCCCGCCCCCACCACGGCGGGTCCTTCTTACAGAGGTTTTCGATGGTCTTGATGTAGTTGTTGCTGATGTTGAGAGCATCCAGTTTCTGCAAAGGTTCTAGGTTCTCGATCTTATGGAGCAAGTTCACTTGTAAGAAGAGGCAGCGCAGTTCCGTCTGGGCCTCAAGGTTCTCGATTTTCTGGATGCCGTTGCACTCCAGCCAGAGACAGCGCAGCCCCGTGTACTCTTCCAGGTTCTCGATGCGGTCAAAGCCTGGTGGGGAGGACGGAAGTATTGGCTGGGCTTCCACACACACAGAGGCACCGGTTTTACCGTCTTTCATGCCTATCCGTCTTGGAGAAGGAAATGGCAACCCACTCCAGTATTCTTGCCTGGAGAATCCAATGCACAGAGAAGCCTGGTGGGCTAGGGTCCATGGGGTCACAAAGAGTCAGACACGACTGATGTGACTCAGCACGCAGGCACACACGTCCAGCATCCACACGTCCCTCCTCAGGCAAACCACCACCTCTTTGAGAACACCCTGTCCTGATCCTTTCCCCATGGCTCTCTGCAGGGAGCTGGTCGTGCTGAACCACATGGGGCAACATTCAGGAACCCTGGGGAGCTCTGGCTGGCTCCACTGGATAGAGGTAACTCTCTGTGAGAATTGCCAGCCTGGTAGGGTGGAACCTAACTTCCCTTCTCGCCTGGGAGTGGGTGGGAGTGAGGCAGGTGCCCTGCCTGAAATGAATGAGCACAAGGGAACGCAGGGCTTCAGAAGGGGCAGAGGCAGCCTCGTGAAGAATGAGGTGAGAAAATCCAGCAGTACCTGAAGCCAGTGCAAACTTTGGGTCTGGCTTTCTGGTATGGTTCAGTTTTATGAGCCACGTTTAAGGAGAGGAAAACCAACATTTTTGTTTCCTTGAGTAACTCATTATAGATTTGTACTTCATGGTTCATCTGCTGTTGCCAAATATTTTGAAAGTCATTTGGTTGCCTGAAAGTTTTAACCAGAAGTTTGTGTTTTTAAAAAAAAATATTTTATTTGGCTGTGCTGGGTCTCAGCTGTGGCATGTGAACTCTTAGTTGTGGCATGTGGGATCTAGTTCCCTGACCAGGGATTGAACCCAGGCACCCAGTGCTGGGAGTGCAGAATCTTAGTCACTGGGACCACCAGGGAAGTTTCAAACCAAAAAAGTTTTGATGAAAAAAGGTTGAAAACAACGGTGAGGTAGAACAACCCGACTAAATCATTCCCAGGTTCCTGACCCTCAGAAATAGTATCAAATAGTAATTTCTTAAGTTGAGAGGCGTGGGGTTAATTTGTTAGACAGCAGTAGATAATATAGGCACCTCTCTTCCCTCTTCTTCCCACCTCTTAAATACGGGCCCCTGGGGTCTGCCCTCCTATGTCATCTCATCACTGCCACACCTAGATACCGAGTGGAGGGTTTTGGAGGGGGCAATGTGGATGTGAGGAGACCAGCTAGGGGTCCTTCCCCACCTTTAAAGGATATGTGTGGCTGGAGCCCTCTGTGAATCTCCCTGGCACAGTGTGAATCGTCTCATGGTGGCCGACCTGTCCCCCAAGACACCAAGAGCATCCTCAGCATATCCATCTTTGTATCTCTAGCACTGTGCCCTGTGCCGGCCCACAGAACGCTCTCAGTAAACATTTACTGAATAAAAGGCCATGTGGATGGCCCAATGAAGCAGGTTAGCCATCCCAAATTCAGCATCAACTAGGAGTTATTGCTCTGCTTTGTCACCGTGAGGAAAAGCCCTGTTTATGAACTTGAACTTAAGTTGACATGTGACCATTGGACACCACCACAGTCCTTCACAATGTGTCCCTCCCAAGTGCAGAATATTTACAAGTAGTTAGTGGTTTGGGAAACTATGAGTATTTGTATTTGCTAAAGGGCAAATACAAATAAAAGATGCCAGTATGTTTCCCTGGAACTCATATAAATTCTGGTCACATAAGACTCTTTCTTCCAAGAAATGTTATTGCTTTCCCATGCATCTCCACTAAACCTTGAAATTTCTACTTAAATGTAAGAACTCTAGATGATCCCTGTGAGAAATTTTTTATACCACTAGGGTCTTTCCATCTGACTTGAGGTACCTCCTCCACCCGATCCTTACCTTTATAGTGTAAATACAGCGTATCATTCAGTGCTGGGGTAATGTAAAGCTTGTGCTGCTTGCAAAGCTTTTGCAGAAACTTTTTAGTCATTCTGTTGAATGAAAAACATGAATGAGAAATTGATTTCAGTTTGTCAGCTCTAAGATCTATCCCATAAATTCTTCACATCCATTCCGTCTCCAAATTCCACAACCTTCTGTATGCCTGATGACACTGCTTGCTTGTTTATAGTTTTCAGGGCCTCATCCAATATTGTGACTTTCAGCATTCTTAAAAACTGCAGCGTATGTTCTCATAGAAATACCTTTGTGTCATCAAGAAGTCCTAATGCGTGCCTCTCTCCAGGTTTGGCATTAAAGTTTAATAGATTGCAGTTAGATTGCAGTTAGTTATGCAGAGGCATAACTAACTAACCATCCTGACTCTGCTACTAATTCTCAGACAAGGGGCTGTCTAGTTAATCTTCATGAGCCCCAGTTTCTTTATCTGGACAAAGGGGTGATCATAACATCCACCTTAATGTGTAAAAGTGTGCTCTGAGCGGTGGCAGCGTGCCCACATACCTGGTGCCACCATCTTCCTTGTCGTCTGTTTGGTGTGCTAAGCGACCATCTGACCAGCTGTCACCACTCTGTTTCTGCTCACTGAGATAAGAAGTGTTCGAAGGACCCACACACGTTTCCTTAGGATCATTCATTTCTGTAAAATAAGAGACTGGTTCTATAGAGAGCAAGAAGAGTATAAAAAAAATTTCCCTCTACTTCAACTTGATGAATAATTGTCTGCTTTTAGTGTAGAATCAGTACTCTTTAAATGTATCACAATTTTTAAAGCATTGATAAGGATTATGAGAATTTCACTTCTAGGCAGATCGTTGATAACACCTCTTGTACAGATGGACAAGCGGATGTGTGCAAACATACCCACTTCTGCATTATTTGTAATAGCCAAAACCACTTAACAATGCAAATGTCCATTCACAGGGACAGGTTAAATAAAGCAATAGGTCATTATTCTACCTTGCAATAGAATGCACAGATAGGGAAAGAGAGAGACAGACATGACTGAAACAATCCACACAAAATTCTAGAGAGGAAAATGGAATGGGACTGTGGTGTTGGAAAAGACCCTTGAGAGTCCCTTGGACTGCAAGAAGATCCAACCAGTCCATCCTAAAGGAGATCAGTCCTGGGTGTTCATTGGAAGGACTGATGTTGAAGCTGAAACTCCAATACTTTGGCCACCTCATGCGAAGAGTTGACTCATTGGAAAAGACCCTAATGCTGGGAAGGACTGGGGGCAGGAGGAGAAAGGGATAACAGAGGATGAGATGGCTGGATGGCATCACCCACTCGATGGACATGGGTTTGGGTAGACTCTGGGAGTTGGTGATGGACAGGGAGGCCTGGCGTGCTGCGGTTCATGGGGTCACAAAGAGTCGGACACGACTGAGCGACTGAACTGAACTGAACTGAACTGAAGGCAAAAACATCAAATATATCTGAAATGTTTTCTTTATATTTAGAAATATTTATTTGCGCTGGATCTTAGTTGTGGCATGTGAGATCTTCAATCTTCATTGTGGCAGGTGGGATCTTTAGCTGTGGTATTGTGAGATCTAGTTTTCTGACCAGGGGTTGAACCCGGGTCTCCTGTATTGGGAGTGTGGAGTCTTAGCCAGTGGACCACCAGGGAAGTCCCCCAATGCGTTTAATCTTAAGGGCTGTTTGCTGCTGCTCTCTGGGTGTCCCTGTGGACTACCTAGAGATTAAACATTGTGTGTGTGGGACTGTGTCTTACAGTTTCCCATTCCCCACTGCATACAATGCCCAGCTGCAAGAGGCACTAGATGATAGTTTGGGGTAATAAAGAATGTGTATGACATGTAAATCCATGGCTAATTCATTTCAATGTATGACAAAAACCACTGCAATGATGTAAAGTAATTAGCCTCCAACTAATAAAAATAAATGAAAAAAAAAAGAATGTGTATGAGTGTGAAAGTCACTCATTCGTGTCTGACTCTTTGCGACCCCATGCACTATACAGTCCATGAAATTATCCAGGCCAGAATACTGGAGGGGGTAGCCTTTCTCTTCTCCAGGGGATCTTCCCAACCCAGGGATCGAACCCAGGTCTCCTGCATTGCAGGTGGATTCTTTACCAGTTGAGCTACAAGGGAAGCACAATAAAGAATAGGTGCTCAATATATATAATAATTGATTGGTTATATTAATACCAAAACTACCATTACTGACCCACTGTATGCAAGTCACTCTAATTATAACTATCCCAGCTTGCGGAAGATGAGACTGCCCTAGAGAGAGGTTAAGCTCTGGGCAAACCACCATAAAACTGGCAAGTTGCAGAGTAGTAGTGTGAACCCAGAGTAACTTGCTCCAAACATATGTGTGTCCATAGCACAACATGGCTTCCCTATAGCAACTCATACAGGGCTTGCCTGGACAGTCATTGATTACAATTGTTGGCTGGGTTAAAAAAAATGAAACAAATCAAGCAGTTTATCAGTCCCTAAAAGGTTTCCCTTATGATTGAAGCCAAGCAACAGGAGAGGCTATCTTCTAAGCCTATTAAGGAAAACTTTGGTGAGGAGTCATCAGGTGATCCCAGAAACACCAGCTCGTCATTCACTCTGTCCACCACAGATCAGGCACTGAACTGGACACTGCCAGTTCATTTGGGGTGTCTGCCCTGACATAGCTTGCCATCCAGAGGGAGAGAGAGCCTTTGATCTTACATGATGAAAGCAATGAAGGGATACATTCAAAAGTTGGGCTGTGAGGGGAATGGTGTCTTGGGTGAGGGCTTGGGCTCTTGGCGTCAAACTGTCCAAGCACGAGTCTGTTCTATCATTGACTGGCTGAGGGTAATCTGTTTGGAGCAAGTTCTTTAACTTCTTTAAGTTCCAGGTAAATTAACTGTCTGACCTGGCAAGAGGAGTGCCTAACGCAGAGGGCTGGCCTATGGTTGTAATGTGATGAGTGCATGGTACACAACCTTCAGTAAGCGTGGGCCGCTGCTGTTATTATTTTTTTGGCCGCGTCTTGTGGCATGCGGGATCTTAGTTCCCCGACCAGGGATGGAAACCCATGCCACCAGCAGTGGAAGCTTGGAGTCTTAACCACTGGACCGCCAGGGAAGACCCTGTTATTATTATTACGGTTACTGCTGGCTGTGAAGACCAGGTATGTGGTGCTGGGCACAGCCCGTCGCCCCCCTCGCCTCCCTGGGGCGGTGGTCGGCACCTTCCTTGCGGCCACCTTCGCCTGCGTTCCCGTGGTCACCAGCCGACTCCTCCACACCAGGCTCCTGCGCGCACTCCTGCTCCGCTACCCCGTCCACCACAGGCTCTGAGGCCTCGGGGTGCATGTTTATTTCGGAAATACCGAACACCCCGTAGCAGTGGGAGTCCGGTTCTGCGGGATAGCTATGGACCCTAGCCCACCAGGCCACCGGAGCCCGCGTCTTTGGCGACCCAACGCTTCCCTGGTCTCCAGGGCAACCGCTGCACACGCGCACTCGGGCGGGCCTGAGGGTCGGAACGCCGGGGGTGGGTCCAGCAACGGCCACGCCCCCAGCGCGTGCGCGGGTCACGTTGGGGCGCGGCCCGGGGAACTACTGCGGCGGCGGCGGCGGCGGCGGCGGTGACGGGGGTGGCGGCCGCGCGTCTTTGGCGGGTCCAGCTTCGAGGCCGCGCTGTCTCTGCAGGTACCGCGCCCCCCGCGCGCGCCCCCGGGTCCCAGAGCCTTCCAGGCTCTCCCGGTGCCCGGCGGGGCTTCGGCCCTCTGCTCGGTCTGCGTCCCACCACGCCCCCCGGGACCAGTGCCCTCCTCGCCGAGACCCCCGGTACCCCCGGACCCTGTCGTTCCTCCCTTCCCTGGGGCCCCCGCCCCCAGCACCCCTCCTTTCTGGCCTGTCCACCCTGAGCGCCTCTTCCCCAACTCCATCCGGGCGTTGCACCCCATGAGGAGCCCGTCTTCTGGGCCCGCCCCTCCCCCGGGACCCGGCGGACCTGGTGCCCCACCCACCCCGAGCGCGGGCCCATCTCTTTCCCGGACCTGACCCGGGTGCTCCCCACGAGGCTCTGAAAGGCACCGGTTTGTGCTTCTTCATTCTCGTTTCCAAAGGGACTCGGTCTGAGTGGGGTTTGTTGTCTTCGTCTTTGTTCTGAATGAGAAGTAATTCAGAATAAGGGCGCTCTTGGAGAAAGGGCCCCACCAGCTCTCCAGCGGCGGTGGTTTGTTGGGCCCTGCCGGGTGCTGGAGGGGAAGGTTTCTGGGGACCAGGGAGTCTGTCGCTGTTCCGAAGGAACGTGCAGTCCGGAGAAGCCCAACCCAGCGGCCCTCTTGGTGATGTCAGCAGGATGCCCGCCTGGGGGTCTCAGAGTGGGGGTCACCAGGCAGGCCTCTGGACTTTCACAGACCTTGATCTGAATTCACCGCCCACTTCTTAGCTGCAGAGTCCTGGCTGTGCCACTTTACCTCGGTAAGCCTCAGTTTCCGTGTCTGTAAACTGGGCATGATTACAACTCTGCCTGGAAGGGTTGATGAGAGAAGTGCCATGATAGGAAGAAAGCACTTAGCGGAGTTTTTTGCAGAAAGCCAGATTTTAACCCTGAGCACTGCAAATAGACAATAACTAACATTATTGAACATTAAATTATAGTGGCTGATAGGCAAGATTTATTGAGGACTGATACTCCCAGACTGAGTGCTTCATACGTATGATCTGATTTAATTTTCATTATAATCTTAGGCAGGAAATATTAGCCCCATATTTGCAGGTAATATAGGGAAAGCTCTGTGAAGTAATTAAGTAACTTCACCCAAGACACACAGCTCTTACATGGGGAGCCTGGGTTCACACCCAGGATGTCTGTTTTCAGAGTCCGTGGTTGTGATCACTACAGTAATATTCCACAGACATAGATAGAGCTCAACAAATTGTTTTTTTTTAAGCAGATTTTTTTTGAAATAAAAGTCACATAACAAAATTCACCATTTTAGCCATTTAAGCGTGTGCTGTTTATAGTAGCATGTTAACTGTCCACAACCATCACTACAGTTTAATTCTAGAACATTCCCATCATTCCCCAAAGAAATCCCACCCCATTGGCAGTCACTCCCTATTTCCCACTCCTCCTGCCTTGTGGCAGCCCTCGTCTCCTTTCTGTCTCTGGATTTGCCTTTTCTGGACATTTCCCATACATGGAGTCATATAACGAGTGGCCTTTTGTGTCTGGCTTCTTTGGCTTAGCATACTGTTCTCGAGATTTGTCCATATCATAACATGTATCCATACTTTGTTCTTTTCATTGCTGAATTAATATTCATCATGTGGAGAGACCACATTTTGTTTGTCCATTCATCTGTTGTTGGACATTTGGGTTATTTCCACTTTTTGCTAGTGATTAATGAGCACAGCCATACTGGTTTTTGTGTGAGCCTAAGTCTTCAGTTATCTTGGGTCTGTACCCAGGAGTGGATGCTGTTATAGTTTTAATTCCCACTGCAGAAGTGGAGACCTGAAACTGAGGGGTATTGGATCTTGGACAAGAACTCCCATGTTTTGACTCTCTCCATGTAGTTTACGTTAGCGGTATACTGAAACTTGGCACAGGGGGGTAAGGAAACTCCAAAAAGTCATGACACACCAATAACAGCTTCATCAAAGTGCTGATGCAAAATTGGAGAAGCTTCCCAAGTTATTTCTACCCGAGTGAAATTTGAGCTTTGAACACAAGGCATTATTTGCTTCTATTTGTTAAATGAATACTGTATACCTAGCACCATGCTAGGGTCTGGGGAGGAACAGTAGAGATGGATGCGACCGCAGCTTCACACCATCACAAGGCCACAGGTGGATTAAAGACTTGAATCTGAAAAGCAGAATTGTAAAAAAAAAAAAAAGAAAAGAAAAAGTTTGGAAAATAATATGGAAAAATATCTTTCTGTCCTGGGGTTAAGATGGGATTTCTGAAATGAGACGTAACAAGCATAACCCATGCAGGAAAAAGATTGATAAATTGGACTATGTTGATATTGATACTAAGACATTCATTTCATCAGAAGCACTTATATAAAGAGACAAAGCGTACAGAGGACTAGTATCTAGAATGTAGAGAGAATACTTAGAATTCTGAAAGAAAAAAAAGACAACACAATAGAAAGAAGGTCACAAGGGGACTTCCCTGGTGGTGCAGTGGTTAAGACTGTGCATGTCCAGTGCAGGGGGCTTGGGTTTGATCCAGCATGCTGTGTGGTTCAGCTAAAATAAATAAATACAATTTTTAAAAATTAAATTTTTTAAAAAGTTGATTTGAAAAGAAGTAAGATCAAAAGCTAGAAACAGGCATTTCATAGATGAGAAAACAGAAACAGCACATAAACGTCAGGAGGGAGTGCCAGCCTTATTAACAGTCAGGAAATGCCAGTGCAGACGATGGCGAGATCCCATTTCACAGCCAGCCTTTGGCGGGAGGCGAACTGTTGGATGTTGCCAGCCATTGAGAGGAGGCAGCATGAGCTCACACTCTGCTGCTGGTGGGCGTGTAAAGTGGCTCAGTCGCTTTGGCAGTATCTGGTTGAACACATGGATGCCCTGTGGCCCAGCAGTTCGACTCTTAGGCCTGTCCCTTTGAGAAACTCTTGTGCATGCATGAGAGCGTTGACGGCAGCGCTGTTCGTAGTTGTAAAGTCAAAACCAACAGGACCAACCCATCAGCAGTAGACTGGACATACAGATTGTGTCTGTGCCATGAGACGGTGCAGCAGTGAGAGTTTATGGCCTGCAGCTGCGGAGGTGTGCCTGGGTCTGGGAAACAGCCCTGAGTGAGAGGAACAAGTCCCTGAAGGGTACATGGGCTCGATTCCTTATGTAAGTGGCAAAACGGAGTACTGTTATTTCAGAATCTCTGGTAGGGTGGTATACAACTATTTACGAAAGAAAGAAGAGAGCAAGGGAATGATTACATCAGAACTTAGGAGAGTGATTACCCCAAGTGGTGGAAGGGGAAGTGGCCAGGGAGGAGGCATTGGGCCTTCTAAGACTCTATTTGATTTGTGGAGTCCTGGGGCCCCATGAGTGTTTTTTATTCTTTGAGCTGTGCATAATAGACAACTTTGGTGTACATTTTTCCAATTTTCTTAAATTGTTGTTTAGTCGCTCAGTCGTGTGCGACTCTGCAACCCCATGGACTGCAGCACGCCAGGCTTCCCTGTCCTTCACCATCTCCTGGAGTTTGCTCATTCTCATGCCCATTGAGTCGGTGATGCCAACCAAGCATCTCATCCTCTGTCGTCCCCTTCTCCTCCTGCCCTCAGTCTTTCCCAGTGTCAGGGTCTTTTCCAGTGAGTTCGCTCTTTGCCTCAGGTGGCCAAAGTATTGTTTGGATTCATGGCACATGCATTTTTACTTTCTTTTAACTTTTAAAAACCTTTGGTCTGAGTTTTCTGTAAAGTTTTCCCAGCTGAGCTGTGAGGGAAAGGCGTTTGCTGTTTGTTTTTGCTTGCAGCTTGTCCTGAAAAGAAGACAGCAGCTCCTGGAGGCCCAGAGCTGGCAGACGAGGTAAGAGGAGACTGCAGGCGGAGAATGACTTGGGCAGAACGACTGAGGACTCGGTCGTAGTCAGGCATCTTTTTTGGAGTTTTTCCATCTCACATTCTTGAGAAAAATGGTGTTCAAGGAGGGGTCGAAGTTCCCTTTACACAGCTTCCACTTGAGGTGAGGTCATTCCCCAAGGCACATGTGACCTCCTTTTAGCTGGAACCTTATTACAGACACGCCTGCCATGCATTTTTCCCCACAAGTATTTCTTTGGCTCCAATCTATTAGACCTTGATATGTGGCGTCCAGTGTTTTACTGAAAACATTGTGTAACATCTTAGATGTATACCCACCTATTATTTTGAAGACTAGATTTAATGTTCCAAGAATCTAGTTGTTGTTGTTGTTTTGCTTATGGTTGTGTTATTACATTTTGTTCAAAAAGTACTGGTGCATGCAAGTATCATGTTTTGCATTTACTTTCCTCATGGCTTACTCTTTGAGTAAGTGTGACAGATGGCACGTGTCCACTATAAAAGCGTTATTTCGGGAACTCCCAGCTTAGGACGGTTGTACTCGGATTTTCAGTTTTTATGTTCTTCTTTGTAAGGAGCTAGTGTTTTTGGTCTCTTCTCTGGGAATCTTGAATCAGCTCTGTCCTGGGAAGCAGCCAGTGTGACTGGGAGGGGCCTTTCCACCCAGCACCTGCCCCCCAGGATGTGGCTCTGTTCTGCCACGGTGTGGGGGGGACCCGTCACTGCCTCATCACGAGCATCTGGAAGCGTTGAGAGGCATAGCATACAAAGAGGGGATACCTTTGAGGTGGAGGACTGTGACCCCGAGGGCTTCCCTGGTGGCTCAGTGGTAAAGAATCTGCCTGCCAGTGTGGTAGCAGTGGGTTCAATCCCTGGGTCGGGAAGATTCCCTGGAAGAGAAAATGACAACCGACTCCAGTATTCTTGCCTGGGAAACCGCATGGACAGAGGAGCCTGGTGGGCTGCAGTCCACGGGGTCACAAAGTGTTGGATACAACTGAGCGACTAAGCACAGCACAGGACGGGATTGTAAAGTTTAATGTTTGAGGGGTTATATGCGCATTGTGGGGCATTTAGGAATCCTACTGCCTGTTTCTTCAGTTTTCTATCATATTTCTTTCGTACGTTTTATTGGTTTGTAATTTGGCCTACACACTCATATGCGTCCTCAACACACACACACACACACACATGCATATTATTACATTCAGTAGTTTTTTGTTGTTTTATGCGCCTGTTACCAGTGTGGTGTCATTCTTACAGCGTGTCCCATTCCAGAGGTTAATTTGTTTTCTTCACTCTGCAGACCTTGGTTGAGCTCAAATTGCATTGTGGTGGAGTGGGAGGGAATTATTCTTCCTTAAGCTTATGCCAATTTTTGCTGGTACTGTCAGGGATTTTTTTCTTAGAAAAATCTCACAGATTTCTATGAGAGGGGCCACTTCCAGAAAGTTTATGTAAATTTTGTTTTTGGCTTAAATCTATTTTCTCTTACATAATATTAATAAATGCTATATACCCTTGTGCTTGTGCATATCTGAGCTCCCTGTAGTTTAATTGTGGTCGGTTCTGATCTTTTTGATACCTGACCCTCACTGAGAGCACGTGGTTGGCTCAGGCCTTGGTGACTCCCCTGGTCTAGTCTAGAAGGAAGTTTATCAGCCTTGGTCATGCCCAGCCTTTCTGTGCCTCTCTGATTGCAGGTGCACACACATACACACCACTTCATATGGAATTTTAAGTTGTTTTGTTAGATGTCAGTCTTTCCTCCTAGGCAGTCGTTTGCTTCATCTCTGAAACCTTAGTGTCCATCCCAGTACATGGCACGTAAAGATGCTTGCTGTGTGGATACTTAAAGAGTCATATTAGGCTTTTGTTTCCCCAAACACAAGGGGCCAGGCAAGGATGACCATGTGCCAGTGATGCCAGCCAGATGAAGTGTGCTTAGCCACTGTCATTTCTGAAAACCATGTCTTCAAGTTTGGGGAGTATCTCTTTTAAAAATGTACATTTATGAATATTATTTATACATAATGCAGTTTATGTTAGAGTATTAGAGCATAGTTTTGTCTCAGAGTGAGTTGTAAGGTCTTTGAGGCTGAAGTGTTAGTCGCTCAGTCCTGTCTGACTCTTTGAGACCCTGTGGACTGTAGCCCACCAGGTTCCTCTATCCATAGGATTTTCCAGGCAAGCACACTGGAGTGGGTAGCCATTCTTTTGTCCAGGGGATCTTTCTGACCCAAGGATTGAACCCTGGTCTCCTGCATTGCAGGCAGTTTCTATACTGTCTGAGGGATCAGGAAGCCCCCTTTGGGGCCAAGGCTATGTCTTAATAGTGCCTCTGTTTTTCATACTTTGTCTCTACAGGGATAGTAGGTCCTCTGTGCTTGCCAGTTTTGCATAAATAAATTCAATAAAAGAAATAAACATTACTCTCAGCTCTTACGTGAATTAAAAAGCCTGTGACTGTCACTAAGCTGGGCTGGGAACTCCTTAGGGCACAGAGCATATTGTGTTTATTGTCATATCCATAACATTTAGCTCAGTGCCTGGATTTTAGTAGGAATTTGGCAACTCCTGATAATCATGTTGACTAATCTTCTTGGATGGAAAGAACTTTGTAAGCTGCAGATGTCAAGTAATGATATCATAAATTGACTGGATCCACAGGCTGCGTGCATTTAAACAGTTACTGTTATTTGAATGCAAAATTGTTAAGCCCTGATGTCTCAAACATCCTTCTTCACCCAAACTGTGTGTGTTCCTTTCAGTTACTAAGCAAAGACCACCTCTCTCGCTCCCTGCCCCTGCAGGCTGCCATGGCTGCCGTCGACAGCTTCTACCTCTTGTACAGGGAGATCGCGAGGTCTTGCAACTGCTACATGGAAGCCCTCGCCTTGGTTGGAGCCTGGTACACAGCCAGAAAAAGCATCACTGTCGTCTGTGACTTCTACAGCCTCATCAGGCTGCATTTCATCCCGCGCCTGGTGAGCAGAGCGGATCTGATCAAGCAGTATGGAAGATGGGCGGTCGTGAGTGGTAAGAGATGAGATTTCCGTTCTTGCCTGATTTAAAAATTGAGTCATCTTTCCCATTTGATCTGTGTTATAAGTTGGATGCTTCATTCAGGGACTTACTGAATTTAATCATGTTTTCATGGGATAAAGAAATAAAACTTCCTCTGTTATGATTATGTGCACATTTTTCACCACTCATCTTGGAAGGTGTTTCCCTGTGATTTTTGTCCTTCTTCTGTCACCTCCTGTTCCCCATCCAGCCCCGCCTTCCTGCTGCTTGCTTTTCCTTCTTGCTCTCTGTTTTGAAAGTGTCCTTACAAACTGGTACCACTTTCAGAAATGCTTCCCTTCTTTTAAATTTCATTTTCATTTACCATTGTTTCCTAGGAAAGTACCTTCTGACACTCACTGAGACCAGATGAGGCTTTGAGAACAGTCCCCCACTGTGTCTCACAGTCACCTTGGCAAACGTAAAGCAGCGCTTCCTCTACCTGTCAGAATGTCTGGGCGAGCATTTGATTAGCTCGTGTCATTTGTATTACGGATTCCACCTTGTGCTTGACTGATTACTCACAGAACTGAGTTTATTTCTAGTGTGAATCCTTCTCTGATTAAACCCAGACATGGGGTATTTAAGGTCCATTTTAAGGGTTGCACTGTGAAATGAGTTTGCTCCCTTTCCCGGCTTGTCCTGTAGGTGCCACGGATGGGATTGGAAGGGCCTATGCAGAGGAGCTTGCCAGCCGTGGGCTCAACATTGTCCTCATCAGCCGGAACCAAGAGAAGCTGCAGATGGTCGCTAAAGACATAGCTGACACCTACAAAGTGGAGACTGACGTTATAGTCGCGGACTTTAGCAGCGGTCGCGAGATTTACGACGTGATCCGGGAAGCCTTGCAGGACAGAGACATTGGCATCCTGGTGAATAACGTGGGTGTGTTTTACCCCTATCCACAGTACTTCACACAGGTCTCTGAGGACACGCTCTGGGACATCATCAACGTGAACATTGCCGCGGCCAGCCTCATGGTCCACATCGTGTTGCCAGGGATGGTGGAGAGGAAGAAGGGCGCCATCGTCACCATCTCCTCCGGCTCCTGCTGCAAACCCACCCCCCAGCTGGCGGCATTCTCAGCATCTAAGGTAACCCTTTCCCAGGTGGAAAGTGAAGTCATCATGTAGGAAAACGTTTATCACAATGGTTTAGTCTAGTTTGTTGAGTTCTGTGTCAGCAGCTGATATTTGCTTATGCTGTATTTTTTTCCCAAAATGACCATAGGTCTTTTTTTTCTTCTTGATTTCTTTCGAGTTCCCAACAAAATCAGTCTTTTCCCCTCCTGCTTTATTTAACAGGCATATTTAGACCACTTCAGCAGAGCATTGCAGTATGAATATGCTTCCAAGGGAATCTTTGTACAGAGTTTAATCCCATTCTACGTGGCTACCAATGTGGCCACTCCTGGCAGCTTTCTGCACAAGTGCCCATGGTTGGTGCCTTCCCCAAAAGTGTACGCACATCATGCTGTCTCTACCCTCGGCATTTCAAAAAGGACCACAGGATACTGGTCCCATTCCATCCAGGTAACCAGCCGTGTGCGCTCAGCCCTCGTAATTAAGGTTAGGGCATCCTAAACCTTTCCAAATGATAAATACATGGGAATCTGATTGAAGCCTGATGCTGGAAGATGAGGATCGTAAATTCTGATTCTCAAATCTTAGTGGTTCCAGTTCAGTCACTGAATTCTCTTCTGTGGATTTATTATGTTAAGAGCATTCGAAAGTTACAGCTGCATGACATCTAGAAGAGGAAATCCACTGTTTTAATGTCAGTAGAGTAAGCTCCACCCTGCCCCTCAAACCCCAGTTCTCTCTCACAGTACTGACAGTGGATGCATTTTGCTCTTTGACCTGCCTTTTATTCCTGGGATAATTTGGAATTCTTACCTACATGACCTGCTATTCATATCACACTGAGTAAAGATGTAATGGTATCACTGCATGTAGGTCTGTCCTGCCTACTTAGAGGAAAGGGTGAGTGGGTGGTGATCCCATTTCTGTTCCCCAGAGAGTCTAGCATAAGGTCTTGTGCAAAAGTGGCTACTCAATGCAGCATCACCTAAGGTTTTCTTCCTCTTTTGTATTTAAGGTGATTGGTGATGTTTGTTGGCTTAAATCATTGCTGATCTGTATAATTTGTTGTCGATGGCTTTGGATTCTAACCTTGTAATCCTTTTCTCTTTCATCTTTAGTTTCTTTTCGCACAGTATATGCCTGAATGGCTCTGGGTGTGGGGAGCAAATATTCTCAACCGTTCTTTGCGTAAGGAGGCCTTATCCTGCAAAGCTTGAAGCCGGATGACAGCTGGGAAGTTTGGCCGACTTGTGGGAGCCTGCAGTATTCTACATTTGGAGGAACACATGGAAGTTATCTTCTGCATTTTTCTCGATTATTTAGCATACTCTTGACTTATCGTTTGCAAAACAAACATAAACCTTTGAAGAGTGCTGTGGGAAAACCCTAAGGGCGCATAGAGGGCACAGAGTAAATACCGACTGTGGCATGAGAGCTGATGGGGGAAGCCTGAAATTTGATGTGTTGCTTTTTTTTAAACTTTTCAGAAGTTGTGTGATTTATGTTGTTCTAGGAGCTACAGTAGTATGATACTGAAATACGATATGACTTGTCAGCTCTTATAGTCTCACATGTTTCTTAAGGGAAGTTATCTATGTCAGTAGATGAATTCTAGCATTGGTTTTCAATGTTCATCAGGAAAGACTATTGAAAAGTGTTATTTTCTAGGTAAGATTGCTGGTATAATTAGTGGAAGCCTGTATTATATTGTGTAGCTTTAGTCGTTTGGCTCTCTCTGTATGAAATGCTGCTCTTCAATTGATAATTAGAGAACCATGTGTGTACATATGTTGTGTACATCTGGGCAACTTTATTTATTGGTAGGTTACTTTGAAAAAGATTCCTCGTCAAGATGTCTTAATGTGGCACCCAAAGGGGTATTAAAATTCTACATTACTCTTTTTCATACTAAACAAGGCCACCTAATTTTGTGCTATAGGTTTGCCATATATAATATCACCTAAAAACATTGTTGTTTTTTTAATCTGCTAAGGAATTAATTCATTCCCAGCTTTGGACATGTGATGACTGACCCTCAGTCATCTCTTGACTTATAGTTACTGTGGATAAGTAGTGATTTCTCAGCCTATGACCCATTTTATAACTGAAGTGTAGCCCTCTAGAACTTCTTATACCTGGCTGTGAAACACTTTTCTGTGTAATATTATTCCATCCCAGTACCATTAATGATATAAATATCAAGTATTTATAGAATAATAGTTAAAATATGGACAAATTATGTGTGTGAAAAGACATACTGTATCTGTTGAAATCAGTTAGAAGCTCATTCTTGGTTCATGTAACAAATTTGTATGTTATGGTGAACACTTTCATTGGTGTGAAGATAAGTAATGCCCAATAACCACCACTATATGGGTTTGCACTGAAACCTACTCTGTAGTCTTTTTGGTTTAGGTCTTAGGAAGCCAAACATTTTTGAGAACCACATACCTAGTGCTTTGACAATTGTAAATCATGAGACGAATATGTCAGTCTGTGCACATTTGAATTCCAGGGTTTAATATTGCAGCGCTGACGGAGAAACCAGTTAATTGAAATCAGGACTTTTATGGAATTGCTAACTCCTGAGCTGATATCCATTACGAGGAGGCCTGAGCAAGCTTTTATTTTATGCCCACAGTTTTGCCAGTGACATTGCCTTAGTATTTCCATATCTGACTTGGACTTGGGATCAGAGGTTAAATTCAGAAGCTCTTCCGTTTATAGATCAGGCCTTCATCACACAAGAGGAAGAACTGCAGGTGTGAAAAGTCACATACCAGTGATACTACACGGAAGTGATGATTTTGATGGCGTTAGCTGGAAGCCTTTGTCATATTTGGCATTTCCCCACCTGACAGTTAATTGATGGTCATTAAGACTAGAGAAAACTTGACTTCATGCACATTGACTTGAACTTTGACGTATAATAAGTAGCAACGTGATGTAAAAATACCATATGTATATTTAAGGTGTTGTGTGGTACAGCAGTGTCTAATATTTATAGATTAGATGTTGGATCATTGTTACATGATGAGACTAAGTAAACCATGTCAGTGATGTTTTAAAATTTTCTTCTTGGCAGGACATATGTAAATATGCTGATCATTGCAAAGTTCACAAAAGATGAAAACCAAGAATCTTTCTTAGGTTTCATCTTTCCCAGCGCTCATTTGAGAGTCATAATTGGACCACTGTAGCTGGGGTTTCTTATTAAGGATGTGGGAAATAAACCTTTGGAATAACCTGTGACCTGAAAATTTAACAATAAAAGCAGTTGCTTCTGCTTCCTTTAGAAGAGATGTTGGTCCGTATGTTTGGAAAGAGAGAAACATTCCCCCCCCCCCCCCCCCCCCCGCATAGAAACAAATATTTAAAAATTACAAAAAATTAATCTCTGAACACCTGTGACAGTAATTCATTAAAAGCTGGTAATTCAGTCAGAAAATTGTGCATAGTCATATGTCTCATAAGTCTTGAAACTACAGAGTTGATTTTTTGCTCTCGTTCTCCTGATAGGTTGAATAAAATAAAGGCTGATTTTTGTTCCTTGACATGGGTGATAGGGAGATCACTGGTGGTTTTGCCATGATCCATCTTTCGTTGAGCGGTGGGGATGAAAAGTAGCAAGTTCAAGGCGTGGGAAGAAAAAGGGAGACTATGAGTAGAGACAGCTCTTCTGAGGAGTCTTTTTTGCTTTGTTTTTGCTTTCACCTCAATCACTTAAAATCTTGGCACATTTGGGTTAAACGGCATCTCCAGTCTTGCCACTGTGTGCACTCCAAAATCAGTCTTTCTGTGTCTCTGTCTCTGGACTGTTACTTTTTAAAATAGCATTCAGGTTTAATAAAGATTTACCTTCCCATGGGATTACAAATGCTTTATTATACACATGAAGTGTTAGTTTAGGGAGTTACCAGAACCTGGAGTGGTGGAAAACCGGTAGGCCAGGATTCTGGGGCACTCAGCCTCCCTTGGTAAATTTCCAGGCCGCCTCCTGTCACGCCCCAGGCCCCCTGCAGTTTCTAGGGCTCTCAGGAGCTGCAAAGTTCCCTTCCCCTTCAGTATCACATGACAAGCATGTTTGGGATTCACTAACCTACCTCTGTTCATAACAGTGGAGCTTTGTATTCAATGGCATAGGGACCTAAAGGGCTGTTAAAAGAACCCTGATTAGAACATCACAGTTAATTTTAAGATCAAGTCCCTTATGTGGTAGTGGGGGGTGGGGGGAGTGCTCAGGATTTACAAATGAAACAGTCAAGAGTTCTCTCCAAGTTCCTAACACTGATTTGATCTCAGGAGGTGGGCAAGAACTTGATCAGGTTTGGGTTGGTCTAGTACAACCACATTTATTGAATGTGTTCTGTGTCAAAGTCTGTATGTGTATGCTTCATTTAACCTTCATCTTAGGGAGGTATTCATATCTCCTTTGGGTGAGAAAGGTGAGTTACTTTTACCTCAGAGAGCTGAGGTACAACTTGCCTAAGATCACAAAAAGCTAGTAGGTGAGTCTATGTTTCTCCAGTATATTATATCAGTTTGGTTAAATAGTTAAAAGGAATATGCAGTGCTGTGGTTTCTAATATTGGGGCATTATCCAGGTGCTGTGGAAAGGTCAAACAAGATACAAGCAGTTTTATCTCAGACGTAGCACATCATTTGTCATCAAAATGACCTAAAACAGGCTTTCAGTCCCCCTTGCGTGCCAGCTCAATCGTGTCTGTTTTGTGACTCCATGAACTGTAGCCTTCAAGGCTCATCTGTCCATGGAATTTTCCTGGCAAGGTTGTCATTTACTTTTCCAGGGGATCTTCCCGACCCAGGGATCGAGCCTTTGTCTCCTGCATTGGCAGGCAGATTCTTTACCACTGCCGCCACCTGGAAAGCCCTTCCATCCCCTAGCTGTGCCCAATGTCTAGTGTCGATCAGCTCAACATTTAGACATTAAGTGGGTGATTTTAGTATCTCAATCACCCAGACAACTGAGGCGGGGGGGGGGGGGGGCACACTTTTAGAGAGTTTAATACATCTTTGTTTCTTCAGAACGGGTCTCCGCTTGGCGTCCGTGGTCCAGGCGACGCTGGGAGGGGTTAAGAGTAGAGCAGACCGGCCTTGAGACCGGGGTCTCGCCTGTCAGGGTGGAAGTCAGGCGAGGACTCGCACCCTCAGGCCTTGAGTAAGCACTTGACTCGCCTGCATCCGAGCTGCAGCGAGGGTTAAACTGGTGGAGGTTCGCAGAGGGAGTGCCGTCGCACCTGGCTCTACAGGCCCCAGGAAGAGAGCACTGGATGAATACGAACGTTCAGTGGCTGTTCCGCCACGGCTGTCCTCCGCAGGGCCGCGCCCGGCCAGGGGCCGTACAGGTTCCCTGAGCTCCTGAGAATCTCCCATCCGCCCACTCCAACAGTCGTTTTCTCCCAGACTCCGGCCAGGTCCCAGCAACATGACCCCGCCCCTGCCCCTGGGCCGCAAACGTCGCGAGACCTCCACCCTTCCTCCGTTGCCAGGGTACCCCCCTCCCCGGGACCTCGGCGTCCGGCGCGCGCACGCAGGGCACGCACGGTCGTCGGTGTCCCCGCCCCAATCGCGCAGTTTCGCGAGAGTTGGGAGTAAACAGCGCCGAATGGAGACCCGAGGCGTGTTTGCAGCGGAGGCGCCGTTATCCCGGGCCCAGCGGACCCGAGCCTGAGGCGGCCGCAGGTACGTCAGGCGAGTCCGCTCTCCAGAGCCGCCGGCCCTCCCGACCTGCCGGGTTGCCCGCGCGCTCCGGCTTGCTCGCCGCGCTCGACGCCCCGAGGGTGGGGGTCTGCGCGGGCGGGGGCTGCGGCGGCGGCGGCGGTGGGGGGGCCTCCCTGCGACCCTGGAGCCGCGCGGGCGCGAACCGGGCGGTGCGGGGTCGGCGGTGCGGGGCGCGGGGAGGACGAGCGTTGGAGACGTGCTGGTGCGCCGCTTGCGAGCCCGCGGGAGACGCGCCGTCCCGCCGCTCGCCCTGGCCGGGCTCCCAGCCGGTTTCCCCGCCTGGCCCTCTTTGCGCGTTGACACGCCTCGGTGGTCGCTCCACTTCCCCGCTTCCTTTATCTGAGGTGAACTTTGACGGAGTTACACCGTGTGCCTGGTTCGGGCCCTCAGCCTGGGAACAGACCGCGATTCTCGGTCTGCTTCCCAGAGGGAAGCCTGCTGTGGGATCTTAAGGGACCTCGGTTCCTGCCCGTCCGTGTCTGGTGTTTTATAAATGCGGGGTAAGAAGCTCGTCGGTCATTTGGGTCGGGGAGGTTCTGGTTGACTCTCAGACCTGTGGGAGCTTCACGTGCTGCCTAAGACTGTTGTACACCGTCTGCTTTACGTTCATTTAAGATGTTTACCCCTTGTCTGGGTTAGCGCCCTTGAGACTTTGGGCCTATTTGCCTATGCAGATTAAGTTAAATATTTACTTTAGATTCCGAAGGACACTTCCAAGTAAGAGAGAGTGGCCTAAGGTCTCGGAGTTGAACTGGAGAATTTCGTTTCCTTTGGCCCTTTCATCTTGACTGTGCTGGTAAGTAACGCTCTCGCTTCAAGGTTTCAGTTTGCCTAAGTATAAAAATGAAGGGTTTGGAGAACAGTGATTTTTTTTCTCCCCAACTTTTAATCTGCAGCACCCATTTTACATATATATACACACACACATACACACACACTTTTTTTTAACGTGAGCGCTTTATTAAGGTTAAAATTACTGTTTTTATTCAGCATTTGTTCTTTTTTTTTCCCCCGTAAGTCTGCAGTTGTGCAATCATCATAATCCAGTTTTAGAACATTTCTTCCATCTCCAAAAGATCCCCCACTGTGCCCATTTGCAGTCACTGCCCATTTCTAACTCCAGCTCCAGGCGACCACTAATTTGCTGTCTCCTTGGATTTGTCTTTTTTGACTATTTCGTGTATTCAGATGGGGTCATATGTGACTGTTGTGTCTGGCTTCTTTTGCTTTGCAGACTGTTTTTAAACTTCATGTAATTTATACCCTGTATTGGTGTGTCATTCTTTCTTTAAAAAAAAAAGTACAATTGCTTTACAATGTTATGTCAGTTTCAGGTGCACAGCCAAAGTGATTCACTTATACATATGTGTATTCTCTTTCAGATTCTTTTCCATTGTAGGTTATTACAAGATATTGAACATAGTTCTCTGTGCTGTACAGTGCTAAGTTGCTTCAGTCCCATTCAACTCTTTGCGACCCTGTGAACTGTAACCCGCCAGGCTCCTCTGTCCACGGGCTTCTCCAGGCAAGAATACTGGAGTTGATTGCCATCCCCTCCTCCAGGGCATCCTCTTGACCCAGGGATCAAACCCATGTCCCTTTACAGCTCCTGCATTGGGAGGCAGGTTCTTAACTAGTAGTGCCACCTGGGAAGGTCATGCTATACAGTATGTCCTTGTTTATCTTTGCAGCCCCTTAGACTCTTTGCTTAGAATTCTCCAGGCAAGAATACTGGAGTGGGTTGTGATTCCCTTTTCCAAGGGATCCTCCTGACCCAGGGATTGAACCTGGGTCTCCTGCCCCATGTCTCCTGCATTGCAGGCAGATTCTTGACCATCTGGGCCATCAGGGAAGCCCCCATATATAGTGGTGCGTATCTGATAATCCTAAACTCCTAGTTTACCCCTTCCCTTAATACTCCATTCCTTTTTACGGCACCCTAATACTCCACTGTTGGCATGTAACACATTTTGTTTATCCATTCATGCAGGACACTTCTTGCAGATAATGTTTTTTGTTGCCATGTATGAAGCAGATGGCTAGAGCCCTTTTTCTTAGAGGTGGGGAGGGGGACGCCTGGGGAGGCCGGGTGGGACCCTGGCCCATAAGCTAACTCCATTGTGCTTCCCAGGTAGCCTTATAATCAAGAGTTGGTTGTGTCTGTAAATAAAGCATTTCTAGTCTAGTGCTTGCAGCGCCTTAGAAGCTCCTCGGGCCACGTGAGATGTTGCAGGCTCCCTTCTGAAGAGACAGGAGGTTTTATCATCGCCTTTGTGTCCTTCTCATGTTATGTGCTTCCCTTGTCTGTCAGTCTGGTGGGAGATTGTTCTTGCCCCGCCTGCTGTCTCTGTCATTTGTGTGGCAGCCACAGTAAGTGCCAGGGTAAGTAGAGGCCGCAGGCCCAATAGACTGCATGTAGCTCCAAGTGCAGTGCTTTAAGTGGAGTGGGGGGTGGTATATTTGCATCTGCCCCTTTACATCCCAAGAGAGTTGAGATACTGCTTATATTTTATTGGAAGAACTTGGCAAGTCCAGCCCTTGATGACTTGAAATATTAAGAATGGGAGATGGACCTTGGTCTCTCAGTGTATGATCTGAGTCAGCTTGAAAATGATTTCCTCCTCCCTGTGGCCTAATCAGTTTTGACCTGCTCCAGAAATCTGTTCACTTGGTTTACTAATATTGAGGATGTCTTTTTGCCTAAGGTTGCTTAAGGAATGAGTTTACAATGCGGAAAGTGTGAGCCTCCTTTGTGGCTGGCCGGTCCTGGATGGTGGGAGGGTGAAGAGAATGAGGAGACAGCAGCAGCCTCTGCGGAAGAGCAGACAGTAAAAACAATGTGGACCGTGACTCTTGACTGGTGCTCTTGACTTTCGGGGCTCAATTTCCCCCTGCAAAACCTACTGATGGGCGAATGTGCCAGCATGAATAGTTCAATCAGGCTTAAGAATACACCTTTGTTTTAAGATAGTGTGGGCTGGCATCTCTCAAATGTTAGTCTGTTAAACAGTGGTCATACAGTCGAGTGTGCAATTAGTTATGAAAGTGGTATTTTTACAGCCAAATTTTGATTGAACTGAATGGTACCCTTTTGTGGCCTAAACAGTTTTCTCTGGATCTGTTTCAGTAAAGGGTCATTAAAAAGCAAGGTGCATCTTCCTAATTAGATGACTAATTTAGGTGATAAAAGTCATTTCCCTGACTTGTGTTCTTTAATTATTTGCAAAGAAACAAATTTGTATGTACTTTAGCTATACCCAGAATCATTATCCCAGTGACACTGTTTTATAATGCAAAATAGAAAATTCTGGGCTATGAGAAGTGTTAACTGTTGCCTGCCCAAGTAATACATCTCCTCTACTTTGTCTCCCTCTTATACACGTCTCATTAAATCTTATTCTTGGCATTGTATTATTTGAGCTATTTGAGCTTTGTATTTTATATTTAGTATTTGATGTCAAATATTTTTTGATTGTACCTGTATTGGAGATATACTTACTTATGGAAAATGCATGATGTTGTAAATACCTTCTTTTAGGGTGTACCTTTGTGTGGAAAAATAACCAGGCCTTTTACATAAACTGTAGAAATTAAATCCAGTCAACAGTTAGTAGATCCAGAGACAACCCTAACCAGGCCCTGTAAGTAAGTGATATTACAGATGACAAAGCTGTTTAGAATGAACTAGCTGAAAGCATAACCTTAAGTTAGGAGGTAGACAGATTTTTTGAAAACAAATCCTAGGAAATAGATTCCTTTTCTGGAGGAGAGCATGGCAACCCACTCTAGTATTTTTGCCTGGAGAATCCCACATACAGAGGAGCCTGGTGGGCTACAGCTCATGGGGTCTCAAGAGAGTCAGACATGACTGAAGTGTTTTAGCACGCACACATGCAGATTCCTTTTAAGGGATCTGTATACAACTATATAGTTGAAATTACATTTTTAATGTATTTTGACTGACTGTGCAAGTTTTATTGCACAAAGTTATCTTTTTTCATGTTCTTTTTCCCTGGTGCATATAGTTACATATTTAAAAATGAAAATTTGGATCACATTAACTGTTTTATTTAATATTTCATTAGCACTTCCCCCATATTCTCTGGGAAGCATGTTAGCTTCCTGTGGCTGCTGTAACAAATTTCTACACACTTGTTGGCTTAAAGCAACACAGATTTGTTGTCTTGCAGTTCTGGAGGTGAGTAGTCTGAGATCAGTCTCACTGGGCCGAAGTCAAGGTGTCAGCTTCATTCCTTCTGGAAGTTCCAGGGAGCATGTGTTTCCATCCCTTTTCCAGCATCCAGAGGTACCTGCAGTCTTTGGTGCCTGACCTCCTCCTGGTATCACTTAAGCCTCACGCTCCCATCATCACTCCCCTGCCTCCCTCTTATAAAGACTCTTTGTTGTTACTCTGGACTCAGGTGGACCATCCAGGATGCTTTCCCCATCACGACATCCTTTTAGTTACACCTGCCGAGTCCTGTCAGCCATATAAAGTAACATAAGTTCTGCGGACATCGTTTGGGAACCATTATTCAGCCTTCCCAGGGAGCCTAATTTTAAATTGCTGTATTGCATTCCATAATGTACATAAATTATTTAGCTAGTTCCCTGTTGCATTTTAGGTGGTCTCTGATTTTTCCCCAGTTAAAAGCCTTGGACATAAATTGTGTGCTCTCAGATTCATACTTCTCTGGATTTCAGGAAAGCAGGGTAACATTCCTCTTAAGAGTGTGGCCTCTGGAGCCAGACCACGAATGTTCCCGGCCCAACTTCCCCACTCACTGCCAGGTGACTCTAGGCAGTGCTGAGCCAGGCTAGACCTCAGTTTTCTTGTTGAAAGTGGGGTGGGGACAGATTGTTGTAAGGATTAAGTGAGTTAATACATGCACATTACGTGGGATAGTGTCTGCCACATGCTGAGTGCTCAGTATGTGTTCATCGTTGTTATTACCGAATTTATCAGGCTGAAGTTTCTTACATTCACGTATTGACAAGTTTCAACTCTAAAAGGTCATGAGTTTTTTACATTCACTAGCAAACTAGGAAAGTATTCAGGTTGAATTCTTAAGCTTGATTTCATTTTATCTGGCTGTCTCAGTTTTGTCTGTCAAAATGTTACCTAACTTTTATGATGTAAATTATAGAGACACTGGGGTTAATTCTAGCGGCCGTTTACTATCTCAATTCCTTAATTCCTCAGAATGAGAAATACTTTTAATTTCCCTGTAAGTAGCCCAGCACATCTTTTGGGATGTTCAGGTGTCATTCTTTGTGACAGTTGATGGTTGTAAATCTGTTTGACAAGGTCCGTGGTCTGGTTGTGCACACATTGGGTCGGTGCAGACTGAGTCTAAAGAGGCTTAAAGTTGCCTCCACTCCTCCCCTACATTTTCAAATTCATACTCCCACCCTCCTGAGGGCAGTCCTAGCAACTGAGACTAGATATAGGACCTTTTTTTTGTTTGTTTATCTTGGAAACCATTTCCACCATTTCAGAAAGGGTGGAAGAATAGTACAAGCCCTTTTTTCTCTGCATTCTTAAGTAAGTTGCAGATCTGATGCCCTTGATCCCCAGGCACTGTAGTGGGCATTTCCTGCAAGCAAGGACCTTCTTCCATAAGCACGGCACAGCCTTCAGAGTCCAGCAGTTAGTCATGATACTCCACCACTATCTAATCACAGGCTGGTCCCATGGAGGTTTTGCCAGTTGTTCGTTCCAGTAATGTCCTCACAGCAAAGGGATCCAGTTCAGAGTCTTGAGTTGCCTTCAGTCTGGAGCCTAATCTCAGCCGTTCTTGGTTTTCATTACCTCAGTACTTAGGGTGGTTGTAGGCCAGTCGTTCTGAAAGATGTCCCTCAGTTTGGGTCCTGATGTTTGCTCATGACCTGATTGAAGTTGTGTGTCTTTGGCAGGAACCCCTCAGGAGATGCCAGGCTCTCCTACCACGTCTGCCTGGTGGACCCGGGTCTGTTTGTCCCATCTCTGGTTAACTTGATGAAGCGTCTCCACCCTAGCATTCCTCTACTTCCTTTTGTAAATCAGGATTTTGTTGGGAGGCATTCTGAGATCATGTAAATAGCTTAATCCTCTTCGCACTTCAGTTTATTTTCTGTGTGTATGCCACGGTGGACTCGTGTTTTCCTTTTGTCTTCAGTGGGTCAAGATCTGTTACTTTCACCATTTACTTTGATGCATAGACCCCAGCGGGCCCCTGTGACCCTCCCCACCTTTCTGTGAGCCCTTCTTCCCCTTTGGCACACATGTTCCAGATTTGTCTCTTTTTCCCCTGCCCAGCCTGAAACTCGCTCTCTCTCTAAGGAGTCTGGTTTGTTTCAATGGAGTATAGTGTTTAGAAAACCAGTGCTGGGCACTAGTGGGGGTGAGGGAGGTTCCTTCCTATGAGAATATTGCTGCCCCCATGTTCTTTCTTTCAGCAGACACAGCTAGGATATACATGTCCATGTGTTGGTGCGAGTGTATGTTTCTACACCTGTCTGTTGAAAACCTTGCATTCACACCAGTATTTCCATTGTTATCCTGCATGGCTCATTCCAGTGTTTCCCTTCATGTTTGAGACTTCCTTCTCTGACGGTGAGAAAGGTGCCTCCGTTCTCCACAAAATATTTAATTGACCCAATCAGTGTCCTTCTGTCACTGCTGACCCCTTACTCAGACTCTGACACCCCGGGGGCCTCACGCCCCGCCCCAGTATCCATCACTTCACATAGGCTGGGCTGCTGAGGCTCTCCCACCAACAGCTGCCTTCGTGTCCTCAGCCTGTTGCTTTTATAAAAAGTGTCTTTCCTTTCCTAAGTGTCTGTGTTTCCATCCTCTGTGCTTATCTATGCTTGTTGCTGCATGTGTGTTTGCTACTAGATGGTGAGCCTGGCCGGGGGAACTAGCTCTCCAGGTATGCACTGGGGAGTGAGTGGAAGGAGCCGTCGTGGACACGGTGAGGGGTGCCTTCGGAGCCCCACGGAGGAGTGGGGGACTGCATCTTAAAGCAAACAGGCCAGGCCCGCAGAGGTCCGTGGCCGGTGGCTGGTCTTGCGACCCCAGTGATGGTGTGGGCACTGCCTCAGTTGTAAGAGGGCGTCGGCTCTCTCCCCACAGGCTGACTTTTAAGTTCATTGTCTTTACCTGTGTGTGAATTATTTTGGAACAGGTTTAATGAAAGTTGATGTAACTAAACTCACTGAATCTAACATTTGCTCACTAGTGTGGCTCACTAATATGTGTGTGGTATCCAGTCCAAATGTGTCATAGATTCTGTAGCGCTCTATTTGTATTTTATTTTTTTAATTGTTTTTTCACAGTAAGTTCATTTCCTGTATCATGTGAGCCTTTGTCACTGTGACTGGCTTTCTCTTCTTTGACCTGTATGCAGACTCAGGTGTATGCCTCAGGTAACTGTGTTCTGCGATACCCCACTGCTGTACCAAGTATGAACAGGAACTTGGGGCTCACTGCCAGGTGGCTTCCTCTAAAACAGCTTGGGGTGGCTTTGGTATCTCCTGTTGCTCTTCTTCCATCTTTCTCTTCTGGTCGTTGGTTTTAATAAGAGAATAATTCTCTTATTCTCCATGTTGCTATGGAAATAGCTTTTAATATTTCACTTCTATCTGATTAACTGTTCCATCAGCCTTGGTTTCCAGTTAGGCCTGCTTTCCATATCACTTGTTATTATAATGATGAATGTCCTAATTATTATTTCAGAGATTGTTTAAATACTCCAACGGCTTACCTGTCTTTATCACTGTTTTCCTGTTTATCAGTGCTTTCCTAATAGAAGCACTTGTGAATAGTCCCAGAAACCACAAACCCCTTGTTTTTATTCTCAGATACCAGTTTCTGCTGGAAGAATGGATTTATTAACACCTTGACACACCTCTCTCGAAAAGGGGCTGACTCCTTGTCCTAAATGTTTTCTTCTAAGAAACAAGTAGTGATGGAAGGAAGGACTGTCTCATTGCTCTGTTTTCCCCCTGTTGGGTAATTTATGTTTCTGATGTGATCTGTGCAGTGTATCTTTCTGGACATTCTACAGCCTGTGTTTTTTGTTTTTTAACTGCTGTTCTATTCTTCACTGTGAAGAATTACCCTTTTCCTTGCCATTCAGATATTTTGAAAGGTATTTGTGCTCACATGCAATTTAATACTCAAGTCACATTTTTCTCTGGCAACAGCTTTTACCTCACCAACTGTCTGTCCTCTCATACCACATCCAGTAAAGAGATAATCTGATTTTATAACACATTCAGCAGGTTAAAAGTCTAAGTTGCGGCTTGAGGTAAAATACATTTACTGACAATAAAAACTCTTCCATGCTCTCTTCACAGAATTGGCAGAAAATATTTCAAAACCTGAAAAAGTGTAATTTGAGTAATTTCAGAGCACTGTGTGTCTTAGAGGGTGGTAGGTACATGAATTGTATGGAAATTAGTCTGTTCTCAGATGTTACTTTTATATAGAAAGAAAAGAATGTGTACCAAGCTTTTACTTGAAAAACTGGTGGAATTTAGTTGGCAACCCACTCCAATGTTCTTGCCTGGAGAATCCTATAGACAGAGGGGCCTTGGGTTGCAGAGTCCAACACACTGAGGGACTAACACATGTGGGGAATTAAATACACATGGGGAATTAAAGTGCTGATTGGGGCAATGCCCTGGGGTAAAGAAATGCAATTGATAGAAAAAGACAAGAATCTGAAATTGAGGCAAAGGGAAGGAACTTGGGCAAAGACTCATGACTCCCATTCATTAGCTTAGGGCTAATGTGCTTATTATTCTGGGGGTTATTTGTTAGTCTTGTTTTTCTCCATTTTTCTCATTTATTTTATCCTATTTTATTTTTGAAGCTGTCTTAAAACTTTCTTTTCCCCCTGAAAGGGGTGAGGAATAACTAAATTAAAATGAGCCCATAAATATTTCATGGTTGCATCATGCCTTTGTTTTGTCTTATAGCTGGTGTGTCTTTTAGACCCTCTTACCCAAATTGCAGAGGTCATGAACCTCTGTGGCTCTGTCGGCGCGCTGCTCATGTCCCTGTGTGCTTGCTTTGTTTTGTAGACTGGCTCACAGAGTGATCACTTCCCCGCTGGACTTTGGTTCCGTGGTGCACATGGAGTGTAGGACTCAGGGGCCTGGGCCGGAGTGAGCGAAGCCTGAGGCCCAAGATGGAGAAGAAGCGAAGAAAGAAATGAAAGCCTCGTTTCAGGCCAAGCCACAGAGGCCATGAAATTTAACTTTTATTTACGTTGGACAAGACTGTAAAATGGCGGATCAGTAATGTTTCAGCTTTTAGCTGAAACAAAAATTAACTTATAATCAAGGAAGAAAAAAGTACGATTTGAGTTTATGCGATTTTATGACCATACTCACGACCATGAAGCTTGTCAACATCTGGCTGCTTCTGCTGGTGGTTTTGCTCTGTGGGAAGAAGCATCTGGGCGACAGACTGGAAAAGAAACCTTTTGAAAAGGCCCCGTGCCCTGGCTGTTCCCACCTGGATTTGAAGGTGGAGTTCTCCTCAACGGTTGTGGAATATGGTAATGATATTATTTTAAATGTTAGGGACTTGCCCCTCAGTGTGTTGGGTTTTTTTTGTTTTCTTTTTTCAGAGTTATTATAAACATTAGCTTTTGCCAAAAACATTTCCCTCTCTTCTGCAATAAATATAAAATGGGCTGAGTGCATAGTGTTTGTATATTAATTCTGCTGGTTTGTTTTTTCAGTTTAATTATTTTATATAAAGCAAGGAAATTGACATTCTGAATTGTTTCCCTAAAATTGAATTCCATGGAACAGATGTCATGGTAGCTGGTGAGGGTGGGTACTTTGGAGGGGATGAAAGTTTATGTGACCAGTTGTGAATAACTAAGCAATGAGTCTTATATGATCTGCTCTAAGTTTCGTTAACTTTCCAGGAAGAAGGGAGCCTTCACTTCTCTGAATTCCTCCTTCCTACTTGAAACCTTACGTGCATTTCTCTGCCACATGCTCAAACTTCTCTTAACATTCGGTGTTTGAAAAATAGCTCAGGTGTCTGGTTTTGAGTGCTGTGTCCTGTGATCAGTGGGGTTCATCCAGATCGTTTTAGCTCAGAGCTCTGGAAACTGCCATCCAGGGTGTTTAAACTAGTCTGTTTACTGCTCTTTCTGCTGTAGGTTTTATGATATATATGTTTTCTTTTACCAGGAAAATTTTGTATTAGATATAATCTTGTATAATGTCATAATATAGGTTCATAAGTTCTTTTTTGTGTGTGTGTGGTCATTGATTTCAGAGTACATTGTGGCTTTCAATGGATATTTTACGGCCAAAGCTAGAAATTCATTTATTTCAAGCGCCCTGAAGAGCAGTGCAATCGACAACTGGAGAATTATACCTCGAAACAATCCATCCAGTGACTACCCTAGTGATTTTGAGGTGATTCAGATAAAAGAGAAACAGAAGGCAGGGCTGCTGACTCTTGAAGACCATCCGAACATCAAGCGGGTAACACCCCAGCGGAAAGTCTTTCGTTCTCTCAAGTACACGGAGGGTGAGTGCTGCTCCTGAGGGCTGGTCTGTGTGCGTTTTTGCTGTGCTGGAAACAGAGGGGGTGTGCGTGTTCACCCAGGGTAGTATCGAGAAATAGTACAGTGAACACCCGTGTTTCATCAGCTGTGAACACTTTTTCAGCAGGAATTAAAAAAAACAGAAAAGAGACTTTGTGCTTCTGATCGAAAGTTTGCAGTAAGAGTGATCTCTGTTGTGTGGGAAGAGATTTTCACCAGGTTTCTCTCAGGGCCTTCAGGCTGTGAGGCCCTGACGCCCCTTCACACTCGGAAACCAAGATGGTGTCTTTGAGTCCCCTTGCTTGCATTTTGGTCTTTCAGTGCATGTTTTTATTTTGGATGCATCTGGCAAAATGCCTTTTCTTTGGGTTTCATTTTGCTTTTCTCAGACCCTCCTGACTGCACCATTGTGCCTCAGCCAGGCTTGTTGAAGCTGGAAGCTGGGCATGTGCGGGGATGGAAGGAATCTGCTGAGTCCCTTTCAGCTCCAGGGCTCACTCCCTGAGTCCTTACAACAGGCCTGTGGAGAGAAGTTCCTTCTCAGATAACCAATTGCAGATTATTACATGCTAGTTTCCAAAGCAGGTATACTACCAAAGGGGAAAGGGTTTTTCCCTGTTCGTCAGAAACTGGGGTAGCAAATAGGTAGTAGCTGTTATCGCTTATTATTTCTTTCATTAGAAGAAAAACAAAATAAGATGTTTGTCACATGAGGCCTGAGAGCCTCTGAGGTTTAAAAACACACCCAGGGGACAAGCCAGTTCCCGTGCCAGCTGTGGAACTCAGGGGTGTCTGGCTCGACAGAGCTCTTTCCACTCGTCCTTTTGTTTCGTGGTGCTTTTTCTCTTTGAAAAGCAGTCACCTCAAAGCAATCCATGAAGATAAAAACAAATCAGACCTGTGCAGTTAGCCAAATGTATGCCTCGTGCCTTTTTCTTTAAAGAGCTGCAGAGTATTTTAGGGAATGTGGTAGCACAGGAAGCATGTAGAGTTTCATGGTTGGGGGTCCCCTTCTGTACCCTCTCTAGCGTGGTTGTCAGTTGCTGGGGTGCCCTGAAAGGAAATAGTGTATCTCTTCCTCTGGTCAGGAGCTGTGGGTACCTGTGGTGAGCACCTTTTCTTTAAGCTTCTGCTCCGCTCATCCAGAAAATGGAGATGATGCTACCCAGATGAGTTCTTCCGAAGGTGAAAGGAAATAGTGCATGTGGAGAAAACTCAGCAGAGTTCTTGGGCTGTTATAAGCAGATGTTAAATATTCGTTTTTGGGAATTCCCTGGCGCTCCAGTGGTCAGGACTCCGAGCTTTCAGTGCTGGGGCCCAGATTCAGTCCCTAGTCAGGGAATTAAGATTCTGTGTGCTGTATAGTGCAGCCAAAAAAAAATAAAAAAAACCAACTTATTTTTCTGTGGCTCTGTTAGAATGGTTTGCTTAGTTTGGATCGGAACCTGTCACACTCTGGATCCCACCCCTGGTCTTGGTGGGCTGTAAGACAGAGCTGACCCGATTTCCACGAGACAGCACTGCGAGGCGTTTGGAGGACCTCTTGGTGTCCCGTATCTGTTACTTGTCTCTGGGATAGTAGATACCAGTTCCTTCAGGGGCTGCTCACATGGCCTGGCCTAGCCCTTTTGATGGCTTGCTTTCAGGTGTGTCCCGTTTTCTCTGAATTGCTCCTAACGAGTAAAGCCAGAACCGGGTCCAGTCCTCCAGGTGTAGTACGGTGTGCTGGAGGGAGAGCCCGGCAGGCCCTCCTTGGTTTGAATATTGTGCTTCAGTCAGTGCCCCGGCTGTTGACTGAAGGCAGAGTCAATGTGGGAGCGTCAGTGCGGAATCGTTTTCAGTGGCAGTGTGCAAATAGGCACTTAATGGAATTGACACAACTGTGTATTTCTCCAGGTCCTCGTGTTTTCATGGGTGCAGCCTGGTGAGACTGGAAGGAGAGAGAGAACAACTTCCTTTAGAAACAGAACCTCAGTAGTATTACAGATGGTCCTGTAGAGAAGGGTTTGAAATATGTTTTTTTCTTCTTTATAGCATGGTTTTTGAAAGGTCAAGGGACACCGTTGTGATATTTCTACTTTTTTCTTCCATTAAAAAAATGAATGTTTATGGATGGTAAAATTCATGCTTTTTAGTGCACAGTTTGGCAGGTCTTGATAAAAGTGCAGTCAGGTACCCACCAACAAAATCAAGATGTAAAATGTCACCCCCAGTAGTTCTCCCTGAGTCCTCTGTAGGTGTTTTGTGTTTTGAAGGGCGATGTTCTAGTAGATACTTGTGCTGAGGACGTTGAGCAGGTCCCAGTAGGACAAGGTTGGACCAAGGTGTCCTGGGGTCACAGGGCTTCTTCCTGTCTGAGATCACGCAGTAAACAGAGAAACTGCACCGTTGCTTTCTTGCACTCCGCCTTCCCCCCACCCCTTTTCTGGTTCATTGAGAATAAGTGGTTGGTGAAATACCAAGCATTTCTTCAATTCCAGTATCAAAACTGACTTTATCTCTTTAGAAATGATTATTTTATCATTTGTTCCCTCCCTCTTATTGGTTAGAAGATTCCAGGTAAAGAACTGTTTGGAAAGAATGTGGTGGCTAAATAATGTCCTGTGAGCGTAACCGTGTTGAGAAGTTCCTTCTAGCAGAGGGGGAGAGTGTCACTCTGCCGCACGGGGGTTTCAGGCGGGGGTCACTGCCCTGGTGGAAGGAGTTGCCCCTGACAGGCACGCGTCCTGAGTTTCTGCTCTCTCTCCTTGCCTGCAGCTGAGCCCGGCGCGCCCTGTAACGAGACCCGCTGGAGCCAGAAGTGGCAGTCGTCACGGCCCCTGCGCAGGGCCAGCCTCTCCCTGGGCTCCGGCTTCTGGCACGCCACCGGGAGACACTCGAGTCGGCGGCTGCTCAGGGCCATCCCGCGCCAGGTGGCCCAGACGCTGCAGGCCGACGTGCTGTGGCAGATGGGCTACACAGGTGGGCCTGGGAGCCGGGAAGCCGCTTCCCTCTCCAGACCTGTGGCTGAGGGTGTGCCCCCTCATGCATCTGTCCTTCTGCAGGTTGAGCACTCAGCTGTCCCTTTGTCCTGCGTGTGGGTGACAGCTCCTGTCTTTGTCTAGTCCTGCTCACTTTTTGTGTCTTACTGTTTCTGAGGTGGTCAGGGCACGTTCCTTCCTTCAGGGCAGACACAGTGCTGCCCACGCCAGGGCTGACTGGCGGTCCAGCAGAGTTCTGTCATTTCCCAGGGAAGGAGGTCAGATCCAGAGACGTCACCTTGGTTTGGGCACAGACTCCCATGCAGTGGCCTGTGTGCAGTGTGGCTAAGTGATTGTCGAGGTTGTGATCTTTTGTTTCAGAACAGGAAACAGTATTAAAGACCGTTTCTTAGAAAATAGAACTCACAACCAATCAAATGTTTTTTCTTACTGATTCATCATGGCAGAAAATTCCTGTTTTAACTGCTGTGGAAGTTTGGATCCTAAACATCAACTCATGTCTCTGGCTCCTCATACGTCACAGTTTGTCTTGGTGTCATTCCATTTCTCCTTGGCTTAGAGACCCAGAGACCTTACCCCTGCTCAGACTTAACACTCAGGAGACTGACATTTTATTAAATGATGATTTCCTTTTGATTTGCCTTTTTAGGGCAAAAGCTTCAGAAAACAGAAATTCTCTTAATCATCAGTTTCCCCCAAACTAGCTGTTTTTTAGTATTGTGTGTGCATTTTAAAAAAGGAAATGATATACTTTGATGGTTATTTCATTGTAATTGATTATTTAATGTAATACTGATATGTGAACACAACTCTTTTACTGGAAAGATATTTACGTATCAAGGCTTACTCCTGTTAGCTTTTAAATCATATGAGTATCTTGTATTTTTTTCTCTACATATTTTCTAGAATTTCTTGATCTGACAGTATCAATCATATTTCACATTGGAGCACATAGCTTTTGGCCAGTATCTGAAATAGACTTGTTATTATAGGAAAGTGTGTGGTGCAGCGGTTTTCCTTTAAGTGTGGCTTTCCCTGCGTGTAGGTGAAAGCTCCTGTCTGCAGAGCTGTTGTCATGAGTAAACAGCTCTGAGTCCTTGTCAGGAGGAGGAGCCCCCCGCCCCCGCCATGAGTGAGGGCCTTGTGCTCTGCACTACCAGGGCCCCGCTAAGGGGAAAGGAGCCTGGAGAAAATGGCCTGAAGAGGACAGTCCATCTTGGGCGGAGGATTTGGGGGTGGTGGTTTCACCCCCGGGCGCGGGTGACAGTTGAGCGGTGGCCAGAGGGACCTCCTGTGTGTCTGTGGGTCTTCCTTAGCAGCTGGCGGAGGCCATTCTCAGCTGTCCCCTCTCTCTGGCCTCGGCTCAGCCAGGCCCTGGGCATCTCCCTACTGTGTGCATTCTGTGGGTGGGCTTTGCCCTGGGTCCCTTGGTGTTCTGTGTGGGTCCCAACGAGGAACGTATTTTATAGACAAAAATCCAGAAGAGTGGTTTCTCTGAACACGATTCTGCTTTCTTCTTGGAATAAGGCACTAACGTAAGGGTTGCTGTGTTTGACACTGGGCTAAGTGAGAAGCACCCCCACTTCAAAAACGTGAAGGAGAGAACCAACTGGACCAATGAGCGAACGCTGGACGACGGTGGGCCTGAGGGACCTTTCCGGTTGCTCCCATCCTCCCTTTTATCAGCTGAGGGGGTTTTTCTCTAAATGATTAAATAGTCTATGTACGATAGTTATTCAGACAAATTCAACTTGTTTTGTGCCTTTGGCAGAAGCTTTTCTAATTATGTCAGGAGGTTGGGAGGTGACTGAGGAGAGGGGTTTCCTGGTGGGAGGAATCCTTGCAGTTCTGGGGGAGCAGAAGCTGCTGGCCCCCGAGGTGGGGCTGGTGAGGTGCAGGCTCTGAGTGGAGGCCCTGGAGAGGCACTGGGGACTCTGGCTTGGACTTGGAGAACGAGTCTCTTTGAATCGATGACCCACATTACCAGCTGTGCTTCATGCCTTTTTCCTTTTGGACAGCAGGTCTGGGCCACGGCACGTTCGTGGCAGGTGTGATAGCCAGCATGAGAGAGTGCCAGGGATTTGCTCCTGATGCAGAACTTCATATTTTCAGAGTCTTTACCAACAACCAGGTATGTGTTTTGAGGGCCCCTGAAACTTAAAGAATTGGTTTTAAAATGTGAAAAGTCGAAACTCCAGAAGAGATGTGCTGGTTTAAAGGCAGTGCACATCCGTGATGCTGAGCATCTCCCGGCCCCCCAAGTGGCTTTGCCCTCCTCCCGCCACCCCCTCCACCAGCCTAACCGGAACCCAAGACCCTGCTCCAGGGGTGTTCCTTGACCTCCCGTTTCTCCTGTCCACCACGCCTTGGTCACACTTGTACTTGAGAATAATCCATGTTTGTGTTCTTGCTACTTTGCTGGACTGACCGCCTTGAGGGTCACTTTGTGCCCAGCAACCAGCATCATGTTGGGTCACGAGGATTTAGAAGCTTGCTCCCTCCCTCTGCGTTTGGAAACATTACTGAAAAGAGGGAGGGTCCTGGTTATTTATTTATTGGTAAAGTCTAATTTTTGCCCAGGTAATACATAGTTCACAAACATCCAGGGCACACAGGGATAATTCTCCCAACCCTCCCATCCAGCAGGTTTTTACCTCACTTCCCCATGTCCCCCGTGTGATGGTTTCTTTTTTTCTTATATTCTCTCCTCCTAGAATTTCTTTTGCATATTCAAGCTACTGTAACTGTATTGTCTTGTTTAAAAGCCTTTAAAAAACATAACTCTGAATCATATTCTCTTTCTGCAGTTTTTTTAAAACATTTTGTGTTTATTCACATGTTTTTAATTTCTAATGTTCTTTATTTTTACCTGTGGATCTAAGTTTCCACATCATGTAATTTCCTTTCAGCATGAAGAGATGCCTTTAGTATTGCTTGTAATGTAGTCTGTTAGCTTTGATTTCTTTCAGGTCTAGTTTATCTGAAAAGATCTTTATTTCATCTTTATTCTCAAAAAACTATTTTAACTGAGCATCAAATTCTGGATTGAAAGTCTTTTTATTCCCTCCAGCACTTTACTCCATTGTTTCAGTCTGTTATTTTCTACTCTATTTAATTTTGTCTTATAAAGCACCTGAATGGTGGTACATGAAGTAACTTAACTTTTATGAGGAAGCTATGAAAGAAATAATAACTATCAGAGAAATAATTCTGTGAAATGACATTCAGTCTGTTTAGGAATAAAGAATATTAGACAAGTATGTTAAACTGTTTGAAAACACTTAACTGAATAGATGTGTCTTAGGACAAGTCCTTCTGCAAGAGCGGCAACTAGAAGTTTGGGGTCTCCCCTGGGCAGGCAGGCCAGCCGTAAGGTCAGGCAGGTGCTGGATGTGAGACCCGGCAGGACAGGACCTGGGACCCCGCCCTCCCCCGTGTCCAGGCCCGAGGAGTGGAGGCTCTGGGTATAGTGGTGTACATGGGAGAGCCTTCGTGGTTCTTGGGACCTCTTTCTGAAGTTTAACGTGAATGCTTCATGCCACTAGGAGTCTGGTATTTGGAGACTTCCACTGCAGTACCTAAAACACTGTTCTCACATGGCCAGGTCTCCTACACGTCCTGGTTCCTGGATGCCTTCAACTACGCCATCCTGAAGAAGATTGACGTACTGAACCTGAGCATTGGCGGCCCTGACTTCATGGACCACCCCTTCGTCGACAAGGTTGGTCCTGTCTCTGCAGGGGACGGTGCTGGTTTGGTGGCGACTCCTGCTCTCCCGCTCCCCCACTTTGCTTGGTGTCTAGTGTGCTGGTGGCTTTGTCACCCACATGGGGACAGCTCTGAGGACGTGAGCTGTAGAGACTTGTGTGGGCAACAGGTCATGGTGCTGTGTTGGTGCCTCTCAGCTGAGCACGAGGCCCGTCCCTTCTGGACATGTCAGGAAAGCCCGGGTCTGCGCTGAGCCGCAGGGACCTGCGTCCTGGAGTCTCTCTTCCTGACACGCTCGCTGCCAGACATACCATGTCTCTACCGGCCCAGTGTTGCACTTCCAGGGGATCTCTTACTTTTAGTATTATTTTTGAAAGTTGTGGTTGTTTTTGGACAGTTATATGTTGATTGTCTAAAAGTGATGTCCTTTCATAAGTAAATGCTTGCTAATTTTGTAGGTGTGGGAATTAACAGCTAACAATGTCATCATGGTTTCTGCTATTGGCAATGACGGGCCTCTTTATGGGTAAGTATCTCTGATAAGAATAACCTTACAGGTATCTTTTTCCTTGAAATAACGGAAACACTGTTGTCTGTCTGTCTCTGTATTTTTCTGCACCTGTTTGTATCTATCTAAATCTTTGTGTTGTGGAAATTTTCAAAACACACAAAAAAGACTTAGTAATGAATCCCAGGTACCCACACACTCCAGTGGTTCTGACTCAAGGACAGTCTCGTTTCTGTTTAATTTTTTTTTTCACCTTTACTGGAAATAGCGATTTGGAGGCCTAACGTTTTTATTCTACTCTTTTTACTCCTACAAGCAGTCAGGAGAGTAAATCTGCTAGAAATAAGTGGGTTCCACGGTATTTATTGAGACCCACTGTGCAGAGGGCACAGGCTGAGGAGGTAGATAAGACGAGACGCCTGCCTTTTTAGGAAAAGATGTGGCTACCATGAAACTAAGAGAGCATGCAGGCTGGCGTGACGGACCCAGACGGGAGGGACCAGCTCAGGTGGGAGGGGCCGGAGAGCAGTGTCCCCGACACGTGGGTGCTGTGGTGCATCAGGTCACTTCAGAGTGGCTGGAGGTCCGGGCAGTACTCACCGGTTCACAGGCGGTATCTGTTAAAGATCCGAATTTCCTTTCTGCTTGTAGCTCTGAGTTTTATTCTGTAGTTAACGTCTCTAGTAATGTCTTGGGCTGACACCCTTGGCATGGGGCGTCTGCCATTGTCCTTGATGGGTTCCCGGATTGGGTGCGGTTCAGTGCTGTGGCAGGGGGTTTGTGGTGATGCTGGGAAGGACCGAACGCACGGTCCTGTCCCCGCGTGCCCCGGTCCAGGAGAGCCGCCGGCACAGCCGTGTACTCGTGCCCCACAGAGCTTTCGTGCTGTCTCGTGTGGCGTCCTGGCTGTGTGGCTGCACGGGGCAGGCCTCGGGAGCCCCGACAGCACGTGTGAAACTGTCCAGGGCAGAGGATTAGGCTGAACTCTGTGAAATTAATAATGCTCCGGGTCACAGTTCCAGTCTCAGTTCCTTCATTGATCGCACTCTTCTTGTGTGGGTCCAGGTTGTGACTCACGAGTGTGAGTGGCAAAACACATCCCCAACTAAGTTCCACTGTGACAGACACCAGTTACCTAGCAGTCTCTCAGTAGGCGTTCCTGTCTTCTCTTTCTAATATTTCTCCGTTTACCACTCTCCCAGTTCTGATGTCCCTGCTCGAGGCCAGCCATCCACAGCTCAGCACCCCCAGGTTGTCGGTTTCCAGCCCATCCTCCTGCCTTCAGTCTCCCCAGCCCTCCCCTCCTTGCATGGGTGATGTGGGACGGAGCCAGGCAGGTCTGACTGTCCTTAGGCTGAGGGGCCGTTGCTTTCCTGAGGCCTGTCCACCCCGTGTGGCTCCAGAGGGCACGAGACCTTCCTCAGGGTGGTGGCTGTGAGGATGAAATGAGACATCCAAGGGAAAGCACCTTGAACACTGAGCCTCTGTGAGCGGTAGCTGTTCCTTTCTCCCCTTTTCTGGGTTTCTGTTGTTAAAGTGTAGTCAGGCAGTTTCCTTAACTAAGGATCTGCAGTGGGTTGTTACTCCCTGGTCAGATCTCAACTTCTCCTTGGGTTTCAAGGTCTTGTGTAGTCTAGCCTGGAGTCGGCAGACTTTCTGTGAAAGGAGCAAACAGTAAACAGTGGAGTCTCTGTGGGCCACACGGTTTTTGTTGCACCTGCTCACCTAGCCTGGTAGTGTGAAGGTGGTGTGGGTGTGTGTGGACAAGTGGGCATGGCTGTGTCCCGGTAACACCTTACATAGGAAATTGGATGAGGGGCCTGGTCAGGCCCAGGCATAGTTCCACAGCTGTGGCCTCATTGCTCACTCACCTGTGCACGTCTTCCCCAAGTCCCGCTCCTCCCCGGGTCTCCCTGGGGTCCCCACGTTTCAGTCGCCATCACCTGTTCCTGCTGCTGACTGCCCCTGCCGCCCCACACCCTTGGCTTGCCTTTCCATTTATACCAACTCTTCCACATGCCGTCCTGACTGCTCTGTACACACTGGTCACTCTTCTGAAATCCTGTGACTCCTGTGGGCAGTCACATGTGGGAGCCTTTAATCAGAGAGCTGCTTGTGCTCAGCGTGTTAGCAAGGATCCCAGGAGAGGAGGCCCTGGTGTTAGACTTGTGTCTGCTCACGGAGCCTCATGTTGGGTGGGCCGAGGGTGGTATCTGGTCGCCAGGGTACAGCCTGAGTATGTGTGGCTTATTGCTGGGCATTGGGTAGGGCAGGGCAGGTGACCATAATGCACTAAGAAGCCAAGCTGTATATTGTAGGCCTGACACTGCCTGATCGCCTCCACGGGTACCCTTTCCGAGAGGTCTCTGGGGTCCCCCCCCCCCCGACACTTGGACTTCACAGTTCCTGGGAGTCTGTGCTGCACGTCCCCCTTTTCAGTGCCTCCAGAGCTGTGGCACTGTGTTAAAGGTTAAAGCTCACAAAGTGTGGGGTTGGCAGGGAGAGGGATAGCAGGAAGGTGGCATTCTTTGGTACTAGCTTGAGTGGGAAGTTCTGCGGGTGATTTCTGTTCTAATATCTGCTCTCTGATGTCACAGGAATTTGTAAAGTTTCACTGTCAGCCAACTGAAAAATCACCGTTGGTGCCTTTGTACAACCAGCTGGTAGTGTGTTGGTGGTGGGTGAGCTAGGGAGCCAATGCCAGGATCGACTCTGTGGGTAAAAACAGTTGAATCCTGCTGATATCATTTCAGCTGCATGGAGCCAGTTGTGGTTCAGGAGTTCATTTATTGGTGGTGGAGCTGAAATAGACAAAGCTCCATAATTGGTGGTCTTATGCTTTCAAAAAGTTCAGCTTCGTCTTGACTTCCACCTTGACTCCATAGTGTAAGCGGTTTTGTCACTCCCTGCTTCGCCGTCGTTTCTTTGTAGATCTCGTGCCCTTGAGGTGCTGGGGAGAACTGCACGGTCTTCCCTGTGCATCCGTGTCGTCTCCCTGAGGCGCTCAGGCTGCTGAGAGATGAGTGGCCCCCACAGTTGCCCTGAGGGAGGGGACTCCTGCCCGAGACCAGTTGAGAGCTTTGTCTCTGACGGTGGCAGGGGTACGTGTATGGCTGTGGTTCCTTCCGCTGGATCTGGCCTCAAGCTGGGGAGGCAGGAGGACGCACTTGGAGCAGTTGGGAGGTGATGTGAGGGTGTGTACATAGGTGGTTCCGTGACAGTGACTGGTCCTGTGAAGCTCAGAGGGAGTGTTCCTTCATGCCTGGCAGTAGTGAGGGAGGTGTGAGCCTGGGACAGGAGGGTGGTAAGCCGACAGGGAGGGAAGGACGGAGAGGAGAGGGTGCCCAGGTGTGAGGAGGTTGAGCCGGCAGAGGCGGCGGTGAGCGGGGCAGGGCCACAGCCACATGCCATGTCGCAGGAGCACCTGCTGCAGACTCAGACCGTGCCCTCGTTTGAATCTTTCATTTAAAATGGTTCCTCTCCCCTTGTGTTTTTGTGCGTCCATGCAGCACTCTCAACAACCCTGCTGACCAGATGGATGTCATCGGAGTGGGTGGCATTGACTTTGAGGACAACATCGCCCGCTTCTCCTCTCGGGGAATGACCACCTGGGTATGTGGGGCTCCTTTCCTGCTGGAGTGTGTGTGTGCGTGCATGCATGTGTGTGTACTTCCATGAGCTGTAATTATGCAGCTGGCTCACCCTCCAGTCCGAGGAGATGCTTCCTCAGATGGCAGCCGGGCACCCTGACCTGTACCCGCTGTCCTCCTGGTCCTCTCACCCACCGGCTGTGTCCTTGGCCTTTATCTAGGTAAGTGTTTTAATGGCATTTTGAGAAATGTTCCCGAATAATCTGCGCAGCTGCAGGTGAAGACATCTTTGCTCAGTGTCCCACGTGTGCAGGTCCAGAGTCCCATTTATATGTGGTGGCCAGGAAGGAATTTTCACTTCACATGTGTCCTTCTTTCTTCCAGAATATAAGTGCCAATGGAATTCTCATTTCCCCCAGTTTCTGGGAAGTTTAAGAAAGTTCTCCGTTAAAATCTTATCCTAGGTTGCTTGTATAGCTACACTGACTGTTCTAAGTCATTCTTTCCCTTCTGGTGATAGATTGAAATGACAGTCATATCGTATAACTTTTTACCTTATTAAGAAAATGTGTCTTTTTTCCCCTAATTTTTAATTCTAACTTGCTGATTTTTCTAACATATTTCTAGTTTTTAAGTCATCTATAAATCAGTTTCTAGTCTTACATGTTAGCAAAATTTTAAATATTCATTTTTTAAATACTATAGAGCATTGTGTTATGTTGGTCATTAATAAAAACACAAAAATAATTTTATTTTCTGTATGATCATTTAAGCTTCTTCTGAATTGCAGTGAATTTCTGATGAAAACCAGCAGCATGCTCAGGCTATGCTATTTAGCTGATGTTGTTTCTGGTTTCATTCACTCATAACTGCTCAGGGCTGTGTGCCCACGTGGGGGCCCTGGTAGAGACCATACTGCTGTTGTTACAGGAGCTGCCTGGAGGCTATGGCCGTGTGAAGCCTGACATTGTTACCTACGGCGCTGGAGTGCGGGGCTCGGGCGTTAAAGGAGGGTGCCGGGCCCTCTCAGGGACCAGCGTGGCTTCCCCAGTGGTGGCTGGTGCTGTCACCTTGCTGGTGAGGTGAGTGTCGCTTGGTTGGGAGGGGTGGGCAGCAGCAGTCCAGGAACTGAGTCCTGCTGCTCACCAGCTTGTCACGGGGCCTAAGCCCGTCTCTGCAGCGGAGCCGGGGTCTGTGTCTTGACAGTTCTCGTGGGTGTTTGGTGAGAGAATGGAGCTCTCTGGTCTCCTGCTGTCAGGAGCGGGAGGGGAGGCCTCGGTGCCTTCTGTTCCCAGCCCCGCGGCCTCTCTGAGGAGGATGTTTTCAGGGAGGACGCCTTTGCTTTCCTCCTCCCTGCAGCAGGGAGGGCACCTCTGGGGGTTAGCAGTGCTTTAGTGTGAGAAGCAGCTCGTGCAGATGCCGGGCCACGGGGACGCGCTTCCTCAGCTTTGGCCTTAGAGCCCCGGGAGCAGCCAGAGCTGGGGCCTGGTCTTGCTTGGTCAGCAGGAGGAGCAGGGCATCCACCTGGGGCTGAGCTGTGAGCAGTTCTTGTTTCTGCCAAAAGTTCCACTTTATTCTCCTCACATCTCCTGAAGTCAGCGTCCCATCTAGACCTGTTAGAAAAAAACGCACTAACACTCTAAGACCAGCCGTCCTTTTAGAAAAATACTTAGCAATTGAGGAGAGTGAATTTTTCTTTACTGGATTACTTCTCTGCACTTAGGGAGCCACAGTTTACTTGTATTTATAACGTGTAGGTACACAAACGCACGTGTTTTAATGCTGGTGTTCAAGCGAGAGGGTCTGGGTGCTGCTGCCTGAGTCCAGCTGCGTTCTGATGATGAGCCCACCACCAGACTTGACCCACCAGGTTGGCGCATCCCACACAGGCCTCCAGACAAAACAGGCCTGGGGGGCAGTGGGCTTCCGTCCTGGCCATGCTTCTAGGCCACGCAGCATCGAGTGCCTGCTGGACCCATCTCCATCCTCCCCTTCTCCCAGCCAGGCTGTGTCCACCTGTCAGAAATCTGTAACTCCTACCTGCAACCTCTGAGGTCAGCTATATTGAGTTAGTAGGAAAGTATGTTTTCCTGGTCAGTTTAGTATGAGCCCAGAGTCTGTGTTCTCACAGCCACTTGGAAGGAGGTAAGTGGTCAGTCCCAAGGCGGCAGCAGAAATGAGCATGTTTGCCCTTGTCTTACATGAGTTTTACTGAAGATCCCATCAAGGTTGGAGGTCGTGTGATTGCACTGCTACGGGTTGGGGATGGTCTGCTTTTCCTTCTTTTGCTAAGAGCAGATGAGCAAATATGCACTTCTCCCCCCAGCACAGTCCAGAAACGTGAACTAGTGAACCCAGCCAGCATGAAGCAGGCCCTGATTGCGTCCGCCCGGCGGCTTCCCGGTGTCAACATGTTTGAGCAAGGCCACGGCAAGCTGGATCTCCTCCGAGCCTATCAGATCCTCAACAGCTACAAGCCCCAGGCCAGGTCGGTGTGCCCGCCTCTCTTACAGGCCTTTCTCCTCTTCCTGGGCTCCCTCAGCACAGGCTATTTGCCTCAAGACAGAACCTACCCCACCACACAGGCTTGGGGCCCTTGGGGAGCTTCCTGTTGCTGCTTCTGCTGGGGCATCAGGACTGCTCCCCACTTCCCCACATTCTGCTGTTTGTAATGTAAGCCATTTGAAGTAATGAATTCCTGCTTTTTTTTACTTAGTAAAACTTTTTTTTTAAGTAACCTTAAACTTACAGAAATTTGCAAAAGTCATATGGACGTTCTCATATATCGTACATCAGGACTCCAACCCTGCACTGGCTTTTCTGGTGTTAGCATCTTACGTAACCATCGCACACGCTGCATAGCCTGACAGTTAACACTGATGGATTACCATCTACTAACCTGCAGGCTGTGTTTGGATTTCACCCATATTTTTCCCATCCCGTCCTCAGCCTGGTCCAGGATCCAGGCCGGCATCCACGTTGCGTTTAGTTGTCATCTGTCCTTGGTTTTCTTCAGGTGGGCTCGTTGGCTCAGTGCCCTTCCTTTTATTCTTGGTGGTGCTTGCCTGCATTCTGAGGTTTAGGTGATGTGTCAGGCTGGACCCTCCAGGAAGCGGACACCAAGAGATCTCCTGGGGGAGGGGCCTATGAAGGATGAGGGGGAGGAGGCGGGAGAAGTGGGAAGAGGACCCTCAAGCCAGCACAGGTCTGAAATCTTTCCTCGTCCCGGAGAATCCCTGAATTAAGGTCACTGTTAGAGGAGGCTGAGTCCCCAGGGCTGGGCTGCTCCGGTGCCCGCTGTGCTCGGTCCCTGGCACAGGTGTGGTGGAGTGTCCGGAGCGTCGGTCAGCGGGCCTGGGCAGCAGGAGGTGCGGTGCCAGGTGTCCACTGCAGGGGCTCTCTGTCTCTGTGACTGCAAAGTGTCTTGTGGGGGCACACTTGAAGATGATCTTGTTTCTTGCCAAACCTTCCATCACTACGTTTAGTATCCTTAGATGGTTCTTTCTTCTAATGGTTCTTATGTAGAGATTGCCCCTGGCGATTTTCTGCTTCTCTCATTCCTTGTGCATTTATTAGCTGAGATCCTGCTGTAAGGAAGCGCTGTCCTCCTCTCGTTTATTATTTCAGTTGTATCAGCATGGACACAGATCCTTGTTCACTGTGACTATAATCCATTAATGTCTTTGTTTATTTCATTGCTCCTGCTGTCCCAGATTTGGCTCTCTGGAGCTCCTTCTGTTTGGCTCGTGTCTTCTCAGCGTGTCTCCATCATTGTCCACTGGCAGCGTTTCTGTGCCCACTGTGGGTATTGGTGCTTGCCCAAGCAGCGCTGGTCCTTCAGTTGGAGAGTGGGGTTTAGAAATGAACACCTGGCTGCAGGTGTGCTCTTGGCGGCTGCGCTCCTGCTTGGTTCTGGGCCCTTTCTGCAGCCCGAGCTTGTGAGCATCCGCACACACACTCCTGTGCCTTGTCTGTGTCTGTGATGCCACCTGTCTCCTGTCCCACCCACGGCCCCTCACCGGGTCTTCTCACGGGCTGTCCTTCTCCAGCAGCAGGCAGCCTGGCTGTCACTCTCCACCATGTCTCTTTGATGACATGTGTGGTCGTAGGACGCACATGTGGAAAGTGTTAGAGCTGTAACTCGTACCCTGGTAAACACAAGTTCTCTCAGTAGAGGATGGCAGTTGTGGGTAGTTCTTTTTACATTTATAGAATGTAATCATATTGTCCGTGACCTCAGTCCATTTCTTTCCTTCCTCCCCACCAGGCCCTGTCAGTCTGATTTTGTTGCTTATTTTCAGTATAGTTGAGTTCATTGGTTAGTATGTGTATTTCTTTCTGGATTCCCACTACATTCTGGTTGATTTCAGTTAGTTATGTATTGTATTGTGAAAGAGGATGGTGACTCCAAGGTCTGAACCGCGCAGAGCGCACCTGGCCAGGTGTCCTTCCATCCCTCTGTTCTGCTCCCCCGCCCCCACAGGTAACAAGGCCAGGTGTTTTTGGTTTATCCTTCTTGCATTTCTTTTTTCACAAATGAGCAGATACATGTCTATCTTATATATCTCCTTTGTTACATGAAGGATACATTATTGTAAATACTCTTTTGTACTTTTTTCATGTAACAGTATCCTGGAAATCACTTTGTATCCATTCACAGAGATCTTGCTTCTCCTTTTTTATAGCTTACTAGCGTGGATACCTTTGTGTATTCAAGTACATGTCTATATATGGGCATTTAATGTTTTCAGTATTTTGTCATTTTTAGCTGCTTGTGTCTGTGTGTCCTAGTTTTGTTGGAGGTGTGTCTGCAGGAAGATTCCTAGAAGCAGGGTTGCTGGGACCAGGCCGTGAGCAGAGGGTGCCCGGTGGGTACTGCTGGCCTGTCTGCCCAGAGCCGTACTTCATGCATGTCTGACACATGGGAAGTGCTCCCTCAGAGTTGCTTTTATTTGCAGATCTCAGGTTTTGAGTGAGTTTGAACACTTTATCTGTAGGTAAGAACTTTTTCTGTATCTTTCCTGTGAAGTGTTTGTTCATTTTTTTCACCCATTTTTCTTTCTTTCTGGGGTTTTTGTCCCTTGGTTTAAGTGTTGTTTACGTATTAGGGCAAGTAACCCTTTGCTGCAGGTATTTCTCCCAGTTTATTAGCTGCCTTTTGTCGTAAAAGTGTTTCTGGCCGTGCGGTCTTTTCTATTTTAACTGCTGTGCTAGTTTGTCTCCTGTTGTTTTTGCCCCTGGATTTTGAATCACATGCCCTGAGGTAAAGGAGAGACTCACCCCTGTTTTCTGCTACTTGTTGCTTTCTTTTATTTACTTGAGACTCTGCTCCATTTGGGGTTTACTCCAATATGTATGGTGTGATTTGTGAATCTAATTTTGTCTTTTACCAAATGGCCACTCATTTATCCCAGGTCCAGTTATTGAAAAGTCCATATTTGCCCCAGGGCTTGAGACTGAGTCTAGGTCTTCCCTGGGGCCGCTCATGCACTTGTTCTTCCCCAGCTGCAGGCTCCAGGCTTGTGGGGCAGAGGTGATGTCCACGCACCCCACTGTGCCGTGGGCGAGGCCGGCTGGCCTAGAGGCCTCCTCACTGCAGGGAGTGCTGTGAGGCCAGGTTCCCGGGCCTGGCTGAGACTCAGGCCTGCCCTGACGACTCTTCTGCGGTTGTGCTGCGTCATTGCTGTTCCCGACTCTGTCTCCTGCAACACTGTCTTGTCTGTTTCAGTTTGAGCCCCAGTTACATCGACCTGACCGAGTGTCCTTACATGTGGCCCTACTGCTCCCAGCCCATCTACTATGGGGGCATGCCGACTATTGTCAACGTCACCATCCTCAATGGCATGGGAGTCACGGGGAGGATCGTGGACAAGGTGAGACTGCCCTTTGGCTGGCGGGAGACCTAGACGTGGCCCAGATTTCCTCCTGTCCGCGGCTGGGGTGGGAAGCAGTGGTTTGCTCTCCTCTGAGGCCTTTGCAGATAGGTCAGAGATACAGTGATGAGACCAATTTGCTATGCTTGTACTTGGCATCTTGAGTTTGGTTCCTGAATCAGCTAATTGCATTTGAGTCCTCATTTTAACAGTTAATCACCAATAATTAAAGGCCTACTTGTAATTATTTTATTGTTTGATGAGTACAAATGGGTGTTTGTATTTAGAAGGTATGGTCTTTATTTGAATTTTGTTTATATAGTTTGTTTTATGCTTACTATATAAACAGTATCACAACAATAAAGGATAGGGAAAAACAACAGAAAAGTGATTTTAGCCCCAGACATGAACAGAACCACTATTAAAAAGAGAGTTCAGGTCATATTTTGTAACAGATTACTGTAGCTGTTTAAATAAGTGTACGTAAATCGCTTCAGTGCCTCCCAGCACCATCCCCTCCTTGCTCCGTGTCACTTCTGAGCCCTTCCTCTCCCGGCTCCCTTTCGTCTGGTTTCTGTTTATTCTTGGCTGTGCTCGCTCTCTGTCGCTGGGCCCAGCCTTTCTCTCGCTGCCGCCAGCAGGGCTGCTCCCTTCGGTGGCTTCTCGTTGCAGAGCGCGGGCTCCGGTGCGTGCAGGCTTCGGTAGCTGTGGCACATGGGCCTGGTCACCCTGAGGCACGTGGAAACTCCCCAGACCAGGATTGGTGCAGAATGTCTTGATGGCAGGATTTCACTTTTCATGAAGATACCACAGAAAGTTTTTTTCTTTTCCTTTTTTTGGTTACTTTTTGGCCACAGTGTGTCATGTGGGGTCTTAGTTCCCTGGCCAGGTGTTGAACCCTTGCTCCCTGCAGTGGAAGCACGTCTTAACCACTGGACTGCCAGGGAAATCCCCAGAAAGTACATTTCTTTTGATTTTGTAAGATTAATAAAAGTCAGTTGCCTAGGAGGGGAAAAAAAAAAGAATCTTTTCTGTCCCTTATCTGAAAAGGATATTTTTAGTTATCTTTGTGTGGTAGGCAAAAATTTAGTGGTTTTTTTTTTTTCAGTTCTCACATTATAAGCATTTAAAAATGTTACTATATATAAATGCTAATGATCTTTTTAATGGTTGTTTAATATTGCATGGAACTGCTAAGTCATAATTTGCTTAATATTCTTACTTGAACAAGGTTGTTTCACATGTAAATACCTCACTGAATATCTTTGTATATTTGGTTTTCTTTTGTTATGAATTAAATCCTTAACATAATTTCCCTGGGTTAGAATTCCAAGTAAGAGGACATGAATGTTACTGTGGCTCTCGGGACATAATAACAGATTGTTTCCAGAAGAAGAGGTCCATCACCTGAGGCTGCCACTGATGGTGTACAGAGTCGGGGGGTGTCTGGTGGTACATTCTTTTTTCCCAATTGCATGAAATTTTAAAAAACGGAGATAAAATCCACATGCCATGAAATGCTACCCTTTTAAATTGTTCATTTCAGTGGTTATTACTATATTCGCAAGTAGTTATGTAAGTCTCATACTGTGTAATTCTGGAACATTTTCATCACTTGGAAGGAGAGACCCTTGTTACCACTTCCCATTTCCTCTGCCTCAGACCCTGACAACTCCTGATCCACTTGGTCTTCATGGAGTTACCTTTTCTGGATGTTTCCTGTGAACGGAATCATGTTTCATGGTCTTTGTGACTGGCCTCTTTCATTGAGTGCGGTTTTTAAAAGGCTTATCCACACTGCCATGTGTATCAGTGCTTCACTCCTTCTCGTGACTGATGGTGCCTTATTATGTGGATAGACCCCACATTGTCAGCTGATGAACTTTTTGTTTTTAATGTGGTGCATCTTATAACTTTAAACCTACAGGGGATAGTGAGTACCTTGTTTAATGTGTACTTTTTTGGTTATTGATAAGGTGGGGATCTGCATGTTTGTTTCTGATTGTGTTTCTCTTGTGTGAATTAGCTTTTCATTTCTTGACCCATTTTTCACTAGAATCTAGGTTGTCCTTGTCATCTTCGCACCATTATTGTGTGTCATGCTGAAAGATTGCCCAAATTACTGGTTTCTTGTCTCTTTAATATTAGAGGTGGCTTAAAAATTTGGGGTGAGGGGGTGGTTTGATAAAGGTTTCACTTTTTCGTGTAGTTGTTATTGTCATCTTTTATGATTTTTTCTGTTTCAAAAACTAGAAACTCATCTCTCCAGAAATATAAGAAAATTTCAGTTTTATTTTTGACTCACTTTTCTTTTATGCTTGTTAAATATTTAATGTTTTCATCTGTGTTGAGTCAATCTGATGTGTGTTACAAAGGATGGATGAGAGTTCATTTTTTTCTCAGTTGTTAACCAGCAGTCTCAAAAGAACTTATTCAGAATCCCTGTCCTTTCTCATTGTCTGTGATGCTGTATCCCATGAATATTTTTCTTCTTTTTCAGTTGTTTTTTTTTAATATGCTTACTCTCCTGGGAAGTATATTACTGTTCTCTAGCTTGTGAGGGAGTTAGCTTGAAGTACTGGTTCATTGTGAGAGCCGCTGTCTGTCTCCCCTTTCAGGCTTCCCTTCTTCCTCGAGCCTGGCGAGCCTGGCGGGTGGTCTCCTTCACAGCGTGGCCAGCTCTTTTTGGGGCTCCTGGGCCCCCTGCCCACCCAGTCACTGGCCTTGGAATCTGATTGGTCACAGTTTATATCCGTGTCTTTTTCATTATTTTATTTCTTTTAAGTAGTCTGGTTCTCTAAGCACATAGCTGAGATCTAACCCCACATTTGAGCATTTTCTTTTATGTTAGTTCTCTGTCAGAGCAAGTTCTTTGTCAAACCATGTGTGTCCCCACCCCTCCCTTTTGTAAAGCTTGGAGGGGAGTAAATTGGTCTTTAAAACTGAAGTTTGTGAAAACTAGTGTTTCTAGGCTGTTCTAGTGGATGATGGTCCAGACCCTGCGCGGGCGCCTTGGTGGCAGGCTGCTCAGCGTCTGTGTACGTCTCCCTCCACCTGTCCAGTGGGGTGTTCCTCAGACACCAACTTGGGTAAGCTGGGAACCGAGCGTCTCACGGGCGCCTCTGCTTCCTCCTGCAGCCCGAGTGGCAGCCCTACTTACCGCAGCACGGAGACAACATCGAGGTCGCTTTCTCTTACTCCTCAGTGCTGTGGCCCTGGTCTGGCTACCTGGCCATTTCCATCTCTGTCACCAAGAAGGCCGCCTCCTGGGAAGGCGTCGCGCAGGGCCACGTCATGGTCACCGTGGCTTCCCCGGCAGAGGTGGACGTACGTGTGCCTGGGGGGCTAGTGGGAAGTTGGGCTGGGCTGAGCGCCAGGCACTCGGGTATGAGACACAGGCCGTGTGGGTCCTGGCCTGGTGAGCACCTGGGAGCACAACCTGCACGGTGAAGAGGCACAAGTGGGCTGTTGTGTGCCATGTTTCTGGCGTAAGACGTTTCTTCTGAGCAGAAGGGCTGTTTCAGAATTCTTTTCTTCCTTCAGTCAAACAGTGGTGCAGAACAGACGTCCACAGTGAAGCTGCCAATCAAGGTGAAGATCATCCCCGCCCCTCCCCGGAGCAAGCGCGTCCTCTGGGACCAATACCACAACCTGCGCTACCCACCCGGCTACTTCCCCCGGGACAACCTGAGGATGAAGAACGACCCTCTGGACTGGTGAGCCCATCACCCCTGCCCTGTCCTTCCCCGGCCAGGCTGGGGCGGGAGCGAAGGTGACCCGCGGCAGGCATGTAAGGCTGCCTGTGTGGCTATCACGGTTCATTGTCAGCATCTCTGCATGCCCATGTTGAGTTTTTGCAGCACAGGCGACTGCATGCTGGCCTTTTACATCTGTGCCACCACTAAAGTGATGCTTTGGTGCACTTTACAAAACATGTCTTTGGCCATATCTTCTCGTCATTTTCTCTCCTTCATGTCTATGCTGTGCGGGTGATTTCCTGTTATCACTACTTTATATGCAGCCCAGGGCAAGATGGTCTGAAAGGCTGGCTTTCGTGCCAGTGGACCAGCCCTCTGGCCGGTGAAGCTGTTCCTTTGGAAGTGAACCCTGCAGCCGTGTGGCCTTCAATCCGTGGAAGGACTGGGAGGGTTAGTGCTGGGCTTCCTCTGTTTCAGGAATGGTGACCACATCCACACCAACTTCAGGGACATGTACCAGCACCTGAGGAGCATGGGCTACTTCGTTGAAGTCCTCGGCTCCCCCTTCACGTGTTTTGATGCTAATCAGTACGGTGAGTGATGCGAGGTGCTGGTAGGCTGCCCTGCTTGGCTGGGGATGGGTGGGACAGGCTAGGGTCTATGCCCCTGATGTTCAGCTGAAATGTGAAACCCTCAGGATTACTGGGGACAAGAACATTGGTACACTTTCGTTATGTTAGCATCAACATTATTGACTGGGTGATTTTTGCAGAAAGTTACGCCTGTGGCCTATGATTTATTATGTAAGTAAAAACATTCTGGTCGGTAATGTTTGAGTAACAAAATACGTATTAATACGTTTCTGGTCAATAAGTTGATTTTTTTTTTTAATCAAAAGAAACTCTCGCACAGAATTTTGCTTCTTTTTGAGTAAGTGAGATATCCTCACATAGGTCATCACCAGTGGAACAGGCCACAGCTGGCCAGTGGCCACGTGCTTTCGGACCCTGATCCTTTCTTTTACACTCCCTTCTGACGTGGAATAGGGGCACAGGACAAAATATTAGAAGCCAGTAGCTGGAGATACTGAGGCCAGTGTAAAACCACATGTCTGAAATGGTGAGATGGCCATTCTCACCCCTGTCCCTCAGGAACGCTGCTCATGGTGGACAGTGAGGAAGAGTACTTCCCGGAGGAGGTGGCCAAGCTGCGGAGGGACGTGGACAACGGCCTTTCACTCATTGTCTTCAGTGACTGGTACAACACATCCGTGATGAGGAAAGTCAAGTTTTACGATGAAAACACCAGGTACTGACACGAATTGGTATTTGGATAAAAAATTTGACTTTATAGGAATTAAATCCCACCCAGCAGAGACCTAGAGTGATGACCTTTCTGGTCATCAGGCAGGTTCAGACGCCTGGTTAGGGCAAGCTCTCCTTTGGCAGAGATGCTCTTGAAAGTCAGCTGCTCATTGAACCAAGTACTGGTTGAAAGGGTTCATTGTTTTTGTTGATCTTAAGACACTGGAGCCTTAAATTTCTGTTTATTCTGTTCTGTTCTTCCATCTCCCCTTTACTGTATATGTTTAAATGCACCAAAAGAACTGTTATTTAAAGAAACCTTGCAGTAGATTGGTTATGGATGACAAGTTTCCAGTGTATTATGAATGTCTCATCCTTATGATACATGTTCTTTCTTTGGAGTCTGTGACTTGAACTTCATAAGTTTCCTTCTTCCTTCACTGACCCTCTCAAGGTCTGGGCTGTATATGCAGTGTGTTTATGTTTTGTGTGTGTGTGTGTGTGTGTGTGTGTGTGTTTGTTAAATGTGCATTTCATGAAATAAATTGGGCTTTGGTTTATTCTGTACACTGGTTGAAGCATTTACATTGTGCTGTTACTCAAACCAGGACAGTTAGTTTTAGGTGAAGCCTAGTGTGGATGGAGTGGCCTCTGGTGGGAGAAATTGATTTTCTCACAAAATATGACGGGTTTGTGGGATGCCGCAAGTGCTTCACGAAGGCCCTGTCCCTCATAGGCAGTGGTGGATGCCGGACACTGGAGGAGCCAACGTCCCAGCCCTGAACGAGCTGCTGTCAGTCTGGAACATGGCATTCAGCGATGGCCTGTACGAGGGGGACTTTACCTTGGCGAATCATGACAGTAAGGTTTTGTGTTTGCTTTTAGTATGGCTCATCATTCCCAGAGGTGGGCTAGCAGATGCCATGAGTCTTTGAAGTCTTGAGTTTCAGAGAGAGAGAAAATAATGTGCTGTCACCTAAATATGCAAGGCCTGTGGAGAGAACTGTGCAGTGTCTTCACAAAGACACCTGTAATTCTGGGTGCTCCCCCTAGTCTTTGTCCAGATTTTTTAAGATGAAATACTTCCTGCCAGCATTCCGAGTTTTGGTTCTTTGTGTCCTGTATATTCCCAAATAAGGAACACTCCCCAGGTCTCTGATTATTTATGAAGTTCTATTTATGAAATAACGTTGCATACCTCATGTAAGAAGTATCCTACCGTCCCCCTTTGTTCTGGTAACTAGTTTCTGAAACAGCATCTTGAGCATTATTGTCACCTACTGCTTGTCCTGACTTAGGTTGTCCCAAGGCTGACAGCTCCAATTTCTTTAATCTGCCCAGAAACCTTAGATTAATAGCATAATTTAGCTTGAATTTTGAGATTATTACTTGTAGTTTGTGTGACCAGGCAGTAATAGTAGCTCTTCTCTTAAGATTAGGAATGGCTTTAGTAAATATATGATGTCTAAAGCGTGCATCCAGGTAAATGAGCAGCTGCTGCTGAGTGCCTTCACTGTTTCCAGGTTCTAACTGAACGGCTGTTTATTCTAGTGTATTACGCGTCAGGGTGCAGCATTGCTAAATTTCCAGAAGATGGCATCGTGATAACACAGACATTTAAGGACCAAGGTATGGAATATGCTGTTCATATGCTTTTTGGTTTCTCTCTCTCTTTCTTCTTAATTTTTTAATCACAGTTTTATTACATGTAATTCACCTGCCATATGGAGGAGGGCATGGCAACCCACTCTGGTTTTCTTGCCTGGAGAACACCATGGACAGAGGAGCCTGATGGGTTACAGTCCATGGAGTCCCAAAGAGTTGGGCCTGACGAAAACAACTTAGCATGCATGCGTACACCTACCATAACATTCGCTCTTTTAAAGTCTACAGTTCAGTGATTTTTTTGTATATTCACAAGTTGTGCAGTCATCACCACCACCTAGTCCCAGAACATTTTCATCACCAGAAAAGAAATTCATTCTCCATTAGCAGTTTGGATTTTTAAAAAATTCATCACAGTGTTTGTATGGTACTTCAGGTAAGACGTCTGTGTGAGGGTTCTAGAGGTACCTAGGAAGGTTCAACCATCTCTTGCTGATAATTAGAATACATGGGTAGTGAGCACTGCAAAGTAAGTTGACTTTCCTGTAGGAGAAGAGGGTATTGGTAAGGGTTTTTTGTGTTTTTTTTTAAACTTCCTTCAAAGTTGCTTGAAATTTTTGTTACTATTTATGAATTGTTCTACTCTGTGATTGCCAGATAACTAAAATTTTAGAGAAATGTTGACTGTTTTGAATGTCTTAACTATGTGAAGATAAAGAATATTGTAATACAAAGTCATCTCGTAAAATTCTCTGAAGATTTAGAAGGGAGGAAAGGTCTTTGCTTTCAGTTCCTCTTTTCTAACCCTGGAAGGTCAGCCATGCTGTGTCCCCAGTGTCGGTGCTGTGACCGTGCTTGGCGTGCAGAGCAGTCAGGGTGCAGGGGGAGCTGCGGAGCCTCTGCCCTTCCTGCAGGTGCTGCCACCCCTGTCCTGCCCGGGGTGGTCATCCTGCAGCCCCGCGCCCCAGAGCCGGCTTCCTAACCCTGTGCCTCTAACCTGTGAGGTTATCACGTGACCACGTGATGGATACTTGCAGATTGGGTCCATCTCCTTGTGCAGCTTGATGTTTCTATCGTGTTTCAGAATGGCAGGCCCCTTCGTTGTGATGTTTGTCATTTTCTGTAGTTGAAGTCAGGGACAGTTTCATTAATAGAGAATGACAAGTAGTCAGGATTTCTCACTCTTGTGTTTGCGTTTGCAAGGTGAAATTTACTGCTGTGTTGTCTGGAAGGGGCTCCTTCCTTCCAGTCGAGAAGTCAATGAGTAGTTCTCTGTTCATAAGATTATGTTTTAACTTTTAAGCACATGTATGGTCCTGTCTTCCCAGTCCCCTTGCACAGTGTACTGTGGCTTAGTGATTCTTTCTGAGCTCCATTGTTCACCAGGCCGTGTTGCTTCTGGACACCCCCTCCGCCCCCGGGTGAAGGCCGTGAATTCCTTGTCAGCCTCTTGGTATTTGGTATCTCTTCATTTTGCGGGGAGAGGAAGTAGGTTAAGGGTGCATACTTTACTTTGGTGTTCTGCTAGTCTGAAAATAAAGATTAATTACCTTGGAATCCTTTTTAAAGGGCTTTTTATTTCCAAACAGGCTTTAAGTTGCTTGAATAATCTTGTGGGTACAAAATAGGAATTTAAAAATCTGGGTTATGCTGGATCAAAAAGGACCCTATTGTTAGAGACAGAGCTCTGTCAGACCACGAGGCCAGGCTGCAGTGCTGTGTGCACGTTCCCTGCTTCATCTGTTCCACTGCCCTGTCTCTCCCTCTGACAGAAAATCCTGTGTTCCCTTCCGCGGGCTTCTTGGGGGCTTATGTGCAGAGAATAGGAAGCACTGCATTCCTGTAGCCACATGTTTTAGAGTGACTGGCGCGGTAGATGCTGGATGCAGGTTTGCGTCATCTCGTGCACGGCCTCGCTTGCTTTAGGGTCCGAGACTTTGTTTATGAGCTGATGTCACTGGCAGCAGCTGCCGTGGTGTCTGTGCAGTGTCGTCTTGGTCCAGTTGATGTTGTGAATTGGCGGTTTGGGCAGAGGCGAGCAGCTCTGCTGTTGGAGCATTTGTACTGTGTTTGTGAGACTCATGTAACAGATACCTTAAATCAGAAATACGTGGGCATGTGTCCTAAAGATGAGTGTCGTTGTCATAGCGTTTGTTACTAAACATGAAGCCTGGGTATCAGTGTGTATAACTGTGCATAGGTACCTGTGTGTTGAGGGGGCGCTGCCCCTTGTGTGTGTGTAGTCTGAAGACATAGCCTATCAGCATAATAAGAAGGGACAAAAATTTGTGCTTGGGGGATGAAAAGAGAGAAGTGATGCCTTTAGGACTGTGAATACCGTGTATCATCATTTTACGTGAAAATGGAAAAGGAGGATTATGGGAATATACATACACACATATGCGAATTTCGCTACAACCCAAATTAGTGGCACTTTATACTTTGTTTTCTTATCCTAAAAGTTTGCACTGTTGGGACTGCATGTTTTACCTTGGCGTGGTTTTTTCCCCCTGTTTTGTCATGTGTACTAAACAGCAAGTCAGGGGGTAGCTGGGACGTCCTTCATTCCCCTGCAGAGGTTCTCACTCCTGTTTTGTCGTGTTGTTTCAGGACTGGAGGTCTTGAAGCAGGAAACGGTGGTGGTTGAAAACGTCCCCATCTTGGGGCTGTACCAGCTCCCGGCTGAGGGCGGCGGCCGTGTCGTGCTGTATGGAGACTCCAACTGCTTGGACGACAGTCACCGGCAGAAGGGTGAGCGGTGGTGCGGCTGAGCGGGTGGGCTTGGTGGCCGTGACATTCTGCACTTTCTGCGCTGGTCCCCAAACAGGCCCCCATGAGACACTGGTGAATAGGTAGGGGCTGCTCGGGGTGTTTTGATAGGTATCTTGGGCTGGACACGTTTAATAAGCAGAACAAAACTTTGTGGCCTTCCAGAGGCTGGCGGATGGCAGACCCACCACGTGTGGGGGGAGGCCTGTGGTTACCTGTCTCTGCCCTCCCTGGCCCCCTCTCTGGCATCTGTGTCCCTGGCACTACTCTGCAGGCCCCCTCTCGCATCTGACCACCCCTTTCCTGCGGGCCCAGCACTTGGCCCTTATGCCAGACCTGGGAGTTGCGGCTGTTGAGAGGGGCATGTGTGGTATCCTTGTTGGGCGTGAGGGGGCAGCAGAGAGGGGACACCTAGTCCCTAGCACCCCTCTCTGCTAGCATCTCTTGATGAGTCCTTCACATTTGAAGGATGAGCTTGGACATAGACTTCTCTCTTTCTTGCTTTGTAAAGGAGGGGTGGATGGGTGTGAGTGTTCCGTCTCTGCTGGGGAGATGACGACAAGACCAGGACCAGAACCTAGTCTTCTGGGGCAGGGGGGCAGGGGGCAGGGGGAGGTGTGTCCTCACTGGCAGGTGGTGACCAGGCTTCATGGGAGGGGCGAGGTGGCTTGAGCGTAGCTGGCCTCCTGCCTGGGGTGCACCTCTCCCCCGTCTCTCTTCCTGTGCCCTCTCTGTGATGAGAAGGTTAAGTGACTGCATTCCTACCATTTCACGTAGAGCATTAGAATATGGTTCTTTTTTTTAAATAAAAATCAAAAGTGAAGGTAAGTTACAGTTGAAAGAAGATTAATGTTTTATTTCTGTGGAGACTGTCGTTGCAGACCTGAGGTCTTGGGGAAGCGTCTTTATTGGCCCTGCAGTGGCTGGGGGCCTGTCCTGTCCCACATTTCCTGTGTCCACCTGGAGGAGCTTTTGGAGCTGTGAGCACTTGACTCAGGCTCTGTTGGGGGACAGGCGCTTCCTGCCATCCCCTCTCCTTTCTGTGAGCCTCCTCCTGTCCGTGCTGGTTTTGGGGGATGTGGCAGCCGCAGGGAGAAGCTGGTGGGGGCAGTGATCCAGGTTTAGCCAATGCAGCTCCTCTGTCTCCTGAGAGGAAAGTCCATCTACGTGGCCGCACGAGGGGGTTGTTGAGCCTAGCCCAGTACAGGACTCACAGTGACGTCCTCAAGATAACTGTCTTCCCACTCTGTGGTTGGGGCCACCGACTCAGGGCAGCCCAAACCACTAGTCTGCACTTTCGCTGACCTCGAGCCCACCTCTCCGGACGCACGTGGCGGTCCTGGCTCTGCCCTCCTCCAGGACAGCCTGCGGGCGCTGGCCTGGATCAGCTCCTCGCTTTCCTCTCCTCTCACCGGGCCCCCGTTCTCAAGCAGCGCTTCTTTCAGTGGTGTCATGTGGTCCTGCTGTCCCTGTGGGAACCCCATCCATCCTTGTCACGAGGGCCCCAGAGCTGAGGGGTGCCTGGGCAGCTCATGTAGCCCTGAGCCTCTGGGCCAGCCTGGCCTCCTTGAAAGGAGGCCCCGTGGGCAGCCGATGACTGAGGACACGAGTGTCTCACGCAGGGCCGTGCTGGGGCCTGATCTTTCCCCACCCTGTTTCCCCCTTGTTCGGGGCTCACTTTAGTTTTCCTGTAGAGGCTGCTTTAAAATAGTCTACTTCCTAAAAAAAATAAAATAGTCTACTTCCTAAGCAGTGTGTTGCTGACCCCACAGACTGCTTCTGGCTCCTGGATGCGCTCCTGCAGTTCACGTCGTACGGGGTGACGCCCCCCAGCCTCAGCCACTCAGGGGCTCGGCAGCGCCCCCCCAGCGGAGCAGGCTTGGCAGCCCCGGAGAGGATGGAAGGTGCGCGGCCTCGGGGGGTGGGGGTTCGGGGTGCGGGCTCACTTGAGACGACATGGCTTCAGGGCTCTGGGGAGGAGTGGTCAGCAGGTCTGCGTGCTCACTAGGTACCAGGCGCTGGGCCGGAGTGGCTTCACAGGGACTACTCTCTCTGAGTCCCCTTAGAACCTGGAAAGCAGATACTTCTTCCAAGTCCATGGAAGAGATGGGCCCAGGTCCCCCAGCGGGGGGCCACTCAGCAGAGCCTGGTCTGCGAGCCCTCACAGCCTGAGCCCCGCCTCCCAGGCTGGCTGTGGACGCGTGTTGTGAGCCGGTGTAGTTCTGACCTTCCCACTGGCCACATTTAAGGAGTAAAAAAAAAACGGGAAGTTCCTTGTGATAAAACTGTACAGCCCCCGTCCCCCAAATATTATTATTTAAACATGTGGCACCCAGCCTCTCAGTTGCTCAGTAGCCATGTGTGGGCAGTGGCTACCGTAAGGGGCAGCACGGATCGGAAAAACAAAAGGAGCTTGGAATTTTGAAAATGGAGATTTTCTTTTTGGTCTGAGTATTAAATATTTGAAGAGATGCTGTTCCCGTGAAGTGTGTCTACAGGTTAGACTCCGGAGTGTAGGCACGTGCGTGTGATTACAGGCATGCGGGGGCCCAGCTGCTGCTGTGCGTGCAGTGTGGCCACTTTAGAGGAAGCAACAGCTAACAGCGTCTCTTTCCCCTGCCTCCTCTTAATGATGGCCTGTCGGTGGGTGCTGCCCAGGGAACCATCTGCACCGGTACTCCAAGGTCCTAGAGGCCCGGCTCGGAGGCCCAGAGCCGCGCGCGCTGCCGGCCTGTCCGCACCTGTCGTGGGCCAAGCCACAGCCTTTAAACGAGACGGCTCCCAGGTTGGTGTCTCCTGTGCTTTTCCACTTCTGCTGCTGGGTTTATGATTCATTGCTGCTTTTTTAATAAGAGAGAATGGAATTTTACTGACATCATTATTGAATAATCAGATCTAGCTTGTCATTTGTGATGGTTTTTAAATTAGCGAGCCCCCGTATTGACCTTTAGAATCACGCACCCTGGTGGTACTGTGCATAAAAAGCGCTCTGGTAATTAGCCTTCTGGTGAGGTTTGCTTGGTTTTTGCTTGAAAAGCTGTGATCTGACAGTCGTGTCCCTGGAAGGGTCGCTCTGACTCCTTAAGCTGGAGATTTGGGAGTTGAGTGTGCCTGTGTGCGGTGTTGGTTCTGGAATACAGATGGGGTCTTCTGTGTCCCCAGGGCAACCTGGAGCCACGTTTGTGCCCTCACCTGTGCTGGGTTGTCCCTGGTAACGTGACCTCAGACTGTGACAGGCCCAGACACTGATCTGCCTGCTTCTCCATCTGGCTGTCAAGCTTGAGCTCTTCATTTGTGTCAGTTCCTTTTAAAAGCCAAAATTGAGCGACCTGTGCTGTTTCTCTGTTCAGGCAGAAGAGCCAACTCAGTCCACTGGTTCCTGTTTTCTCTAGATCACTCCTCTCCTGCTTCTCTGGCGTCTCTGGCCCCAGCAGGACAATATCCTGCTGTGGCGAGGAGGATTGAGGTCCTAGTACAGTGACGCGGGGCCCTGTGTTCTGGGCATGGCTGTGGGAGACCCCGTGACCCTCACGGCTCCTCCTCCTCTGAGCGGTGCTGCCAGCCCCTGTCTTCCTTACGGGCAGCACACCCCACACACGTGGCCAGATCACCTCCGGGTGGCTCCTGCCTTCTCTCCCCTACCAGCTGCCCACTTGCCTTGGGTCTCAGCATGTACAGTGTTGGGGTGTGTGTGGCAGGGCACGGGGACTGCCATCTCCACGGTGAGCCACGAGGAGGGAGATGCCTGCAGAAGGCCCAGAAGCTTCCTGTGAAGCTCTCGTCATGAACAGAAGCCCTGAGTGCACCTCTCACTGACCATGTCATCTTTAGAACACGCTCGATAGGAAACAGCATCGGATATTCATCACGTTGTCTCCTCGTCAGCAGTTTTTTCTTGATACTTTAATTACTGAGTACTTTTCCATTCCAGTTAACATGCCATCATTTAAAATTTTCTGATAAGATTCCATTTTTATATCTCATTTATTTATAACCTATCATTATCTGAACATTCAAACCAGACTTTAATTCCAGCTGTTGTCAGCAGTTCACATTTGGTGGACAGTCGCTGTCGGCAAAGGTTCCTGAAACCCACTTCTTCTCCATGGTACTGCTCAGGGCTCTGAGGACAGGTGACAGTGTCCTGTATCTGCGTGTCCATCAGACAGCCCATCACGTACCAGCCTGGCCCATCAGGGTGCTGCTGCTGTGCTGTCCCTAGAATTTGATTTTCACTGTTGCTTTCTGAAATTCCTTCTTCTTAAAATACCCACCAGGCCCCACCCTTATCTCACTTCTTGCTGGAAATTGTTCTCAGTCCTCAGTGACCTGGATCTGGGTCTAGATTCTGAATCTCTTGAGGAGATGCAAAACAATGTCAGACAACCCCAGTCAGCCCTGGAAAGGTCAGGGTCTATCAGCCCAGTGCTGAGTGCAGGTGTTCACTCTGTCCTTGAAACCGGGATGCAGTTCCTGGTGTCATTCCCGGGCATCAGGCGTCCATACTATGAGCAGCTGTAGGAGGTCAGACCTACGAGGAGCCCCACACAAGGCCAACCTATCCTCCCATCAGGACGTTGTGGAATTCTCAAATGACAACGTGGAGCTCTGTCACCCTAGCTGCTCAGCGAGAAAGGATCACTGTGGGGTAATTAAATTCCAGAACAGGAGAGCGCTGTGAGAATGAAAAGACAGCCCCAGGTATATTCACCTGCAGGGTTATAAAGCTTAAATGTATCGATTCTATAACTTAGCATCGTCAGTTTAATTTCCAGACTGATTAAACTGAAAAGCAAAGTGAAATCATATAAAATAGAGCAGATTATAGTCCAAGCAGTTGCCCCGCTGGACGTGCCTGATCATAGCTGATCAGAAAGCCTCTTTATGGAGCTGACATCGCCTGGCTGCCCTCTGACCTGCCTCTTGACTGCTGCTAGAACTCAGCTCTCTGCTCTCACTTGGCCAAAGTAAGAGATGGGCCAGCAGGGTCCACATGAATAAGAAGCAGAACAGGGAATTCATAACTGCAAGCATATTTTATTCTCTTCCCTTGTTTTAGCCAGAATGGTCTTCAGATTTTCCGTCTGCACTCTCATCTCTGTGTCTTCCCACGCCGCTCTTGGCCATGTACCAGCCTCTCTTCCTCAGTTACATGTGCTTCCGATCTCAGAATTAGTACTGAGAGTAATGATGCAGTCAGAACGAGTCCAGTGCATTTTGCAAAGCATGTGTGTTCCCTTCATCATCCTGAGCCCTCAGGCAAGGCCCATGCTCACTCCTTTATTCTCGTGTTTCTGCCCATTGCTCGATTACTTGTGTGTCTACCTCGTTCTCCTTCCTGCGAGTGGTGTCCTTGAGGACCAGGGTGACAGCTGGCTCCTGGCATCGGGTCTGCCCCCTTTGCCACATACGAGTAGGTGCCCCCGGCTCTGCCGTCTCATGGCGGAGACTGGTCCTTCCAGCCGGGCTGTGTCCACTGCTGCTATCCACCAGCTCCTTCAGAGGTCATGTGTAGTTTTTTCATTTTCTGCTGGGTCGTGTTCCTGGTTGAAGCCAAGACAAGCTCCTGTTGGTGGTGTTATAGACCTTCTAGAACTGCATCTCATGCATAAGGTCTTGATCTGACGTCCTCGTCTGGGGTCCTGGAAGTGCCCCTCTAGTTGTCCGCAGTTGTGTTTAGATAGACGTAGATGGGACATCCGTCCACGTTTCTGTTTAAATCACTCTGTTTCTTAGGAATTGGGTCAGCTGCCTGGGCCAGTACAGTTGCTTATTTTTATTTTGTTTGAATCTGTTTTCCTGAAGTAACCTTTGGAAACACCAGAAGTTGCTCTCCATTGACCTGGACAAAGTGGTATTGCCCAACTTCCGATCGAATCGCCCTCAAGTGAGGCCCTTGTCTCCTGGAGAGAGTGGAGCCTGGGACATTCCTGGAGGTCAGTTCAGGGTGCTTTATTGTGGGGCTGAGTTATCCTATGATTTATTCAAAAGAGCCTCTCCCTCTCACCCAGGAGGTGGGCCAGGCCGTTCCTGTCTTTGCCCTCCTGGGAGCAGCGGTGGTCCAGGCTTTCTTCCTGGTACAAATCACAAGGCCGGAGCAGACCTAAAGGATCCACACATTGTGGCCTCTTAGAAAATCCTGTCTGAATTTTCAAATCTGAATTTATTTTGTGATGTTCGTCTGTCATAGCCTGGCCCTGAACCCTCAACCCAGACATCACCACCAATTCTCTGCCCCAGCCCACCTGGGATGGGACTTCCCTAACCTGGGATGCCCAGTTAATTTTGGGGTGTCCCTTCCCCCAAGTGACATCAGATGTCTCTCGCCCGCCCCCAACCCTGACAGGGCTTTGGCCTGAGTAGACTGCCGGGGGCCAGGTGGTCCTCTGTCTGGGACAATGGGACAAGTCGTTCTGGCAGAGCGTGGGCCCCTCTTCTGCTCTGGGAACCCCTGTGCTCCTACATGACTTTACAGCTCCCTGGAGGCACTTCTCCTGGTTCTAGGAATTGGCCAGAAAAACTCCAGAGATCAGGAAGAATAGGTACCCTGTCCCATGTGGTCCAGCCCTGTGTTCTGGAACCCTGGCATTGTCCAGGTATAGAGCTGACGACAGCACAAACCCCAGGATCCACCAGCGGCCACGCTCAGTTGCCCACCACAAGTCTCACCTGTGGGAGGCGTTCCCAGTGGTGAGGCAGCCGTCCTCACCTCCCTGCCGTCCTGTACTTTTCTTTCCTCCTTTCTCCGGGTCACTCTGAGCCCAGCTGGTTGCAGCCATCAGACTGACCATCTTCCCACTGTCCTGCAGGGATTATGCCCGGCCGCTACAACCAGGAGGTGGGCCAGACCATTCCCGTTTTCGCCTTCCTGGGAGCCATGGTGGTCTTGGCCTTCTTTGTGGTGCAGATCAACAAGGCCAAGAGCAGGCCGAAGCGGAGGAAGCCCAGGGTGAAACGCCCGCAGCTTGTGCAGCAGGTTCATCCGCCAAAGGCCCCCTCAGTGTGACACCCACCCAGCTGGTCGTGAGAGCCAGGGAGCGCCTTCGCGGGCAGCCAGGGGGCAGGTGGAGCCGTGGGGTCTGAGGAACCCTGGCTTGAAAGGGCTCAAGCCTTCAGCTGGGCGTGTGCAGGAGCTGAGAGCCTGTGCCGCGTGGGGCTAGGGCCACTGGAGGGCCCCGAAGGGCAGCCTGGAGTCATATCTCGCTAGCTGCCCATGCACCAAAGACTAAGACGACGTCTAAAGGCTGTCCGGGAGGAAGCGGCTCTGACCAAGCTAGACGTGCTCCATAAAGGCTATTTTCTATATTTATTGTTGGGGAAAAGTCACTTTAAAGACTTGTGCTATTTGGAAGCAAAGCTATTTTTTTTGTCAATGGAATGCAGTTTTTTACTATTTCATCACGAGGACTAACACAGATGCTGCGATCTCCTTTTTGATGAAAGGACAGACTGAGATTTGAAAGAAACTTGCACAAATCTGTGAAACATAGCCCTTCGCTTTATTTTTATAAGTATCAACTGCCATCATGTTTTGTAATTTGGATCTTGATGTCACCATTGTCGGTGAAGAAAATTTTCAATAAATAAGCATTACCTGTATGAAGCTAAGGGGCTTCCCATGTGGCTCAGTGGTAAAGCATCTGCCTGCAGGAGATGCAGGAGACATGGGTTCGATCCCTGGGTTGGGAAGATCCCTTGGAGGGAGGGAATGGCAACCCACTCCAATCTTCTTGCCTGGGAAGTCCCACACACAGGGGCCTGGCGGGCTGCAGTCCATGGGGTCACAAAGAGTCGGACATGACTGAACATGCATGCGTGCATGCATGAAGCTAAAAGGCAATGTGTAAGTGGTCCCTTTCCCACCTGTCCCTTTCTTCTGATGACAACCTGGAATGGGTTCTGAATCAGCCTATTGAATTTTTCTTGAGATATAATTCACTACTACAAAATTCTCTGTTTAAAAGTGTACAGTTCTGTGGGTTTTAGTATATTTACAAGTTTATGCCCCATTATTGCTGTAATTCCAGAACATTTTCATCACCTCTAAAAGAACCCTTGTACACAGTAGCAAGTCAGTCTCTGTCCCCTCCCCCACTGCCCCAGGTCGGCCCTGATGTGCTGTCTCTATGAGTTCACCTGTTCTGAACGTTGCATGTAAACAGCGTCATGTAATACATGGCCTTTGGGGACTAGCTGCTTCCATGGAGTGTGTTTTAGTGGTTTGTCCGTGTCATAGCTGTCTCAGTACTTCACTCCTTTCTAGACCTCAGTAACACTTGTCATGTGGACACGTCTTTGTTTATCCTCACTTGATGGACCTCTGAGCTGCTTCCACTTTTTATCTGTTGTGAATAGTCTTGCTTTGAGCATGCGGGTACCATTTTTGGTGTGGACATAAGTTTTCATTTCTGTTGGGATGACACCTAAGAGTAAAATCCTGTAACTTTATGCTTCATTTTTTGAGGAACCACCAAGCTCTCTTTCCAAAGCTTCACTGTTTTATCAAGTAGTTCCTGCCAGCAGTGTATGAGGGTCACAGCTTCACCTTCTCTCCAACACATGCTGTTACCTGTCTTTTTGACAGTTGCGCCCCAGGGGATGTGAACTGATGTCTCATTGTGGTTTGACTTGCATTTCCCTAAAGATTAGTGTTGTTGAGCATCGTTTCATTGGCCATTTTTCTGTCTTTGGAGAAATGTCCATTTCAGTGCTGTGTCCATTTTTTGAGTTGTCTTTATCATTGACTTGTAAGAGTTCTTTATATATTTCAGATGAAAGTCCCTTATGAGATACATGACTTGAAAATAGTTTCTCTCATTCTGTCGGTTATCTTTTTACTTTCCTAATGGTATCCTTATGGGCCTGAGTTTTTTATTTTGATGAAGTTCATTTTATCTGTCAGGGTCCATTTCTAAGATACCATTGCCTCATCCAGGGTAGCTTGTTAATTTTTAACCCCTGCCTGTATAGTCTGTTTCCTGTCCTTCAGCTGGCCCAGACATCAGCTTTCAGATGACAGGTGAGGACAGACTGACAGAAAAGGGCAGAGGTGGTGTGGGGTGAGGTCCCTGGGAGAGAGGGACCCCGGACGAGGGAGGAGCCACCAATGCCCATCTCTCCCTGCCACATGTCACCCTGGGCAGGTCACAGTGGCAGTGGCTGCTGTTGCTTTGAGGACTTAGAGACATTGCTGAGGGCCCTGCAGAGCTCTCCCATTCCCCCCGGAGACGGAGCTGGAAAAGGGGCTTCAGCAAGGTGAGTGAGCACAGATGGGGGGAGAATCTCTGCAGGACCACTTGATGGCATCTGCTTTGTGCCACCCTGTCCCAGGGAGAGCCCTGTCGGGGGTTGTGGGATACCAGGTCCACCTGGGAGGAACATGCCAGGGTCCTGGCTGTAGACCCAGACCAGCCACTTCCTTGCTGGTGGGCTGACGTCATCAAACCCTGGGCCTGATGCAGAGGCAGTGCTCAGTTATGTCCCCTGGCTGACGGTGGTTCTCTTCCTGGTGACACACATGCCCGAGGCCTACTCACTGCTTGGAAGAGTCCCCGTGTGTGTTTGGAGTGGACTCTCATTGTTCTAGGGAATGGCTCCGTGTCTTTTAAAACCAAAAGCAGGAGCAGCTGCCCCAGCACAGCTATAGATAGTCGTGGGAGTCCTCGAGGGCCCTGGGGTCTCCCAGGAGCTGAGCGTGGAGGTTGGCCCCAGGGCTGGTCCCTAACCATGCTCACCCAGCCAGGCAGCATCCTGACTGTGTGGAGAGGGGCCAGAATGGGGTGAGCAGGGTTTCCTCAGCCTTCCCTGTGTTGGCACCCGGGTCTGGGGTCTTCGCTGCACCACCTAGCCTCTGGTGCCCGGGCACAGGAACCCTGAGGCCCTCCCACCGAAACGAGCCTGTGCTCAGTGAGCCCGCCTGGAACGGTGGTGCTGCCTCTGCTGACGCACCGCTGGCCTAGCCTTGGGGATGTTTTGCGTGCATTAAGGGGTCTGGGTGGGTAGTCTCAGTCATCCTGTGATACCCCAACCACCATTTCTCAGCTGAGGGGGGCCAGCCTTCCAACCCAGATCTGGCCTGGGCCTGAGCTCTGAGCCCCCAGTGCCAGATTGCTTCTAATGGTGGGAAGGCTGCCTGCTTGCTGGTAATACTGGTGGTGCTACTTAATGTTTACTGGCTCCAAGATGAAGTGAGTTAAGACTGTCACGTGTAGAGTAAGTAGAAGTTTTCAGAGGAAAAAATTCAATTTTTTCCCCCAGTGGGTGGTGCTATTAAGAGGATGTTACTGTAAGAGGATGTTGTTTTAATTAGCTGGTAACACGAGAGCAGTGCAGGCAGAGATCCCTGGGCCTTGTATGCTCCTTGGGAAGAGCCTAGAAATCTGCCTTAAGGGGTCCCTAAGGTAAATAGGGACACAGACGTGTCCATGTCTGACCATTGTGGTGTGATCACTCACCTAGAGCCAGACATCCTGTAATGTAAAGTCAAGTGGGCCTTAGAAAGCATCACTATGAACAAAGCTAGTGGAGGTGATGGAATTCCAGTTGAGCTATTTCAAATCCTAAAACATGAGGCTGTTAAAGTGCTGCACTCAGTATGTCAGCAAATTTGAAAACTCAGCAGTGGCCACAGGATGGGAAAAGGTCAGTTTTCATTCCCATCCCAAAGAAAGGCAATGCTAAAAAATGTCCAAACTACCGTATGCTCGCACGCTAGCAAAGTAATGCTCAAAATTCTCCAAGCCAGGCTTCAATAGTATGTGAACTGTGAACTTCCAGATGTTTAAGCTGGATTTAGAAAGGGTAGAGGAACCAGAGATCAAATTACCAACATCTGTTGGATCATCAAAAAAAAAACAAGAGTTCCAGAAAAACATCTGCTTTATTGACTATGACAAAGCCTTTGACTGTGTGGATCACAACAAACTGGAAAATTCTTAAAGAGATGGGAATACCAGACCACCTGACCTGCCTCCTGAGAAATCTGTATACAGCTCAAGAAGCAACAGTTAGAACTGAACATGGAACAATAGATTGGTTCCAAATAGGGAAAGGAGTATGTCAAGGCTGTATATTGTCATCCTGCTTATTTAACTTTTAGGCAGAGTACATCATGCAAAATGCCAGGCTGGATTAAACACAAGCTGGAATCAAGATTGCTGGGAGAAATATCAATAACCTCAGATACACAGATGACACCACCCTTATGGTAGAAAGCGAAGAAGAAATAAAGAGCCTCTTAATAAAAGCAGAAGAGGAGAGTGAAAAAGTTGGTTTAAAACTCAACATTCAGAAAACTAAGATCATGGCATTCAGTCCCATCACTTCACAGCAAATAGATACAGAAACAATGGAAACAGTGATAGACTTTATATTTTTGGGCTCCAAAATCACTGCAGATGGTGACTGGAGCCATGAAATTAAAAGACGCCTGCTCCTTGGAAGAAAAATTGTGACCAACCTAGACAGCATATTAAAAAGCAGAGACATTACTTTGCCAACAAAGGTCCGTCTCGTCAAAGCTAATGTTTTTCCAGCAGTCATGTATGGATGTGAGAGCTGGACTATAAAGAAAGCTGAGCATCGAAGAATTGATACTTTTGAACTGTGGTGTTGGAGAAGACTCTTGAGAGTCCCTAGGAGATCAACCCAGTCAATTTCCTAAGAGGGACCAGTCTTGAATATTCATTGGAAGGACTGATGCTGAAACTGAAGGAAGCTCCAATACTTTGGAGACCTGATGTGAAGAACTGCCTCATTGGAAAAGACCCTGATGCTGGGAAAGATTGAAGGCAGGAGAAGGGGATGACAGAGGATGAGATGGTTGGATGGCATCACCGACTCGATGGACATGAGTTTCAGCAAGCTCTGGGAGTTGGTGATGGACAGGGAGGCCTGGCGTGCTGCAGTCCACGGGGTTGCAAAGAGTCGTACATGACTGAGTGGCTGAACTGAACTGAGAGCTGGGCACCTGCCCACTGCCCTGTGACTCAGCCTCCGGTCTGGCTGCTGACACCTGGGGACTCTTCCTATGGATGCAGTGGGTGGAGGAAGGTCGATATTAAGGCTGTTTGAAGATACTTTCTCACTTTCAAATGCCAAGGCACAGTTTTCCTTTAGCCGGAGCGGGACTGTGGATCGTAACTCAGGGGTCCATCCCTTTCATAGGGTGAGGGGACAGCAAGGCCCATGTTGTGGGCCGAGTGTCGCCTGGAAGTCCCCCGTCTCTGACTTGCTACTTACAAAAGGCCCAGAGCTAGGGTGGGTGGACCATGGGCCTCCACCCTGAGAGGCACCGACCATCAGAACTCGTGGTGCTGGGTATATCTGTTTCCCACTGCTGCTGTCACAAGTTACCAGGAAGCACTGACAACGTTTTTTCCCTGCAGTCCTGGAGGTTGTAAGTCCAAATCAGCTTTGTGGAACTAAAACGCGGTTGGTGCCCTAGGAGGGCTCCAGGGTAGAATTGGCTTCCTGGCCTGTCCCGGCTTCTCGAGTCACCCCCTCCTCACCTCCAGTGTGCACCAATCCACCCTCTGCTTCTGTCAGCCTTGTCTCTCTGCCCTCTGACCTCTCCTGTGTCCCTGTTCTCAGGGTAGGAGGGGCTGTTCCCACCACTCTGCAGGTGACCCCTGTGAGGCGTGGATCACAGTCCCAGGCCCTCAGTTTCCTGAGACCTGCCCATCTGTCTTCCAGAATTTTCTGAAGGGTGTGAGCACAAAAGCTCGTGGAAATGAGCTGAAGTCACTTTTCCCTGAAGTTTGAACCCTGCCAGGTGACCAGTACCTGTGAAGACGGAAAGAAGGGACCCGGGACCATCCCTGGCCGGGTGCTCCCCTGGGGGGCGATGTGGGGCTGTGTGCGGGATGCTGGGCTGAGCCCCTTGTACCACTAGAGCCGCCCGCCCACACAGACAGGCCCCAGGGGTGCCTCTCCTCCCCAAGAAAGGTCACGCAGCCCTGGGATTCAGCAGAGGGCATATCAAAGCCCCTCAGAATTAAGAGGCTTTCCCCATTGAGTGGAATTTCACAGCCCAGTGGCCAATTTCTAAGTCATGCACGTTAATGGGCAGCTAATGAGGGACCCAGGCGGGACAGGGAGGTGCCCTGGAGCCCTGAGCCCACATTAAAGAGTACAAAGCCTGCCCAGATTAAGGAGTACAAAGCCAGGCCGCTGTGAGGGCCCTTGATCTTCACTGCCTGGGGTGGTGGAGGGGGAGGGCTGAGCCATGTGATTTCGGGAGGGACTGGGCACCCCAGCCTCTCCCCCACCCCCACCGTGTCCTGCCACCCACTCACCCATTCATCCCCGCCCTTACTCATCCATTCCCATTCGGGCACCTTTGGAATCTGGACAGGGACGAGGGGGGTGGCAGTGTGACACTGTTCGCTTTGAGGGGACACTCGGGGCTGATTCCCAGCTCTGGCACTGGTCAGCTGTCACGTTTCGAGCCACTTGCCCCACCTCAGGGGAGCCCTGCTCCATACAGACCATGGCGACAGCCCTCGGGATTGGGCGAGAGGACTCTGGGAGCTGTCCAGCATGCCCTGCAAGGCCTGGGTCCCAGTGAGACTGCACACGTGGGGGCCGCGGCTCTACGGCCCAGATGCCAGCCCGCTCTGGCTCCTGTCCCCTGGCACCTGCAGACTCACCTGCCACTCAGCAGACCAAATGGAGCCGCTGCAGCGAGGGGGCATCGTCGTGGGCTCGAGCCCATGAGACACGATTTTGGTGCCCATCTCTGCAGACACTTGGACTGAGGGAGGCACTGAAGATGTTTAACTTAAAGCATCAGTTCTCAGGAAGGGCCTCCGTACCCCCGAGTCAGCAATGCCACGGAGGGACCCCACGGCCCGTGCTTTAACACACTCTCGAGGGGATTTGAGCCTGGGTGCCGGGAACAGGCAAGTTCACCTCCGAATTCAAGATCTGACCTTCACGGACCTGTGTTTTCCAGATTGGAACTGTTTCCTGTATTCTGGCTGTATCTAAGCTGACTGTGTCAGGTTGGAGAGGTGGCCTCTACTCAAAATGTGGTCCAGGGACCCCCAGCACGCTGCTCACCCAGAACAGGGTGAGCGGGTTGGCTCTGGCCTCTTAACCCACCTCCAGGTGATTTGAGGGTTCATTAGTCTGCAGAGCCACGCGGTGAAACTCCTGGGCCTTTGCCTATGTGAATCTCCAGCCCCTCTGCGAGGAGGGCAGACAGACCCCTTTCTGTAGCTGGGTAGCCAGGCACGGCGTCCCTAGCAGGTGACAGGAGGGGGCCTGGAGAGGTGTCCTGGTAGGAGGCCTTGGGCCCCCGGCCTAGGTCGCTGGGTGAGATCAGCCAGCTCCCCTGACCCGGGGCTCAGGGAAAGCCCCGCCCCAGTGCTTCTTAAGCCTCCTCTCCTCCCCCGCTCAGACCAGCAGCCTCAGAAGCTGCAAGTTCTTGGGACGGATGGCCTGACCTCTTGGTCCCATCCTCCTAGATTTGGGGTTGTGACCCTCACCCATGCTGTCTAGGGCCCCCCACGATTCCTGACTCATTTGCCCACCCCTCCGGGTCCTCTGGAGTGAACCTGAATCCCATCCCCGATGGCCCAGGACTGCTGGTCTCCGTGAAGACTGGACTTGGTGGTAAGGACCAGGTGCTGGAGGCAGGGGGATGGGTGAAAAGAATGATAGAGGGAGGAGTTTGGGGATTGGAAGAGAAAGGGGAGGGGGTGGCCCCGGTGGCAGGAGTGCCCATGAACAGGGGTAAAAGTTGGGGGGAAACATTTGTTGAGGGGAAGGCATGAGGACCAGGAGTTACAGGGCAGGTGGGTGCGTAACACTCTGGAAAGGGGATCAGAGGCTCGGAAAACGATAGAGGCCAGGGTGGTTGCGATGGATGCCCTGACTCAATGGAGGAAAAACCCCTCCAAGCTGGAGAAGGATGCCGAGAACAAGGGAGGAGGTACCGAGACGACCCCCCCTCCCCACTCTGCTTCCAGCCATGGAGGGGCAGACCCCAGGAGGCGGAGGCCTTTCGGAAAAGCCGGTCCCCACGGCCACAGGCCCTGGCCTGTCCTCGCTGGGCGCCGTCTTCATCCTCCTGAAGTCTGCGCTGGGCGCTGGTCTGCTCAACTTTCCGTGGGCCTTCCACAAGGCGGGGGGAGTGGCCCCCGCTTTCCTCGTGGAGCTGGTAAGTCGTCGGGGGCTGTTTCACGGGGTGGGGCGGGGCAGGGCGGGGCGGGCGAGGGTGGTCTTTGGGAGCAGGTGGGAGCTGAATTTTATTTTTCCAGGTGGAGCCCTAGGCATTGCTTCTGTAGAGTTGCCTGTCTTCAAAATTACTCCTGTGTTTTGTTTTTTTGTCCCTCGGCTCATGGGGGAGAATGGAAAATCCCGGTGTAAACCTGTAGACCCGGGCCGTGAGCATCCTTGTAACTGAGGGCCACGCGGCCAGGTGTGGCTTGGGGCGAGGGGTGGGGGAGGGCAGGTGGAGCTGTGCTCGCCACACCTGCAGCCGATGAACCCGGCCTGTGAGCTGAGCCACTGCCTGTCTTGGCGGCTGGTCTCCACTCCACAGCTAAAGCCCAAATCCCGTGGGCAGAGCAGGACCGACTTGCCGTGAGCCCCCAGCCTGCCAGTGTCAGGGGTGTTCGGCCACTGCTGCGTGTGGAGCCCGAACTCCCTCCCTTTCCAGAAAGTTCCAGGGACTGACCGTCCTCAGCAGAGAAGAGCTGCTGGTTAGCACAGCTTCATTTTATTAGCTGATAGGAATCAGGCGTTTCCTGGTGAGCTCTTTGACGGGCATCATGTCAAAGGCTTTTTCCTGGCAGCCGCTGATAAGGGCTCCGTTGGGCCTTTCTGATCCTTCTGGAAGCTGCCAAACACCACCCTGCGTGGTGTCCAGTAGCTCGTGCCGCCCCTGCGCTGGCCCAGCGCCTGTCTGGACCATGCAGGCTCTGTCCTCCTGAAGCTTGTTGTAAGGGGGAGCTTGGATAAGATTCAGGGAGTCGAATGAAATGGTGGGCAGTGTGATGGGGAGGGGTCGGGGCGACCTCTTTGGGAATGGTGGAAGCTGAGAAGCCCCCTCCAATGCAGCACTGAGCCCCAGCTTGTGTGGGTGCACGTGATGGGCAACAAGGCTGTTTGCTGTCCCCGAACAGGGAGCCTGACCTCCAGCCACAGAGGGTCAGCAATGGAGCGGGTGGGGCTGGCGTGGGGATCCGTGTCAGGCACAGACGGGCAGCAGGCTGGGCTGAGGCAGGCAGGCGCCCTGCTCACTCCCCAGGCTCTGTGTGGGGTCTCCCAGCGCCTCCAGGGCCGCAGATGCTGACTCTGGGTGGGTGGGCCTCCCTGGTGACGCGGATGCTGCTGGGGAGGCTTGCCGTTGGCCCAGGATGGTCTAAAGCTCCTGCCCTGAGCAGGCAGACTTGAGGAAAGGGGAGCCCAAATAGGAATAAATGGAAACTCCCCACAAGGGAAAAGCTCAGGCTGGTGAGCAGCTAACCCTTCCCCCACCCCATTTCCTGTCTCTCCCTCTTCACCAGAAAGTTCTGCCCCGTCTTGGGTTGGCAGAATGTAAACATCCCTGCCACTGGGAGGCTAGTGGTGTGAGATTTTAGGTCTCTAATGGCTCCATTAGCATTGGAGGATTAATGAAATTAATGAGCCTGGATCTTCCTCGGCTCCAAAGAGACAGACAGCCTGGCCAGGGGCTTTTGCCAACTGGCTGCTCAGAGGCTCAGGGACCCTCTTGAGGGTCACCCAGTCCTATGTGGTCAGCTCACTGCGTTAGCAGAGACGCACCTCCACTGGCCGAGGCTCAGTCTGACCCCCTTCACTTCCTTTTGTCCAAAATATTTACTAGTGCCTGCTATGTACTGGGTTTTCTCCTGGGGGCTGAATGTAAGCTAAAAGACATGATCCCAGTCTCCATGGAGCTTAGAGTCTGGTGGTGATCTCCAAGGATCCCCACACTGTATGCAGCAGCCCCCTGGATCGAAGGACCACAAACTGAGGCGTGTAAAACAACCAAAGTGTATTCTCTCCCAGTCCTGGAGAGTCATGTCTCCTCAAAGGCTCTAGCGGAATGTCCTTCCTTCCTCTCCAGCTCCTGGGGCTCCAGCTGTTCCTTCGCTGGTGGCCACGTCGTCACTTGGCCTGCTCCTCTGTGTCTCCTCCTTTTCTGTCTAAGGACACTTGCCATTGGATTTGAGGCCCGATCAGTCCTGGGTGTTCATTGGAAGGACTGATGCTGAAACTGAAACTCCAATACTTTGGCCATCTCATGCGAAGAGTTGACTCATTGGAAAAGACCCTGATGCTGGGAGGGGTTGGGAGCAGGAGGAGAAGGGGACGACAGAGGATGAGATGGCTGGATGGTATCACCGACTCAATGGACATGAGTTTGAGTAAACTCCAGGAGTTGGTGATGGACAGGGAGGCCTGGCGTGCTGCCGTTCATGGGGTTGCAAAGAGTCGGACACGACTGAGTGACTGAACTGAACTGAACTGGATCATCCAGAATGATCTCATCTCAAGGTCCTTAATTTTACCTGCAAAGACCCCTTTTCATCTTCATTATCTGTGCCTGCAAAGACAGGTGCCACTAAGTCCCTTTCACAGGTTCTGGAGACTATTGAGGGGATTCAACCCACCATAAGAAAAATTGTGCCCATAAAAGGCATCGCTCAGCCAGAGCCTGAAACAGAGGGCTGAGCCCACCTCAGGGGTGAAATGTGGGGAAGCTTCCTGGAGGAGGTGACCTTGGGGCGGGGGGTGGGGGTGGTAGGGGGTAGGGAGGTCCCAGGTGAGGGGCGGTGGTTGGAGGCAGGAGGGAGTTGCAGGCAGAGGAGCCACCTTGGACAGAGGTCCAGGGGCTGGAGGGAGCATGTGTGTTCTTTCTGGCTCTGAACTTCCAAGTTTCTCTGACTTGGTCCAGTTAGATGATGCCCTCAGGCTGCTGGAGTGGGAGCAAGCCCGCAGTCCGGGCACGAGCTGTGTCTGGAGGGGCCAGCCTAGCTCTCCCCCGGCTTCTAGGTTGAGCTCCTTGCCACTGCTGCGTGCTTCTCCTCCATAGAACTGTGGGAGGGGGTCTGAGTGTGGAGACCAGGTCCAGCCTGGAGAGACTCAAAAACATTTAACTCTGTGGACAAGTGGGGCTCAAGTGCATCGCTGGGGATGGGTGTCGAGTGGCACAGATGATTTGGAAACAGTTTATAAGAAATTACCAGAGTTGAACACATGTCTACCCTGACACCCACGAATTCGACTCCTAGATGTGTGTCCAGGAGAAGGAAACGTGGGTCCTCAGCATGACTTGTTCTAGAATGCTCAGCTCTTCGTTCATAGCAGCCAAAATGAAGGACAGCCCAGATGTCTGGCAAAAGGGACTGGACCAGCCAAGTGATTCTATCCACCCGGTGAAATAGCACTGAAGAAACATAGGAATAAACTACTGATGCATACAGGGCTGGCCCTCCCAAGTGTTACTGCTCAGTGAAAGAAGCCAGATAGGAAAATATATAAAAGCAAAGTACTATTAGAGTGGCTTTTTCTGGATCTAGGGTGGGAACAGGAGGGGAACTCAGGGATGTGATGTTCTGTGTCTTGGTAGAGGTTCAGGTTGCACATATGCCTCAGTTGTACCCCTTCCAGTGATGCACTCATGACTCTGTGCATTTCATGGTGTGTAAATTTTTTCTTACAAGAGAGGACTAAAAACAAACATCAGACTCCAATTAATGACATGCATGCCCAAATCTTTGGGGGTAAGTATACTGATATCCACAACTTGCCTTGAAATGTACCCTCAAGTTTAGATGGACATGTGGACACATGGTAAGAGATGTGATAAAATAAGCACAGGGACCCACTCCTGGTAGAATCTAGGTGGTGAGGACACGGTGTTCATTGTGAAATTCTTCCAATTTTCCTAGATGTTTGAAAAGTCTTCATAGTGTTGGAAAAATTTAAAGTGAAGTATGGAGAGCCCTGGAGAGGGAGTCTGGAGAGTAACAACGACCATTTCTTTTGTTGTTGTTAAATATTTATTTATTTGGCTCCACCGGGTCTTAGTTGTGGCCCAAAGCCTCTTTAGTTGAGGCCTGTGAACTCTTAGTTGTGGCATGTAGGATCCAGTCCCCAGGACCCTGCATGGGGAGTGCAGAGTCTTAGCCACCAGGCCACAGGGCAGTCCCCGACCGTCATGTCTTGAGCAGGTACCACCTGCCAGGCACTGAGCTGAGTGCATTATTGCTTTGTTTGGTCCAAATGCTTCACAATCCCCCAGTAAGGTAGATGGTATCATCCCCATTTCACGGATGGGAAAACAGAGTGATGGTTGGCCTCATGCCACAGAGCAGGTGAGTGGTGGGGTTGGAATTGAACCCAAGTGTGCCTGCTTCCTAACCACCGTGCCTTATGGCTCTCCACCCACAACCCGTGTGATCTTAGGAAAGTAATTTAAACTCTGGGTTTCCAAAGCCTCATTTGTCCAGCTGGTGTGGTTTGGCATGGATCCCAGATTTACAGATTTAGACCAGCGTGGCCTCTAGATTCCACCTGCTTTGTAACTCTGGTTTTGAGGAATGGGCTGGTGGCTCGTCAGGCCGGGGCCTCTGCAACTGAGGCTCGCTGGGAGTGGGCTGAGCAGCTGTTGGCATGCCCAACGCCACGGTCCTGTTCGGCAGGTCTCCCTGGTCTTCCTGATCAGCGGGCTGGTCGTCCTGGGCTATGCTGCCTCCGTCAGCGGCCAGGCCACCTACCAAGGCGTGGTCGGAGTGCTCTGTGGCCCCGCCATCGGCAAGCTGTGCGAGGCCTGCTTCATCGTCAACCTGCTCATGATCTCCGTGGCCTTCCTCAGGGTGGTCGGCGACCAGCTGGAGAAGCGTGAGTACCTGCGCTGGAGTCGAGGTGACCCCGGTGTGGAGCTCAGGGCTCCTGGTGGATGAGCAGGACGTGGACATGGGGCTGGGCCCTGGGTGAGCAGCAGAGGCCGAGACCAGCCCTAGTTCCTAACATTGTAGGGAAGGGAGGTCTAGGATGAGTAATTACCAGTATAGCGGAAGTCAGGGGCGGGGGGCTGTGCTGGGGTGTCCTGTGGGGACTCGTTTTACACATGGCAGGTGGCAGCAACTGCAAAGACATCCCTGTGAGAGAGAACCAGTAGCACCTTGAGTTTTGGGACCTTGAAGACTCTGGGCCCACGCACCCTTGGCCTCTAGCCCCCCACTAACAATTTCCCTCTAAGTACTGCTTTGGCTGCGTCTTACTGATTTTGATATGTTCTGGTTTCACTTTCATGTCGTTCAAACCTTTGCTAATTTTTGCTGCAATTTCTTCTTTGACCCTTGGGATGTTTAGAATTGTGTTTCAGTTTCCAGTGATTTGGGAGTTTCCTCGATGCGCTTGTGGTTTCTCCCTCAAGTGCGTCATGGTCAGAGAACACATGTACGTTGCTGTGGCATTTGAGACCTACTCTGTGGCTCAGGTGCAGTCTGTCTTGTTGACCTCTATTTTTTTAAATATTTGTTTATTTGGCTGCATCGGGTCTTTGTTGTGGCATGTGGGCTCTTCGTTGTGACAGGTAAGGTCTTTATTTGTGGCATGTGGGATCTAGTTCCCTGAACAGTGATTAAACCCTGGGCCATCTGCATTGGGAGCGTGGAGTGCTAACCACTGGAGCACCAGGGAAGCAAGTCCCTTACTGAGCTCTCAAAGGGTGTGTATTCTGTGGTTGTTGAATGCAGTGTTTTAGAACTCTCCATTATGTCAAGATGATCCAGAGCTTAGGTCAGACCTTCCATGGCTTTGCAGATTTTTGGGGAGTGGGCAGCAGGGTGGGGAGGTCTAGTTATTCTGTTTGATTCTGAGAAAGTGTTAAAATCTCTGGTTATGATTGCCGATTTGTCTATTTTTCCCTTTAATCCTATGAATTTTTTGCTCATGGTTTTTGAAACTCTTGTTATTAAGCACACACTGTGAATTGCCTTTTTATTATGAAATTTCCATTTTTGTCTCTGAATTACTTTGTCATTATATCCGCCTTCTCTTCTATGAATATAGCCTCACTAGCATCCTTAAGATTAGCGTTTGTACAGAATTTCTCTTCCCACTCTTTTACTGTGAACCTAACCATGGCTTGGAATTTTAAAATGCATTTCTTGTAGACAGCATATGGTCAGGTCTTGCTTTTTTATCATCTTGACAGTCTTGGGTTTTAATTGGACTATTTTAGACTTTTACTTGGAATGTAATTACTGATATGATGAATCTCAGTCTATTTTACTGTTTGTTTTGTCTGTTCTGTCTCTTGAACCATGAAAAAAGGCCCCCAACACGGGGTTTTGGAAATTAAAAGCTCCCATGTGTGGGAAGTGCTTTCATCCCTCAAAAAAATAAAAGTTGGTAAATCTGAACCTCTCAGTGGGTAAATGGGTGCAAAGATGCCCTGCCTGACCGTGGCCAGAAGAGGTTATGTCAAGTTTCAATTACGATCGGCTGGTGTTGCTGCTCTTAGGAGACGAATTCTGAGGTGCTGCCATGTGGAGAAGGATTCTCAGGGGATGTGGAATTGAGGAAGACTCTAAAGGGCTGCATTGTTGAGAAGGATCTGTGGGCTGTCGCCTAGGCAAGGATCCTGAGGGGCTGCTGTGTTGCAAAGGATCTGTGGGTCTGCCATGTTGAGAAGAACTTGGGAATGCTGGGTGATGAGAAGGGTCCCAGGGGCTGCCATGTTGGGAAAGATTCTGAGGGGCTGCAGTATTGAGAGGGATTTGGAGGGCCGGCCATGTTGAGGAGAATGTAGCAATTGCAGTTTGGGAAAGATTCTGAGGGGCTACCAGGCGAGAATGATTCTAGGGGCTGCCATGTTGAGAAGAATTGTAGGAGCTGCATGCTGGGAAGTATTCCGAGGACCTCTGTGTTGAGAAGAACGTTAGGAGGTGATTTTTTTTTTTTTGGAGGTTTCTCAGCAGCTGAGGTGTTGAGAAGGATCTGAGGGGCTGCTGTGTTCAGAAGGATTCTGAGAGGCTGCCGTGTTAGGAAGGACCTGAGGTGCTGCCATGTTGAGAAGAATTTTGAGGGTCTGGGGTGTTTAGACGGATCCTTGAGGGGCTGCTGTGTTGAGGATTCTGAGGGGATGCCATGTTGAGAAGCATCTGTGGCCTGCTGTGTTGGGACAGTTCTTGAGGAACTGCCTATTTGGGAAGAGTTCTGAGGGACTGCTGTGTTGAGAAGGTATCTGAGGTACTGTTGTATTGGGTAGGATTCTGAGGGTCTCCATGTTGAGAATAATTTTAGGGACTGCCATGTTTCTGAGGATTCTCAAAGGCTTCTGTGTTAAGATGATTCTGAGGGGCTGCCTTGTTGAGGACACTGAGGACTTGTAGTGTTCAGAAGGATTCTGAGGGGCAGCCATATTGGAAAGGATCTGAGGAGATGCAGTATTTAGAGGGGAAGGATTCTCAAGGCCTGCTGTGTCAGAAGGATGCTGAGGGCCTCGGTGTTAAGAAGAATCTTAGGGGCCACCATGTTGGGAAGAATCTTAGTAGGTGCAGTGGTGGAAATGATTATGAAGGGCGGCCATGTCAAAAGGATTCTGAAGGCTTTTGTGTTGTCAAGAATCTGAGGGGCTGTGGTGTTCAGGAGGATTCTGAGGTAGTGTCATGTTGAGTAAGATTTTGAGGTGCTTCACGTTGAGAAGGATTCTGAGGGCCTGCTGTGTTGGGAAGAATCTGAGTGGCTGTTGTGTTGAGAATGATTCTGAGGCATGCCGTGTTGATAAGGTTTGTGAGTGGATGCCATGTTGGTAAGAATTCTGAGGTGCTGCTGTGTTGAGAAGGATTCTGAGAACGATCTGAGGAACTACCATGTTGGGAAGGGTTCTTAGAGGCTGCTTTGTTTAGATGGATTCCTACGGGCTCTCATTTTGAGAAGGATTTTAAGGGTTGCTGTGTTGAGAAGAATCTTAGGGACTGCTGTGTTGATGAGAATTCTTAGTGGTTACCATGTTTGGAAGGATTCTGATGGTCAGGTGTGTCACAAGAATTCTGAGGGCTTTTGTGTTGAGAAGTATCTTAGGGGCTGCCATGTTGAGGACAATTCAGAAGGGATGTCTTGTGAGATGGATTCTGATGGCCTCTTTGTTAGGGGCTGCTGTGTTGAGAAGGATTCTGAGGTGCTACAGTATTGGGAAGGGTTCTGAGGGGCTGTAATATTGAAAAGATGCTGATTCAGATCCTCCTCCTGAGGATGATTTGAATGCCTGCAGTTTGGGGAAGGATTCTGAGGGACTGTGATATTGAGAATTCCCAGCTGCTACTTTGTTGAGAAGTGTTCAGATGGCATGCAGTGCTGAAAAGAATCTTAGGGGCTGTCCTATTAGGTGGGATTCTGAGGGCCTCTGTGTTGAGAAGAATCTTAGGGGCTGCCTTACTGAGATGGTTCTGAGGGACTTCTGTGTTCAGAACGTTTTATGAATGGCTATAGCATTGGGAAGGATCTAAGGTGCTGCCATATTGAGATGTTTTTGAAGTTTGATCCCTGGGTTGGGAAGATCTGGAGAAGGAAATGGCAACCCACTCCAGTAGTCTTGCCTGGAAAATCCCATGGACAGAGGAACCTGGTGGGCTACAGTCCATGGGTTGGATAGAGCCAGACACGACTGAGTGATTTAACACACTGAGAGACTGCCATGTTGAAAATGATTTTGAGGGCCACCTGTATTGAGGATTGTGAATGGTTGCTTTTGGAGAAGGAAGTGAGAGACTGACATATTGAGAGGATTCTGTGGGACTGCTGTGTTGGGAAGGATTCTGAGAGCAGCTATGATGAAAATTATTTTGAAAAACTGCATGTTGAGAAGGACTCTGAGGTTCTGTCTATTGAGAAGAATACAAAGGGCCTGCAGTATTTGGAAGGATTCTGAGGGACTGCCATGCTGGGAAGGTTCTGATATGCCGCAATTTAGGTGGATCCTGAGGGCTATTGTGTGAGAAGGATTAGGGGGCTATTGTGTTGAGAAGGATCTGGAGGAGGGCTTCTGTGTTCAGAAGGATTCTGGGGGCTTTCTGTGTTGGGAAGGATCTGAGGGGCTGCTGGGTTGGGAAAGATTCTGAGGGCCTTGTGTTTAGAAGAAGTTTAGGGGCTGCTGTATTTTGGAGGGTTCACGAGAGCTACCCCATCGGGAAAGATCTGAGGGAGTGCTGTGTTGACAAGGATTTGAGGGACTTTTGTATTGGGAAGTATTCTGAGGGATGCCACGTGAGAGGCATTCTAAGGGGCTGCTATGTTGAGAGGAATTTGGGAGGGCTGGCTTGCTGAGGAGGATCTGAGGTGCTGCCTTGTTGAGAAGGATTCTCAGGGCCTGCAGTGTTAAGAATGTTAGCAACTGCAATTTGGGAAGGATTCTGAGGGGCTGCCATGTCAGGATTTTGAGGACTTTTGTATCGAGAAGTATTTTAGGGGCTTAGGATCAGAAGGGCTGCATTGTGAGATGGATTCTGATGACTTACCTGTTTAGAAGAATCTTAGGGGCTGCTGCGTTGAGAAGGATGTGAGGAATTGCTATGTTGAGAAGTATTTGAGGGGTGCTGTGTTTAGATGTATTCTGAGGAGCTGCTATGTGGAGAAAGATCCTTTGTACCTCCCTGTGGAGCAGAAACTTAGGGTTTGCCATGTTGAAAAGGGTTTTGAGGGTGTGCAAGGTTGAGGAGGATCTGGGCAATGTCGTGTTGAGTAAGTTTTTGAGGTACTCCATATTGAGATGGATTCTCAGAACCTGCTGAGTTGGAAAGGATCTGAGAGGGCTGTTTTTTTGAGGATCTGAGTGGATTACATCTTGAGAAGGATCTGTGGGGCTGCTGTGTTAGGAATAATTCTTAGGTGCTGCTCTGTTCAGGATTCTGACGGGCTTCCATGTTGAGAATTCTGAGGGGCTGTTCTGTGAGATGGATTCAGAGGAAGGACCTCTGTGTTAAGAAGAATTTTGTGAGCTGTCATGTTGAGGATTTGAGGGCCTGCTATTTTTAGAAGGCTTCTGAGAAGGTGCAGGGTTGAGGATCTGAGGTAGTGTCATGTTGAGTAATTTTTGAGGTGCTCCATGTTGAGAAGGATTCTGAGGGCAGCTGTATTGGAAAGGATCTGAGGAGTGTTGTGTTAACAGTGATTCTGAAAGTGTACCATGTTTAAAAGTATTTTGAGGGATGTGTGTTGAGCAGCATTCTGAGAAGCTGCTCTTTTGTGGAGGATCTGAGGGACTGCCCTGTTGGGAAGGATCTGAGGGGCTGCCAAGTTGAAAAAGATTAGGCCTTCCTCTCCTGTTGAGGAGGATTCTGAGGTGCTGCCTTATTGAGAAGAATTCTAAGTGGCTACTGTGTTGGAAGGATGTGAGACGCTGGTGTGTTGGGAAGGATTTGGGGGGAGCTACTGGATTGAGAAATACTCTGTGTGACTGCTGAGCTGAGGATTCTGAGGTGCTGCCATGTTTCAAAAGATTGTAAGGGGCTGTCATGTTTAGAAGGATTCTAGGGTCCTCAAAATGTTGACAAGGATCTTAGAGGTAGCCATCTTTTGGAGGATTCTCAGGGCCTGCTGTGTTGAGAAGGATAGGAGAGCTACTGTGTTCAGAAGATCCTGAAAGGCTGCCATGTTGAGGAGGATTTCAAGCTGCTGCCTTGTTGAGAAGTGTTCTGAGAGCCTGTTGTGTATGGAAGGATTCTGAGGGTACAGTGTTAAGAAGGATCTGAAGGGCTACTGTGTTGAGAAGAATTTTGGGGGACCACTGTGTTGAGGAGGATTTGTGATGCTGCCATACTGAGAAAGTTCTGTGGTGCTGCAGTGTTGGGAAGGATTCTGAGGTGCCGCAATGTTCACAAGAATTCTGAGGGGCCTCAGTATTGAATCTTAGGGGCTGCCGTACTTTGGAGGATTCTAAGGGGCTGCTGCCATGTTGAGAAGGATCTGAGAGGCTACTGTGTTCACAAGGATTCAGAGGGGCTGCCATGTTGAAAATGACTATGAGGGACTGCTGTGTTGAGTAGAATCCTGAGGGGGTGCCATATCAGGATTGTGAGTACCTCCGTGTTGAGAAGAATCTTAGGATCTACGTTGCTGTGATGGTTCTGAGGGGCTTCTGTGTTCAGAAGGCTGCTGAAGGGCCACAGCTGGAAAAGATCTGTGTTGCTACCATGTTGAGAAGGATTCTGAGTGACTGCTGTGTTGAGAAGGATCCTGAAGGGCTGCCATGTTGAGAATTCTGAGTGGCTGATCTTTGGGAAGAAAGTGAGAGGTTGCTGTACTGAGAGGATTCTGAGGGACTGCTGTGTTGGGAAGAATTCTGAGGGCTTCTATGATGAAAATTATTTTGAAGAGCTGTGGTTAAAAAGTTATGGAGGATTCCAAGGTGCTGCCTTGTTGAGAAGGATACTGAGGGTCTGCAGTGTTTGGAACGATTTCATGGGACGGCTATGTTGGGAAGGTTCTAAGATGCTGTGGTTTAGATGAGGGCTACTGTGTGAGAAGGATTCTAGGGGCTTTTGTGTTGAGAAGGATTCTGAGGGGCTGCAGGGTTGAGGAGGATCTGAAGCAGTGCTATTCTGAGTAAAATTTTGAGGTGCTCCATGTCAGAAAGATTCCAAGGGCCTGTAGTGTTGGGAATGATCTGTGGGCTATTGAGAATGATTCTGAGGCAAGTGTGTTGGGAAGGATTGTGAGCAGATGCTGTTAGTAAGAATTCTGAGAAGCTGCTGTGTTGAAAAGCATCTGAGGGTCCACCCTGTTGGGAGGGCTGGGTATTGAGGAGGAGCTAAGGTGCTGCCTCGTTGAGAAGGATTCTGAGGGCCTGAAGTGTTCAGAAGGACCCGAGGGGCTGCCCTATTGGGAAAAATTCTCAGGGGGTGTAGTATTGAGAAGAAGAATGTTAGCAGCTGTGGGTTGGGAAAGGTTCTGAGGGGCTGCCATTTTGAGGAGGATTTGTAGGGCTCCATGTGAGTATGATTCTAGGGGCTCCATGTTGAGAAGAACTGTAGGAACTGCCATGCTGGGAAATATTCTGAGGGCCCCTGTGTTGATAAGAATCTTAGAAGGTGCTGTGTTTTGGAGGATTCTCAGGAGTTATAGGGGAGAAGGCAATGGCAATCCACTCCAGTACTCTTGCCTGGAACATCCCATGGACGGAGGAGCCTGGTAGGCAACAGTCCATGGGGTCGCTTAAGAGTCAGACACGACTGAACGACTTCACTTTCACTTTTCACTTTCAAGCAATGGAGAAGGAAATGGCAACCCACTCCAGTGTTCTTGCCTGGAGAATCCCAGGGAGGGAGCCTGGTGGGCTGCCGTCTATGGGGTCGCACAGAGTCGGACACGACTGAAGCGACTTAGCAGCAGCAGCAGGAGTTATAGTGTAGGTGAGTATAGTGTAGTTATAGTGAGGTGCTGCCATGTTGAGAAGATTTTCAGGGACTGGGGTGTTTGTTAAATGGATCCTTGAGAGGCTGCTGAATTGATGAGAGTTTTGAGGAGCAGCTGTTCTGCAAAGGATCTCAGATGCTCCCATACTGAGAAAGATTTATGTGCTGCTGTGTTAGGACAAATTCTGAGGCACGGCCTGTTTGGGAAGAATTTTGAGGGTCTGCCTCATTGAGAAGGATTCTGTGGTGCTGAGGTGTTGGGAAGGACTCCAAGGGAATTCTTCTGAACTTTTCTGTGTTCAGAAGAATTTTAGGGGTTGCCATGTTTTGGAGGATTCTCAGAAGCTACTTATTGAGAAGTATCCTGAGGGCCTATAGTGTTTGAAAGAATTCTGTGGAGCTTCCATATTGTGAAGGACCTGAGTAGATGTGGTGTTGACAAGGATTCTGAATGGCTGTACTGTTGAGAAGGATCCTGAGGGGGGCTGCCACATTGGGAAGGATTCTCATGGGTTGTCATGTCAGAAGGATTCTGAGGGCCTCAGTGTTGAGAAGAATCTTAGGGGCTGCCACGCTGGGAGGAATCTTAGCAGTTGCAGTGGTGGGAATGATTCTGAAAGGACTGCCATGTCAGAAGGATTCTGAGGGCCTTTGTGTTGTCAAGAATCTGAGGGGCTATGGTGTTGAGGAGGATTCTGAGATAGTATCATGATGAGTAAGATTTTGAGGTGCTCCATGTTGAGAAGGATTCTGAGGGCCTGCTGTGTTGAGAAGGATTCTTAAAGCCTCCATGTGGAGCAGAACCTTCAGGGTTGCTTGTTGTAAACGATCTGGGGGACTTCTGTGTTCGGAATGATTCTGAGGGGCTGCAGCATTGGGAGGGATCTGAAGTGCTGCCTTGTTGAGAAGGTTGCTGAGTTTCTGGATGTGAGGCGCCTGCTGTGTCACAAGGGTTGTGAGAATCTTAGGGGCTGCCGTGTTTAGAAGGAATTCTGAGGGTTGTTTTAAGGAGAACTGAGGTAGTGTCCTGTTGAGTGTGTTTTTCAGGTGCTCCATGTTGAGAAGGATTCTGAGGGCTGTATTGGAAAGTATCTCATGGGCTGTTTTGTTAATTCTGAGGCGTGGGATGTTGGTAAGCATTCTGAGGTGCTACTGTATTGAGGAGGCTCTGAGGCGCTGCCATGTTAAGAAGGATTCTTAGGGGCTGCTGTGTCCAGAAGGATTGTGAGGGACTTCCATTTTGAGGAGGATTCTGGGGGGTTACCGTGTGAGGTGGATTCTGAGGACCTCCACATTCAGGGGCTGTCGTGTTGACAAGGATATTGTGTGCCTGCTGTGTTGAGGATTCTGAGGGCCTGCTGTGTTGAGAAGAATTTTGAGGGGCTGTTCTATTGGGGAAATATCTGAGAGGTGTTATATTAAGAGGGGTTCCCAGGACTGCTTGTTGCAAAGTATTCTGAGGGATATGTGGTGAGCAGCATTCTGAGAAGCTGCTGTGTGGCAGAGGATCTGAAGGGCTGTCATATCAAGAAGGATCTGGGGTGCTACCATGTTGAAAAGGATCTAGGTGCTTCTGTGCAGAGGAGGATTCTAAGAGGATGCCATGTTGAGAAGGATCTGTGGGCTGCTGTGTTAGGATGGATCCTGAGGAACTGCCTGTATGAGAAGAGTTCTGAGATGCTGTGGTGTTGAGAAGAATTCTGAGGTGCTGCAATGTTGAGAAGGGTTCTGAGCAGCTGCTGTGTGGAGAAAGATCTGATGTAGTGTCATTGAGGGGCTACCATATTAGGAAGGATCTGAGGTACTGCCATGTTGAGAAGGATTTTGAGGGATCAGATTATTTAGATGGATCCTTGAGGAGCTCCTAAGTTGATGAGGGTTTTAAGGGACAGCTGTTTTGCAAAGGATCTCAGCTGCTGCCATGCTGAGAAGGATATAGGTGCTTCCGTGTCGAGGAGGATTCTGAGAAGATGCCATGTTGAGAAGGCTCTGTGACTGCTATGTTGGATAGGTTCTGTGGAACTGCCTGTTTGGGAAGAGTTTTGAGGGGCTGTTGTGTTAAGAAGGTATCTGAGTGACTGTGATATTGGGTAGGATTCTGAGGGCCTCTGTGTTAAGAATAATTTTAGGGCCTGCCGTGTTTCTGAGGATTCTCAGAAGCTGCTGTGTTGAGATGATTCTGCGGGGCTGCCTTGTTGAGAAGGACACTGCAGACTTGTAGTTTTCAGAAGAATTCTGTGGGGCTGCCATATTGGGAAGATTCTGAGGTGATGTGATTAAGAAGGATTCTGAGTGGTTGTCCTGATGAAAAGAATCCTGTGGGGCTTCCTCATGGGTTGGATTTTCACAGTTTCCTGTGGTGGAAGGAAAGATTCTGAGGGCCTCAGTGTTGAGAAGAATCTTAGGAGCTATCATGTTGTGAAGAATCTGAGGGGCTGTGGTGTTGAGAAGGATGCTGAGGTACTGTCATGTTGAGTAAGATTTTGAGGTGCTTCACGTTGAGAAGGATTCTGAGGGCCTGCTGTGTTGGGAAGAATCTGAGTGGCTGTTGTGTTGAGAATGATTCTTAGGCATGCCGTGTTGATAAGGTTTGTGAGTGGATGCCATGTTGGTAGGAATTCTGAGGTGCTATTGGATTGAGGAGGATTCTGAGGGAATTACATGTTGAGAAGGATTTGAGTGGCTGCCATGTTGGGAGGGATTCTGAGGGCTTCAGTTCAGTTAAGTCACTCAGTTGTGTCCAACTCTTTGTAACCCTATGAATCACAGCATGCCAGGCCTCCCTGTCCATCACCAACTCCCGGAGTTTGCTCAAACTCATGTCCATAGAGTCGGTGATGCCATCCAGTCATCTCATCCCTGTCGTCCCCTTCTCCTCTTGCCCCCAATCCCTCCCAGCATCAGGGTCTTTTCCAATGAGTGAACTCTTTGCATCAGGTGGCTAACCTATTGGAGTTTCTGCTTCAGCATCAGTCCCTCCAGTGAACACCCAGGACTGATCTTCTTAGGATGGACTGGTTGGATCTCCTTGCAGTCCAAGGGACTCTCAAGAGTCTTCTCCAACACCACAGTTCAAAAGCATCAATTCTTCAGCACTCAGCTTTCTTTAGACTCCAACTCTCACATCCATACATGACTACTGGAAAAACCATAGCCTTGACTAGACGAACTTTTGTTGGCAAAGTAATGTCTCTGCTTTTTAATATGCTATCTAGGTTGGTCATAACTTTCCTTCCAAGGAGTAAGTGTCTTTTAATTTCATGGCTGCAATCACCATCTGCAGTGATTTTGGAGCCCCCAATAATAAAGTCTAACACTGTTTCCATTGTTTCCCCATCTATTTCCCATGAAGTGATGGGACCAGATGTCATGATCTTAGTTTTCTGAATGTTGAGCTTTAAATGAACTTTTTCACTCTCCTTTTTCACTTTCATCAAGAGGCTTTTTAGGTCCTCTTCACTTTCTGCCATAAGGGTGGTGTCATCTGCATATCTGATGGCAATCTTGATTCCAGCTTGTGCTTGTTCGAGCCCAGTGTTTCTCATGATGTACTCTGCATATAAGTTAAATAAGCAGGGTGACAATATACAGCCTTGATGCACTCCTTTTCCTATTTGGAACCAGTCTGTTGTTCCATGTCCAGTTCTAACTGTTGCTTCCTGACCCGCATACAGGTTTCTCAAGAGGCAGGTCAGGTGGTTTGGTAATCCCATCTCTTTTAGAGTTTTCCACAGTTTATTGTGATACACACAGTCAAAGGCTTTGGCATAGTCAATAAAGTAGAAATAGATGTTTTTCTCTCTTACTTTTTCAGTGATCCAGTGGATGTTGGCAATTTGATCTCTGGTTCCTCTGCCTTTTCTAAAACCAGCTTGAACATCTGGAAGTTCAAGGTTCATGTATTGCTGAAGCCTGGCTTGGAGAATTTTGAGCATTACTTTACTAGCGTGTGAGATGCGTGCAATAGTTCGGTGATTTGAGCATTCTTTGGGATTACCTTTCTTTGGGACTGGAGTGAAAACTGATGTTTTCCAGTCCTGTGGCCACTGCTGAGTTTTCCAAATTTGCTGGCATATTGAATGCAGCACTTTCACAGCATCATCTTTCAGGATTTGAAATAGCTCAACTGGAATTCCATCACCTCCAACAGCTTTGCTTGTAGTGATGCTTTCTAAGGCCCACTTGACTTCACATTCTAGGATGTCTGGCTCTAGGCAAGTGATCATACCATCGTGATTATCTGGGTCGTGAAGATCTTTTTTGTACAGTTCTTCTGTGTATTCTTGCCACCTCTTAATATCGTCTGCTTCTGTTAGATCCCTGCCATTTCTGTCCTTTATCGAACCCAATCTTTGCATGAAATGTTCCCTTGGTATCTCTAATTTTCTTGAAGAGATCTCTAGTCTTTCCCATTCTGTTGTTTTCCTCTATTTCTTTGCATTGATCCCTGAGGAAGGCTTTCTTATCTCTCCTTGCTATTCTTTGGAACTCTGCATTCAAATGGGAATATCTTTCCTTTTCTCCTTTGCTTTTTACTGCTCTTCTTTTCACAGCTATTTGTAAGGTCTCCTCAGACAACCATTTTGCCTTTTTGCATTTCTTTTCCATGGGAATGGTCTTGATGCCTGTCTCCTGTACAGTGTCACAAACCTCCATCCATAGTTCTTCAGGCACACTGTCTAGCAGATCTAGTCCCTTAAATCTATTTCTCACTTCTGTTGTATAGTCATAAGGGATTTGATTTAGGTCATACCTGAATGGTCTAGTGGTTTTCCCTACTTTCTTCAATTTAAGTCTGAATTTGGCAATAAGGAGTTCATGATCTGAGCCACAGTCAGCTCCCAGTCTTGTTTTTGCTGAGGGCTTAAGAATCCTTAATTTTGAGTGTTAAGAAGCATCTTAGGGGCTGCCATGTTGAGGAAGATTAGAAAGAGTGCCTTTTGAGATGGATTCCCATGGCCTCCTTGTTTAGAAGGGGGCTGCTGTGTTGAGAAGGATCTGAGGAGTAGCTGTGTTGAAAGAATTCTGAGAGGTGCTTTGTTTAGATGTATTCTGAGGGGTTGCTTTCTCGGGAAGGATTCTTAGTGCCTCCATGTAGAGCAGAATCGTAGGGGCTGCCATGTTGAGAAGGATTTAACGGACTATGTTCGGGATGATTTGTGCTGCTGCCGTATTGAGAAGGTTCTGAGGTACCACAGTGTTGCGAAGGATTCTAAGGGGCTGCAGTATTCACAAGGATTATGAGGGACCTGAATGTTGAAAAGAATCTTAGGAGCTGCTGTGCTTTAGAGGATACTAAGGGTCTGCCATGTTGAGAAGGATTTGAGGAGTTGCTGTGTTCAGAAGGATTCAGAGGGGCTGCCATGTTGAAAATGATTATGAGGGACTGCTGTGTTGAGTAGAATCCTGAGGGGGTGCCATATCAGAAGGATTGTGAGGGCCTCTGTGTTGAGAAGAATCTTAGGGTCTACCTCGTGATGGTTCTGAGGGGCTTCTGTGTTCATAAGGCTGCTGAAGGGTGATAGCATTGGGAAGCATCTGTGGTGCTGCCATGTTGAGAAGGATTCTATGTGGCTGTTGTGTTGAGGAGTCTGAGGGACTGCCAAGTTGAAAATGATTTTCAAGGGCTGCTGTGTTGAGGATTCTGAATGGCTGATCTTTGGTAAGGAAGTGAGGGGTTGCCATAAGGAGGATTCTGAGGTGCTGCCTTGTTGAGAAGGATACCGAGGGCCTGCAGTGTTGGGAAGGATTTCATGGGACTGGCATATTGGGAAGGTTTTATAATGCTGTGGTTTAGGTGTATCCTGAGGCCTACTGTGTAAGAAGGATTCTAGGGGCATTTGTTTTGAGAAGGATGTGGGTGACTTCTGTGTTCAAAAGGATTCTGAGGGGCTTCAGTGTTGAGGAGGATCTGAGGCAGTGGAGTAAGTCATTTTGAGTAAGATTTTGAGGTCCTCCATGTTAAAAAGGATTCCAAGGACCTGTTTTGTTGGGAAGAACCGGTGAAGTTGTTGTGTTGAGAATGATTCTGAGGCATGTGTGTTGGGAAGGATTGTGAGCAGATGCTGTTAGTAAGAATTCTGAGAGGCTGCTGTGTTGAAAAAGATTTGAGGGTCCACCACATTGAGAAGAATTTGGGAGGGCTTGATGTTGAGGATCTAAGGTGCTGCCTTGTTGAGAAGGATTCTGAGGGCCTGCAGTGTTCAGAAGGACCTGAGGGGCTGCCTCATTGGGAACAATTCTCAAGGGATGTAGTATTGAGAAGAATGTTAGCAACTACCATTTGGGAAGGATTCTGAGGGGCTGCCATTTTGAGGAGGATCTGAAGGGCTACCATGTGAGAATGATTTTAGGGGCTCCATGATGAGAAGAATTGTAGGAGCTGCCATGCTGGAAGTATATTGAGGGCCTCGATGTTGAGAAGAATCTTAGGAGGTGCTGTGTTTTGGAGGATTCTTAAGAGCTGTGGTGTAGAGGAGGATCTAGGTGCTGCCATGTTCAGAAGGATTTTGAGGGGCTCTGGTGTTCAGATGGATCCTTGAGAGGCTGCTGAATTGATGAGGGTTTTGAGTGGTGGTGGTTTAGTCACTGAGTCATGTCCGACTCTCATGACCCTATGGACTGTAGCCCGCCAGGCTCCTCTGTTCATGGGATTCTCCAGGCAAGAATACTGAAGTGGGTTGCCATTTCCTTCTCCAGGGGATCTTCCCGAGCCAGGAATCAAACCTGGGTCTCCTGCATTGCAGGCAGATTCTTTACCGACTGAGCTATGAAGGAAGCCCAATTATTAAAGATGCAAAGGGTCTCAGATGCTACCATACTGAGAAAGATTATGTGCTGCTGTGTTGGGACAGTTTCTGAGGCATGGCCTGTTTGGGAAGAGTTCTGATGGGCTGCCATGTTGAGGAGGATTCTGACTATTGCCATGTTCAGAAGAATTTTAGGGGTTGCTGTGTTTTGGAGGATTCTCAGAAGCTATTGTGTTGAGAAGGACACTGAGGACCTGTAGTGTTTGAATAGATTCTGTGGGGCTGCCATATTGTGAAGGATCTGAGTAGACGTGGTGTTGATAATGATCTGAGTGACTGTCCTTTGAGAAGGACCCTGAGGGAACTGCTGTGTTGGGAAGGATTCTTGTGGGTTGCTGTGTCAGAAGGATTCTGAGGGCCTCAGTGTTGAGAAGAATCTTAGACACTGCCATGATGGGAATAATCTTAGCTACTGCAGTGGTGGGAATGATTCTGAAGGGCTGCCATGTCAAAAGGATTCTGAGGGCTTTTGAGTTATGAAGAATTAGAGAGGCTGCGGTGTTAAGGGCTCTTCTGAGATAGTGTCATGTTGAGTAGATTTTGAGGTGCTCCCTGTTGAAAACGATTCTGAGGGCCTGTGTGTTGGGAAGGATTCTTAGGGGCTGCTGCATTTAGGTAGATTCCTGTGGGCTGTCATTTTGAGAAGAATTCTAGGGGCTGCCATGTTGGGCTTAGCCACTGCTGTGTTGATGAGAATTCTGAGTGGCTCCCATGTTGGGAAGGATTCTGATAGGCTGCCATGTCAGGTTTCTGAGGGCTTTTATTTTGAGAAGTATCTTAGGGGTTACCATCTTAAGAAGTAACAAACGGGCTACCTGGCGAGATGGGTTCTGATGGCCTCTGTGTTTAGAATATAGGGGCTGCTGTGTTAAGAAAGATTCTTAGAGTCTCCATGTGGAGCAGAATATTTGGGAATGCTGTTGAGAAGAATCTGGGGGACTTCTGTTCAGAATGATTCTGAGGGGTTGCAGCATTGGGAAGGATCTGAAGTGCTGCCTTGTTGAAAAGGTTTTTCTGAGTTTCTGCTGTGTTTGGAAGGATGTAAGGGACCCACTGTGTCAAATGGATTGTGAGGATTTCTGTGTTGATGAGTTCTTAGGGGCTGCCATGTTGAGAAGAATTCTGAGGGACTGCTGTGTTGGGAAAGATTCTGAGGTCCTGCAGTTTGGTGAAGGATTCTGAGGTGCTGCTATATAGAAAATAATCCTGAAGGGCTGCTATGTTGAGCAGCATTCTGATCTGCTGTCATGATGAGCATTCTGAGTGGCTACTGTGTGGAAAAGATTGTGAGGGCTTTTGTGTTGATAAGAATCTCATGTGCTGCCATGTTGAGGTGAGGCTGATCTGTTGAAAAGGATTCTCTGAGCCTCCATGTTTTGAAGATTCTTAGAGGTTTCTGTGTTGGGAAGGATCTGAGACCTGGTTGTGTTGGTAAGCATTGTGAGGTGCTGCCATGTTGAACAGGATTCTGAGGGGCTGCCATATTGATAAGAATTCTGAGGGGCTGCCACATTGAAAATGTTCTGTGGAGTTGCTGTGTTGAGAAGGATTCTGAGGGGCTGCTGTGCTGAGGATTCTGAGTAGCTGCCTCACTGGGAAGGATATGAGGGGCTGTTCTAGAGGATTCTGAGGGCATACAGTGTTGAGATGGATTCTGAAGAGTTGCATATTGAAGAGGATTCTGAGGTGCTGCCTTATTGAGAAGAAATCTGAGTGGCTGCTGTGTTGGAAGAATGTGAAGGGCTGCCATGTTGAGAAGGATTTGGGGCTGCTGGGCTGAGAAGTATTCTGTGTGGCCGCTGTGTTGAGGAGGATTCTTAGGTTCTGTCTTATTGAGATGACTCTGAGGTTCTGCCATGTTTAGAATGATTGTAATGAGCTGCCATGTTCAGAAGGATTCTGGGGGCCTCTGCGTTAAGAGGGCTCTTAGAGGCTGCCATCCTTTAGAGAATTCTCAGAAGGATATGAGGACTGCTGTATTTAGAAGATTCTGAAATTCTGCCATGTTGAAAATGACTTTGAGGGGCTGCATATTAAGGGGGATTCTGAGCTGCTGTCTTGTTAAGTGTTCTGAGAGCCTGCAGTTCTGAAAAGAATCTTAGTGGGTGCTGTACTTTGGAGGATTCTCACAGGCTGCCATGTTGAGAAGGATCGGAGGAGCTGCTTTGTTCAAAAGGATTGTGAGGGGCTGCCATGTTGAAAATGATTTTGAGGGGCTCTGTGTTGGGACGGATCCTGAGGGGTTGCCATGTTGGAAAGGCTTGTGAGGAGCTATGTGTTGGAAAGGATTCTGAGGGCCTCCATGTTGAGAAGAATGTTAGGGGCTGCCATGTAGAGATGTTCTGATGCTTTTAATTTCTGTGTTCAGAAGGCTGCTGCAGGGCTACAGCATTGGGAAGGATCTGAGGTGCTGCCATGTTGAAAATGATTTTGACAGGTGGCCGTGTTGAGGATTCTGAATGGCTGCTCTTAGGGAAGGAAGTGAGGGACTGCTGCATAGAGTAGTTTCTGAGGAGCTGCTGTGATGGGAAGGATTCTGAGGAACTACCTGTTTGGGAAGAGTTCTGAAGGACTGCTGTGTTGAGAAGGATTCTGAGAAGTTATGGTGTTGGAAAGTATTCTGAGGGCCTCTCTGTTGAGAAGAATTTTTAGGGGCTGCTGTGCTTTAGAGGATTCTCAGAAGCTGCTGTGTTGAGAAGATTCTGATGGGCTGATGTGTTGAGAAGGATACTGAGTGGCTGTAGTATTTGGAAGGATTCTGTGGGCTGCCATATTGGGAAGGATCTGAGAAGATGTGGTGTTGAGAAGGAGTTTGAGTGGCTGTCCCATTGAGAAGGAGCCTGAAGGACTTCCTCATGGATTGCTTTGTCAGAAGGATTCTGAGGGGCCTCAGTATTGAGAAGAATTTTAGGGGCTGCCATGTTGGGAAGAATCTTAGCAACTGCGGTGGTGAGAATGATTCTGAAAGGCTGCCATGTCAAAAAGATTCTGAGGGCTTTTGTGGTGTGAAGAATCTGACGGGCTGCTGTATTTAGGAGGATTCTGAGGTAGTGTCATGTTGAGTAAGATTTTAAGGTGCTGTCTGTTGTAAATGATGCTGAGAGCCTGCTGCATTGGAAAGGATATGAGTGGCTGTTGTGTTGACAATGATTCTGAGGTATGTTGTGTTGGTAGGCATTCTGAGGTGCTGCTGTGTTGAGGAGGATCTGACTGGATTACGTGTTGAGAATGATCTGAGGGGCTGCTCTGTGTTAGGAAGGATTCTTAGGGGCTGCTGTGTTCAGAAGGGTTTTGAGGAGCTTTCATGTCAATGAGGATTCTGAGGGGCAGCTGTATTGGGAAAGGATCTGAGAGGTGTTGTATTAAGAAGGATTCTGATGGCCTGCCAAGTTGCAAAGTATCCTGAGGGATGTGTGTTGAGCAGCATTCTCAGAAGCTGTTCTGTTGTGGAGGATCTGAGGGGCTGCCAAGTTGAGAAGGATTGTACCTGCCTGTCCTGTTGAGGAAGATTCTGAAGTGCTGCATTATTGAGAAGAATTCTCAGTGGCTGCTGTGTTTAGAAGGATTCTGGGGCCTTCAAAATGATGAGAAGAATCTTAGAAGCTGCCATCCTTGGAGGATTCTCAGGGGCTGCTGTGTTGAAAAGGATAGGAGGGCTGCTATGTTCAGAAGATCTTGAGAGGCTGCCATGTTGAAAATGATATTGAACAGCTACCATGTTGAGGAGGATTCTGAGCTGCTACCTTGTTGAGAAGTATTCTGAGGGCCTCAGTATTTGGAAGGATTCTGAGGGTGCTGTGTTGAGAAGAATCTGAAGAGCTACTGTGTTGAGAAGAGTTTGAGAGACTACTGTGTGGAGAAGGAATTGGCATCCCACCCCAGTATTCTTGTCTGAAGAATCCCAAGGACAGAGAAGCCTGGTGGGCTACGTCTGAAGGGTCGCAAAGAGTCAGACATGACTGAACGACTAAACACAAGCATCCTGTGTTGAAGAGGATTTGTGGTGCTGCCATTCTGAAAAGGATTCTGAGGTGCCGTTGTGTTGGGAAGCATTCTAAGGGGCTACAGTGTTCACATGGATTCTACAGGCCTCAGTGTTGAAAAGAAACTTAGGGGCTGCTGTACTTTAGAGGATTCTCACTTGCTGCCATGTTGAGAAGGATCTGAGCGTTGCTGTGTTCAGAAGGATTCAGAGGTGCTGCCATGTTAAAAATGATTTTGAGGGGCTGCCATGTTGAGAAGGATACTGAGGGTTTGCAGTGTTTGGGAGCATTCTGTGGGACTGCCATGTTGGCAAGGTTTTGAGGTACTGTGGTTTAGATGGATCTTGAAGGCTACCATGTGAGAATTATAGAGGCTGTGGTTTTGAGAAGGATCTGGTGGGCTTCTGTGTTCAGAAGGATTCTGAGGGGCTGAGGGTTAAGGAGGATTCTGAGGTGTTGAGCTGAATAAAATTTTGAGCTGTTCCATGTTGAGAAGGATTCTGAGGGTCTGTTGTGTTGGGAAGGATCTGTGGAGCTTTTGTGTTGAGAATGATTCTGAGGCATGTGTGTTGGGAAGGTTTGTAAGTGGATGCCATGTTGGTAAGCATTTTGAAGCCCTGCAGTTTTGAGGAAGATTCTGAGGGGCTGTTATGTTGGGAAGAATTCTGAGGAGTTGCTGTGTTCAGAGGACCTCTGTGTTGAGAAGTATCTTATGGGCTGCCTTGCTTTGAAGGATTTTCAGGGGGTCCTATGTTTGAAAGATTCTGAGATGCTGCTGTGCTGAGGAGGATTCTGAGGGGCTTCCCTGTCAGAAGGATTTAAAGTATCTCAGTGTTGAGAAGAATCTTAGGAGCTGTTATGTTGGGGAGATCTGAGATCCTCTCTGTTGGGAGAAATCTGGGACTGCCCTGTGTTGGCGGATTCTCAGAAGCCGATGTATTGGTAAGGATCTGAGGGGCTGCTGTGTTTAGAAGAATTCTGAGAGGCTGCCATGTTAGGAAGGATCTGAGGTGCTGGCATGTTAAGGATTTTTGAGAGGCTGGAGTATTTAGACAGATCCTTAAGCAACTGCCGAGTTGATGAGGGTTTTGACAGGCAGCTATTTTGCAAAGGATCTCAGATGCCCCCATTCTGAGAAGGATCTATGTGCTGCTGTGTTGCGGATTCTGAGGTACTACCTGTTTGGGAAGAGTTCTGAGGGGCTACTGTATTGAGAAGGATTCTGAGGTGCTGTAGTGTTGGTGGGGATTCTGAGGGCCTCCATATTGAGAAGAATTTTGGGGGCTGCTGAGTTTTGGAGGATTCTCAGAAGCTGCTGTGTTGAGAAGATTCTGAGTGGTTGTCCTGTTGAGAAGGCTCCTGAAGGGTTGCCATATTAAGAAGGATTCCGAAGGCCTGCTGTATGAGAAGGATTGAGAGAGCCTCAGTGCTGAGAAGAATATTAGGTGTCGCCATGTTAGGAAGAATTTTAGCAGCTGCAGTGGTGGGAACAATTCTGAATGGTGGCCATGTCAAAAGGTTTCTGAAGGCTTTTGTTTTGTCAAGGATCTGAGGGGCTGTGGTGTTCAGGAGGATTCTGAGGTAGGGTCATGTTGAGTGATTTTGAGGTGTTCCATGTTGACAGGGATTCTGAGGGCCTGCTGTGTTGGGAAGGACCTGAGGGGCTGTTGTGTTGAGAATGATTCTGAGGCATGCCATGTTGGTAAGAACTCTGAAGAGCTGCTGTGTTGAGGAGTATCTGCGTAGATTACAAGTTGAGAAGGATCTGAGCGCCTGCTGTGTTGGGAAGGATTCTTAGGGGCTGCTGTGTTTAGATGGATTCTGAGGGGCTGTCATTTTGAGAAGATCTTAGGGATTGTTGTGTTGAGAATTCTGAGTGGCTGCTGTGTCAGGATTCTGAGGGCTCTTGTGTTGAGAAGTATCTTCGGGGCTGCCACGTTAAGAAGTATCAGAAGAGCTGCGTGGTGAGACAGATTCTGATGGCCTCTGTGTTTAAAAGAATCTTAGGGGCTGCTATGTTGAGAAAGATTTGGAGAGGGTTCAGGGTTGAAGAGTATTTGAGGTAGTGTTGTGTTGAGTACATTTTGGAGGTGCTCCATGTTGAGGGTTGTGGAAGCCTGCTGTGATGGAAGGGTCTGAGGGGCTGTTTCGCTAAGAATGATTCTGAAGCATGCCATGTTAGTAAGAATTCTGAGATGCTGCTGTGTTGAGGATGATTCTGAGGGCTGCTATGATGAAAATGATTTTGAAGAGCTGATGTGTTGAGGAGGATTTTGAGTTGCTGCCTTGTTGAGAAGGATATTGAGGGCCTTCAGTGTTTGGAAGGATTCTGAGGGACTGCCATGTTGGGAAGGTTCTGAGGTGTTGTGACTTAGATGGATCCTGAGGGCTACTGTGTGAGAAGGATTCTAGGGGCTGTTGTATTGAGAAGGATGTGGGTGGCTTCTGCTTTCAGGAGGATTCTGAAGGGGTGCAGTGTTGAGGGGGGTCTAAGGTAGTGTGGAGTTGAGTAAGATTTTGAGGTTGAGAAGGATTCCTAGGATCTGTCATTTTGGGAAGGTTTCAGGCTCAGGTGGCGGATCCCCAAGGGCCCGCAGCCTGTGTGATGTGGAGCAGAAGCAGCTAGCTCAGCCCCGCCCTAATTCTCCTCGTCCACTCGGGCCATCTGATAATGGGGTCACCCTGGGGCGGGCTCTCGGGGCTCGCTGCCTCTCCTTCCCTCCCTCCCCGCAGTGTGGGACTTCCTCCTGCCCAGCGCCCCGCTGGCCCCCCAGCCCTGGTACACCGACGAGCGCTTCACCCTGACCCTGCTCTGCGCGCTGGTCATCCTGCCCCTCTCCACGCCGCGGGAGATCGGCTTCCAGAAACACACAAGGTACGGGCTGCAGACCCCTCCTGGGGGCAAGAGCTGGGGCTGAGTCCCCACCTTGGCTGGCGTTTGGGGGTGGTTTCTGTCCACCTGGGATAGGGGAGCTGCCAGCATGGTTCTTTGCATTGGGAGAAGAGGAAAGAAATGTTAAATTACGAAAGTCATTTGTGTGCATGATAGAAAATACAGATAAACAGAAAAGAAAATTGCCTGTAATAACAGGGCATCCATTTTGTTAGTTAATGATCGCAGGCTTTTTCTGCACCCACACACACACAGACAGGCATGGAGACACACACACACACTTTTTTCATTTCACAGTCTGAGGCTGCACATATACTTTTGAGAAAATAAAGTCTGGCAAAAACCTTCACACAAATGTGCCGCCCACCTTTCCCTGCCATAGAGAGCAGTGGAGCTGAGAAACAGCGGGCAGGACCCCAGAGCCCCTGGGCGCCCCCAGCCCTCTCCAGCCGGTTCTTCTGCACGCTGTATTGTGGCCGCTTAGATGCTCGATCCCAGGGGCTGTGTGGCTATTGCTGGAGAGGTGGAGCGCCCGTAGTGATCACAGCCTCGCAGGTCCTACTGCTTGGCATGAGGGTGTCCCTGCCTGGAATGCCCTTCCTGCTATCCCCATTGTACAGATAATTGGGGCCCAGACAGGAAGAACTTGCCTGACCCCTTGCCAGTGTGGGCTGAGCTCACACCGAGACCCGCTCTCTATGGCTCCCCAGGCGCTGCCTCACCACTGTCGCCCCCTGACGCTGCACTCTCTCGTGTGTTAGCATCCTAGGCACCCTGGCCGCCTGCTACCTGGCCCTGGTCATCGTGGTGCAGTACTACCTCAGGCCCCAAGACCTCACCCATGAGCCCCCCCTGGCATCCAGGTGGGTCTGGGGGATGGCTTCCGGGGGCTTCTGTGAGGGGCGAGGGCAACTTACCCACCCTCCGTGGTTTGCACAGAGCCCTGGCTCGTCTCATGAAATTCTTCAGGTCTCTGATGCGGTAGAGCTCAGCGAAAGCTCCTTTCCTTGTTCAGAACCACTCAGCTGCTGATAGTGAGGACATGGTGAGGGACAGGGAAGAGCTACACACCCCGCCAGCCGGGGGCTCCTGGGCTGTTGCAGATGTGCCCCACAGTGTGGAAGCAACAGGACCAGCCAGCAAGATGCGGAGGCCAGAGAGGCCTGAGCGAGGCCAGAAGTGGAGGAATCCTGTAGGGATTTGAAGTTGCTGGGAGGACTGCTGTTTTGCATGGAAGCCATGTCAGGGTTTTGATCACAGCCCGGCCTTGTAATCAAATCTGGTGGCAGGCCAGCTCCAGGGGCCTGTGACCTGTGACGTCACCTCAGTCCCAGGCTCAGAAGGGCTCCGCCCTTGGTTTAACACCCTGCTGTCACCATCTTGAGATTCTTCATGGCTCCTGAACAAGGGCTGGCATGTTCATTTTGCACGTGGTCCCACAAATCCAGGAGGGGCAGGTCCTTCCTGCCCCCTCAGTGTCCTGAGCTACCAGCGCTCTTTGGTGCTCCTTGGCCTGAAGGATGTGGACCCTCCTGGAGAATAGGTCAGAGGTGGAGCAGGAGAGAGAGAGGAGAGTCTGGGGTGACTCTGAGCTTTGAGCAGGGGGACGGAGGGCCATGCTGTTTCCTGGACTGTGTGGGATGGGGAGGAGCAGGTGGCTGGGGGAGGCTTTTGGTGGCGACATGTTAGGTGGGAAAGGCTTTGAGACACTAAAGACATCAGGGAGCTGTCAGATCGGAGTTCAGAGAGGCCCCGGCTGGAAGGAGAAATGTCAGCCCAGAGGTGGCATGCAAGGGCTGTGTGAAAACTGTAACAGCCTGTGGTCCTCTACCCGGTCCTGGGGGCCCAGGAGAGGAATGGCAAGTCGGGAGCACTGTTCGCCTCCTGGAGCTGCTCGTTCTACCACAAACTGGGAGGCTGAAAGCAGCAGAAATCCCTCCCCTTGGTTCTGGAAGCTAGAAACTGAATATGAAGGTGTCAGCAGGGTTGCGCTCCCTCAGGAGGCTCTGAGGAGGGTCCTTCCTGCCCCCTCAGTGTCCTGAGCTGCCAGCCTTCTTTGGCGCTCCTTGGCCTGCAGGCGCTTCACTCCAGCCTCAGCGCCATCCTGACATGGCTCTCCCTGGGTATGTGTTTTCTCTTCCCTTAAGGGCACCAATCGTTGGATCAACCCCCAGCCTGCTCCAGTATGACCTCACCTTAATTTAACCAGTTATATCTACAGAGACCCTTTTTGCAAATTAAGTTTCATTCTGAGATTCCCAGTGGATATAAATTTGGGGGTGGGGGCGGTCACTATAAACCCAGGACAGATGATGATAGAAGCTGGATCTCAGAGGTCAGTGAGCAAAATTTCAAGAATTTTAGAGTGTTCACCACCGAATACTGCTCCTGGGTCACATGGGATTGAGCCCTGGCGCTGGATTTAGCCACAGAGGCCAGTCTTGATGTGGCTGAGTCTCGTCAGGGCAGGAGCTGGGAATAAGGCCCAGGTGGATTGGGGTCAGGAGAGAGGTCTTCTGAGCAGGGGAGGAGAGGAGTGCAGGAGGCGGGGCTCAGCGGCCCCCACACACCCAGACACTGATGGGGTAGTCCCAACAGAATGGGAAACCTGGCATGAGAGGGCTAGATCCACTGCTGATCTGCGGCCCTGAGTCCACTCGGGAGGGTCTCGTGCCCTGGAGGTGCATCCTCCAGGGCTGGAGCTCAGATGGCACCACCCACAGGGACAGGAGGGGACAGTGCACGTGGCTCAGAGGATGCAGGCAGGCAGATGGAGCAGCGGAAACGTGGGCTCTGAGAAGCCGGCCGTCTGCTGACAGTGCTGTTGAGGAAGGTCTGGGAAGGCAGGGCTTGGCTGGGGGGAGCCCCGGGCTGCATCCAGAGTTAAGAGTCAGCCGGAAACACGGCACAGAAGGGAGATGCGACTGTGCAAACCTCCTGTGGCTGCTGTAGCAAGTTACTGCCAAACACGGTGACTCAAAACTACACAAGCTTATTATCTTCTGATGTCAGAAGTCCAAAATGAGTCTCACTGGGCTGAACGCAAGGGGTCAGCCATGCTGTGTTCTTTCGGGAGGTCTAGACAAGAATCCATCTCCTGGCCTTTCCCAGTTCCTAGGGGCACCCACGTTCCTTGGCTCATGGCCCCTCCACAGTCTTCACAGCCATAAAGCTTCCATCTCTCTGATCTTGCTTCTGCGGTCACAGCTCCCTCTGACCATAGCTGGGGAAGGTTTTCTGATGGCAAGGATCATTATGATATATGGGGCCTAGATAATCCGGGGTCATCTCCCATCTCAGAGTCCTGACCTTCACACCTGCAGAGTCCCTTGTAGGTTATAAGGTCACAACCTCCCAGGTTCCCAGGATTAGGATGGGGGACTCTTTGGGGACCATTATTCTAGCACAGCCAGGAAACCCTGGTTGTGTAGTGGGTGCTATTTATGCCCCCCCCCAACTGTGTGTCCCCAAATCTGCTGGAGGCCAGAACCTGGAGCTGCTTGAAATGGAAGCCGGAGGGCCGGCCACCCATTGGGGCCACTGAGAGGGTTTGACCTCAAGAGTCTGCCCCATGCACTCCTCAGTTCTCTTAGGCCGCTTGGATGTCAAACCATCCTTGTCCTATTGGGGTCTGTTTGGATGTTGCCTGTGCCCTGCCCCCCCACCCCCAGCCCCTAACCTCACTGGGGACAGGCAGCCTCCAAGGAGGCTGGGAGTTCCTCCTAGCCATGTCCTGCCCACATTCTGCCTGCGTGGAGACTGTCAAGTTGTCAACCATCAGCACAGATGTACTTAAAAGTGCAGCACTTCACATGCAGCTTCTGCCACCCCTCAACCCTGGAGTGGACGTGGTTACTAAAATCTACCTTAGAGTCATGCTTTGTTACAGCTTGCTTGTATTATTAAAACTCGTCTTTAAGTTGAAGGTCGCTTTGAGTTTAACTTTTTGTGACAAACGCCCATTTTCATCTCTTTACAGTCCCTCCTCCTGGACCTCTGTATTTAGTGTCTTCCCCACCATCTGTTTTGGATTTCAGGTAACCTCGGCGTCTGTGTTGAGGAGGGCAGCATTTGCAGGCTGTGGTGACTTCCTGCTCCCTTGGGGGCGAGTGGCCTCCCTGTCGGGGGTGGGGGAGGTTTGCAAATGTGTTTCGGGATGAACCAGGCTGTCTCTAGGGGACCGTGCCTATGGGTTGGCATCTGGGCTCAGAGAGCTCTGAATTTCTCAGTTCAACTTGGGAACTGGCTCCACTGACCACCACCAGCAGCAGCCCATTTGTTGGGTCTGAGGTCGAGTGTGGGAGTCCGGAACCTGTGCCCTCCTTTGCAAAGTTCTGGTGGCAGTGTCACCCCGCCTGGGGACCCAGAGCCACCTTCCTGCAGGTGGATTCTGCCGCAGGGGCTAGAGGCTTGCAGGCTAGGAGGGCAGGAAGGTGTGCAGGGGCAGGTGCTGGGCAGGATACATAGAATCTGATAGAATGTCGTGGAGTGAGGGCTTCTGTGTGTGGAATCTAGTGGAGGGGCTTCTGATGCAGCTCTGGGGTTGGGTGCAGTTCAGAGATGCTGTTTGCCAGGCGCTGATGCCTAAGAGGAGTCTTGAGGAATGTGTGGGAGGCGGCAGGTGCAGGGAGATGCTTCCGCTGGAGAGCCACGGAGGGGAGGGGTCCCAGGCTGGAGAGCTTCTAAGGTCTGGGTGAGGTGGGTGCTTGGCGAGAGGCTGGAGATGGCTGCAGTGGGGGGTCGGGCTCTGCTCCCTGCCTTCTGGTCTCTCTTGGGGTTCCTTAGTCTCGCTGCAGGTGGCAGCTGACCCCCTTTTTCCATTGCTTATTTTGGAAAGATTTGCCTCTCTCCTAAAGACAACCACCTACCCACCACACTGACAGCAAAACCACCCCATGTAGAAGCATGTTCACAAGGCAGAGGGGCTCAGGACTGATGCGGTCTCAGCTTCCTAGCCCCAGTGTCTTCTCCACTTACCCAAACATCAGCTCCTTTTTCTGTTCTTCATCTTGTGTCTTCTCTGAGAACCATTTCTTGGGGGTGGGGAAAAAAATTCTGAAACATTTCCATTTCTCTTTATTATAAATGAGTTGTTGTATCGCTTCTGGGACTTAGCAAGCCACATACAGGATTTCTCACGTTTCGTCCTACACACCCAATATTTTGAAAGATGTAAAGTGATGATTTTGCTGTCAACTGTCTGGATGGAGTTTAACCAGCCCTCTCTCGGCTGCCTGAGCACCATATGGTGTAGCGGGCTCGCGCCAGCAGAGGGGAGGGGGCCCGCTTTCCAGATGCTTGGAGGGGGTGCCCCCCTCACCTTTGCCTCGGCTCCCTCATCTGATTCTCCTAGCAACCGAGGCCTGGGCTGCAGTTTCCAGGGACACGGGATGCAGAGACAGGGAGTTAGGAGAAAGAGGTGGATTGCGGGGTGGGGGTGGGGCTGAGGACCAGTTGCTGAGGCCAGGGAAGGGGCTGCTAGGATCCAGCTTGTGCAGTTGGGAATCTGGGGGTTGGGGGACTAGATGTAGGGGAAGGTGGAAGGGAGGAGGGTGAGGGGTAGGGCAGGGCCGTACAGGGAAATGGGGAGTCCCTGTCGTCGTCAGGAGTTCTGCCTCAGTTCAACCACACCATTTCCCACACACTTAGCAATGGGGACCCCTCTCCCACCTGTGCAGAATCAGAAAGAGGGGCTTTTGGGGAGCAGGGGTTGGGGTGAGGCTTTGCCCCAGCCACCCTGGCCGCATGTAATAGTTCTCCTTTGTTTTAATTGAGGCATGATTGATTTATGATATCATGTTAGTTTCAGGTGTATAGCACCATGATTCTGATAACTGAATATATGTATATGTATGTTCTTTTTCAGATTCTCTTCCTTTATAGGTTGTTACAAAATACTGAGTAGAGTTGCCTGTGCTATAAGTGGATCCTTGTGGGTTATCTGTTTTATATGTAATAGTGTGTGTATATTAGTCCCAAAGCCCTAATTTACCCCACACCCCCCTTTCCCCTATGGTAACTAGAAGTTTGTTTTCTATGTCTGTGAGTCTGTTTCTGTTTTGGAAATAAGTTAATTTGTATTTCTCTGTTTTTTTTTTAAAGATTCCACATATAAGTGATATCATGATATTTGTCTTTCTTAGTATGATAATCTCTGGGTTCTTATATGTTGTTTCAAATGGCATTATTTCATTCCTTTTTATGGCTGAGTAATATTCCGTCGCACGTCCGTACACCACATCTTTCTCCATTCCTCTGTCAGTGGACGCTTAGGCTGCTTCCATGTCTTGACTATTGTGAATAGTGCTGCAGTGGATGTTGGGGTGCGTATATCTTTCCAAGTCCCATTCCTCCAGATACGCGCCCAGGAGTAGAACTGCTGGATCATATGGTAGCTCTATTCTTAGGTATTTTAAGGAACCTCCATACTGGTCTCTGTAGTGGTTGCACCAACTTAGATTCGCACCAGCAGTGTAGGGGGCTCCCTTGTCTCCACTCCCTCTCCAGCATTTGTTATTTGTAGGCTTTGAGGATGGCCGTCTGACTGGTGTGAGGTGGTATACCTCATTGCAGTTAACCATCGTTGAGCACCGTTTAATGTGCCGGTTGGCCATCTGTATGGCTTCTTTTCTCTTGTTTCTAAACAGCTCAGCAGCTTTGAGATATGACTTACATGGGGTGCAACTCACCCCTAGGTCTTTGGGATGTTCACAGCCATCACCACAGTCAATTTTAGAACATTTCCTCACCCCCCAAAGAAACTTGTACCTGTTAGCCATCACTTCCCTTCCCCACCTCGTCCCTGCCCAGTCCCTGGCAACCAGAATCTTTCTCAGTGTCTCTGGATGTGCAAAGTAGATGGTCCTCTGTAGCTGGCTTCTTCCACTCTGCATGGTGATTTCTAGGATTGTCTGTGTGGTGTGTGTGTCGGGACTGCATCCCTTTTCACGGCTGGTGATGCTCCGCTGTCTGCTGAGTCCACGGCTTGCTTTCCCATCCCTCAGCTGGGGGACGTCTGAGCTGTTTCCACCTCTTACGCACCACGTGCTCCTCTGCCCCGCACCCCATCACTTCGTGACTAGTCAGGCTGCTCTTGGTCAGACGCTGTTCTAGATGCTGTCCCAGAAGGACAGCCCTGCCCTCAGAAGTTTTACTCCCTCGAATAAGACCAAGAGGAACATGACCCAGGAGTCTTGGGACCCACAGGGAGGAGGACAGGGCTCCATCCAGCCACCACCAAGCATCTTTTCCCCAGGCCTGGGTTCCCGAGTGCAGGAGGCAGGGCATTGATGCCTGCTGGTCGAGGGTCCTTTTGTATTTGGGGGGGATTTAAGTGCCCACTCCTTGGCTGAGCCGGCCTGCAGTGGGCTTCCATGAGGTCAGGGAGGTCCCTGAGGCTCGCCTGTTGTAGAAGGTGTGGTGGGCTTGCCCTGGGCTGCATGCCACCTCTGTAGCTGGAAGCAGGAGTCCCGCGGCCGAGGTGCCCCAGCCACTGCCAGTGTGTGCTCCACGAGGCCAGGGGCTGTGGGGCTGGTTGAGGGGCTACCCCAGACTCACACCGAGGGGACCAGTGAGGGCCTGAGTGTGAAGAACTGGGCTGGGCGCCGGGAGGCCTCATGACTGCAGGTGGGGCAAGAGGGATGGATGATTGAGTAATCCCAGGAGGGCCCTCAGCCGGGGGCCAGACTCCACACTGGGGATGAGTGAGGTGAGTGTGTCTGCTACCAAACACCCAACAGATGCTGAGCCAACAAGCCCAGCTGTGCTCATGTGGGGGCCAGCAGGAGAGGGCTTTCCTGAAGGTTGAGTAGGAGCTGGCTGGACAAGGGGACGCCCCCCGCAGAGCACACAGCACAGGCGAAGGCCCTGAGGCAGTGGGAGGGACTGCTGTGGGCTGAGCTTGGTGGTGAAGGGGGCTCTTGAGTGTGGCAAGTGGCAGGCCTAGATGGTCATCGTGCAGGTTTTGATCAGAAGGGAGTAAGTGAACGTGATGGTGGGAACCCTGTCCCGGGAGCCTGGGAAGTTCCCCAAACCCACAGGGTGTGTCCAGAAACAGCAGCTTCTCCCTGGCTGCCCAGGACCTGCCCCGAGAACATCACATCGTAGGTGGGCTCTTGGCAGTGGTATATGTATTTTAGATTTTTAAAAATGTGATATAGTACATAAAGTGAAAGTGAAGTCACTCAGTCATGTCCGACTCTTTGCGACCCCGTGGACTGTAGCCCACCAGGCTCCTCAGTCCATGGGATTCTCCAGGCAAGAGTACTGGAGTGGGTTGCCATTTCCTTCTCCAGGGGATCTTCCTGACTCAGGGATTGAACCCAGGTCTCCCACATTGCAGGCAGACACTTTAACCTCTGAGCCACCAGGGAAGCCTCGATATAGTACATAGGAAGTGTATAAATCATAAGTATGTGTGCTCCCACAAAACCATCACCCCAGTGGGGACATAGAACATCATCAGCCCCCCGGAATGCTCTCTCAGGAGCACCATCCACCCACCCATACCACTACTCTGCCCTCTGTCACCGTAAATGAGGGCTGTCAACTGGGTTAACTTTGTGCCCCTCCCCCAGGGGACACCTGGCAATGTCTGCAGACACTTGTTTTTTGATTGTCACACCCGAAGGGGGCGCTCCTGTCATCTCGTGGGTCAAGGCCGGGGGTCTGGTCCACGTCACACCGTGCGCAGCACAACCCCCAGCATCAACAGTACCGTGACTGAGGACCCCATCCTGGCTTGTTTATGTTACTTTTAACTTCACATACTTGGAAACATTCTTCTTCTCTGGCTTCTTTTGCTCCACGTTAGAGCCACAGGGCCTCTGTGACAGGGTGTGCAGTTGTGTTTACCCTTTTCAGTGCTGTGTGATATTCCACACATGAATATCTGATGACTGACTTCTCCCTTCTGCTAGTTGGTGGGCTTTTGGGTCATTGCTCATATTTTGGGACAGTGAGACTCTTTAGACGGTGCCAGGTGATTCTAGTGCCCAGCTGGCCTGAGCCCCACTGACCCTGCCCCCCCTTGCAGTGTCACGAAGCCGCTGTGTCCATCTACTGCAGCATGCGCCACCAGAGCCTGGGGCACTGGGCGCTGGTCTCCGTGCTGTCTTTGCTGGCCTGCTGCCTCGTCTACTCGCTGACAGGTAGGGCCCGCCTGGGGTGCCCAGGACCCGGGGGTGGAGCAGTAGGAGAAATTGGAATCATATGTGACCTGGGCACAGCGCTAAGTGGTTTGAGCACCTATGTGTCTTTGGTCCCTAACGCCCTTGGGAGAGTCCATGATTCACAGAGGAGGACACTCTACCCAGAGGATTGCTTTGGCTCACCCAGGGTCTCCCAACCTCACGTGGGAAAGCTGAGACAGAAACCCTGGCCAACTGTCTCCCACCGCCTGCCCTTACCCGCCCCATGCCCTCTCCTGCCAGTTTGGAAGGAAGGCAGGAGTGATGCTGTCAGAGTGTTACATCTGCTGTGGTTTACAAGACACCCTCTCGGGTACAGTGGGTTTGGACATCCACACACTGGCACGGGAGGGTCTTCAGAGGTGGCAAGGTGTGGCTCACAGAAGGGCTGCCACACCCGAGGTCCCACGGCTCATCCAGCCCAGGGCCCAGGCTCAGGCTGATTCCTGGTTGCTTTCCTCCAGCCCGGCAGCTTTCTTTCTTTCATTGGCCTGTCAGAGCCTCTGATTCAGGAAGCCCCAGGGTGGCCACAGACGTGTTGGGGGCCTGGACATTTGCTGGGTGACCTCTGTCTAGCAGGGCTCTGTGGCCCCTGGGTCGGACCCCGTGATTGATGTTCTCCAGATGCTCCGGGGCCAGCAGGATCGTGGGATGGGCAAAAAGCCAAAGTGCAGAGGTGGGGTCTCAGGACAGGGCAGGTGACCGGAGCCCGGAGGCAGTGCTGGGTTGTGGGGGAGGGACCTGACCGCTACTGTAATAAGCTGTGTTATTCCAGACAGTTGCTGACCCTGGGCCTTGATTTTTCCATCAGGAAAGTGGGTGCATGGCCAGCTTCTTCTCCCCGACTGTGAGAGTCGGGGAACAGGGCACAGAAAGTATTATTCAAAGTGCTTCCAGTCCATCCGCCCCTGAGTGGGAGCCTTGTATGTGGACCCTGAGCCGTTTGGGAGAAGGACAAGGGACAGTGTTGCCCGGCAGGACTTGAAGTTAGAAGAGCTGAGGATCCTGTAGGCAGAGGACAGGAAAGCCTGGGGAGGTGCTGGAACCTTCTGTCAGCTAAGGGGAAACCTCGGCGGCGGTGGAGGTGGGTGCCGCCAGTGTGTTGGGGTTGAGATGGGGGGGCGGCAGTTTTCTCACCAGCTTTCCTGGGCTCCCCTGTGGCCCTCACAGGTGTGTACGGCTTCCTGACCTTCGGGACAGGCGTGTCTGCTGACGTCCTGATGTCCTACCCAGGCAGTGACGGGGTTGTCATCGTTGCCCGGGTCCTGTTCGCCGTGTCCATCGTGACCGCCTACCCCATCGTGCTCTTCCTGGGAAGGTGAGGCCAGCTCGGGCACACCCGTCCATCAAGCACTGGCATGTGCTGGGCACCATGCCAGCCTGTGTGTCATGGGGACGGTCGTCACCTCCCTTTCCTGGAGGAGGAGATGGGGCAGGGGAGTTGGGTGGTTTGCCCAGCGTGGCCCAGCTGGTGTCAGGACTGGAGCCTGGTGCCCTGGCCAAAACTTGACCTCCCGGCGAGGCCCCACCCCGTCAGCTGCTCATGTGCGGGGGGTCCCTGGGGACCGAGGCCCTGGTGTGGAATGGGAGCCCAGCTGGGTGTGCGGGGCTCTGGGGGACTCTGGGACACCCAGCGGTGGGTGGGGGTGGGGCTTCCAGGGGAGCCCATGGGAGCCCCGTGGTTTGTGGCCTCCAGGTCGGTGATGCAGGACTTCTGGAGGCGGGGCTGTGGTGGGGCTTGTGGGCTGCGGGCCCTGGCCGAGCCCTCGGGGCCATGGGTCCGGGTGCCACTGACCGTGCTCTGGGTCGCCACGACGCTTGCCATGGCCCTGTTCCTGCCTGACCTCAGCGAGATCATCGGCATCATTGGCGGCATCAGCTCCTTCTTCATCTTCATCTTCCCAGGTGAGGCCCCGGCTCCCCCAGCCGCCCACCTGCGGGTCCTTCCCGGCTCCCCGCCGTGGGGAGGCCACGTGGAGGTCAGGGTGCAGGGGGCAGGAGTTCCTGTAGATAGGATGGCTCCCAGCCCTGTTTACTGAGCCGGGCACAGGGCTGGGGTTCTGCACACCTTCCCTCATTAAATACCTCAACAGCCCTTGATGGACATACGAGGTGGGGTGCTATTATCAACCCACCCCACAGACGGGAAGACTGAGGCCCTGAGGCCTCTCATGTGGAATAGGTAGCATGTAGCAGGTCTGAGTCAACCTCAGTCACCCTCTCAAGGCTGCCACTCACTGTAGAATTTTATCTTATTTAAATGTTTTCAACTACATGAAACTCGTGTGGTTCAAAAGTGCCCCTCAAACACCTTCCTCCTTCTCCCCTAAACCTGGGAGGTGAATACAGTTTCCATTATGGGTGGGTTCCTAGGAAACCTTCTCAGTGTTAGTGAGGACGATGTGAAATTCCTGTTGAATTGGCCTGACCATTATCTCGGCCTGGGAGACGCAGGGTAGCCAAGGCTGGGGCTCCCGAGGGAGGAGGAGCATACAGGGGCCAAAACCCCAGACCTGGGCGGCCCCTGGCGCTGGAAGGCGATTTCAGACGGGAGTGGGATCCGATTCTCTCTGCCGCCACCCCCAGCCCTGGTCTGGGTCAGATGGGCTCAGCCATGCAGTATCTTAAACACACAGGATGGGCTTGGCGCTCGTGTCCTGGCTGGGGCCTTTTAGCTCCAGCCATTTCCGTGCTGGAAAGGACCAGCCGGGACAGGCTTGGAAGCGGGGAGAGATCACAGGCTCTTTAGGCCCAGCTGTCTGACTTTGAGTCCCAGCAGCACCATTAAAAAAAAAGGGGAAAAAAAAAAACCCAGACAACACAGGTGGCTGGCGGCTGTCAGATGCGTCTTGGGTGTCCGTCCCCGACCTGACCCTGACTCGCACCGTCTCACCAGAGACGAGTGTGGTTGTCACTGTTGCTGGAGAGACTCCGGTGCTAGGGGGTGTTGAGCAAGGACCCCACAGCGGTGCCGTGGGCCGTGCGCTCTGCCCTCTCACCAGGGGCCAGGGGAGTCCATGGAGCTACTGTGGGCAAAGGCCCTGCTGGCCTCTCAGGTCCCTAGGGGCTGCTGGGTGTTGGCTGAGCCCTGTAGAGCTCGGGGTTGCTTTGGGTTCAGACAAAGAGCTACAGTGACCCCAATGCTCCCCCGCAGGTCTGTGCCTCATTTGTGCGGTCAGCGTGGAGCCCATCGGACCCCGAGTTAAGTGAGTGAGTGCATGCAAGGGCGGCGACTGGGTGTGTGCGGGGCTCGGCTCCAGGGGCGTGAGACGTGGTCAGGTCTGCGGGGTCCTGCTGAGGAGGGAACTGCTGGTCAGGCCGGGAGGGGCCCTCATCTGCACAGTGATGGGTAGCTGAGCCAGGAGGGTCCAAGCCAGCGCCCCGCTGAGTCCATGTGTCGCCTCCTTCCACACCAAGGGCTGAGGTCTGTGGTTGGAGCGGTCTGTGGACTTGGGGTCTTCCTGGCAGCTGGAGCACTGTAATCAAGCACCCTTCTCCAGAGCAGGGTGGGCACAGGCTGGTCCTGTCGTCCCGTAGACCCTCTTTCCCCCCGAGGTCATGGTCATGGGCTCCAGTTGGGTGTGGGGTGCCCCCACTCAGCCCCGTACAGAAAGATGTGCTCACGTCACAGCAGCCATGAATGTGGGTCCCACCTGCGGGCCTGTGCCTCTTTCTCCCCTTCCTCTGGCCACACGGAGCCCAAGCTTGCTCTTCCCACAGCGGCAGACTCGGCCGGGTTCCCTGCTGGGTTGCGAAGTGTTTTTCTGGAAGCCTCTAAAGCTGACTTGGGCTGAGCACCAGCCCCGATGGCCTGTGGTTTGTTCCCTGTAGCGCTCTTTCAAGTGTTGCTGCTTTTGTGTGGCGTCTCTGGCCAGGTTCACGGAGCGTTACTGATGGGCTTTCAGGGGATTTTTAATCCAAGCGCTGCCTTAGGGCCTTCTGATCCTCCAGAGCTGCTCCGAGGAGCCCGCAGCCCTGTCATATTCCCTCACTCCCCACTTCAGCCGGGTGGGTGTTCTTGGCACTCAGCTGCCACTCTGCGATGCTGCATAACTGGAGACGGTCTTTCCATGACAACCGGCCCCGCGGCCTTTGCTAATGGGGCTAGAAATATCCCTGCCGTTTTGCGGGAATCTTATTATCGCGGCTCTTGTCTCGCTGTCTGCCCCGTCTCTCCTGGTTACGTTATGAAGTGCAAGGATGTGGCCTCGGCCACCAGTTCCAGCCACCTCTGTCCCCTCCTCCCTGGCCCCGCAGCCGCTGTTCCCATCTGTGTGACTTGGGGCTTCTCCTTCCTCACTTTCAGGAGGCTTCAACCCCACCCCCAAGGAAAAGGGGCAAAACGGGGGTTTGAACCTAGTGTTTTCCTCCCCCATTTCTCTGTCTTTGGTGAAGCACTGGGAGGAATGAGGTTAGGAAGTAACAGTTGGGGTGAGAGGTTTAATTTTCTTTGCAACTGCGGGGGTACTTTATTTCCTGTTGTCTCAGAAACCCATCCCTACAGGTAAGGGGAGGGCAGCTGGAATTGTTTCCGAATTGGTGATTCTACCAGTCTTCACGCCATGAGCGTTCGGCACGTGTCTGGCTCTTCTGTGGGAAACTCTGGTAAAGCGTGTGATTGACATGGGTTCGTTGACTCAGCAGGTGCTGCCTGGAGGCCTGGGGGGTGGTCTCCGTGCTGGTCGGCGCCTTCATCTTCGGGCAGAGCACGGTGGCGGCCGTCATGGAGCTGCTGTGAGGGGCGGCCCGCACCCGAGCAGGACGGGGGCCCCTGCGGCCTCCTGCGTCCGGCCGTGAGAACCACGTGACCTCTTCATAAAGACGCTGGAGAGACTGACTCGTCCGTCCTTCCCAGGCTGCGCCTCCCGGCTTCTGCTGGGTCCCGGGGTGTCTGGTGCGGTGGTGAGAGGTGGCGTAGGCCCTGCACGTGACCACAGACCGGGGGCGTCAGGCCAGAGCGGCGGGAGTTCTCGGTCTGGAGCCTGGGAGTCTGGGGTCAGGGTGTGGGCAGGGCAGCGCACCCTCTCCCCGCCTGCCGCCTGCAGCCCCTGGTGCCCGCTGGCCACCGTGGTGCTCCTGGGGTGTCTGCACCCCCTGTCTCAGCCTCCAGCTCCCTGTGTGTCCACGTGTCCCTCTTAGGGGGCCCAGGGTCCTCATTCGATATGACCTCAGTTACTTACTTGGGATGTGCAAAGAGCCTGTTTCCAAGTAAGGTCACATTCACTGTTTCCTGGGGTTAGAACTGCAGCTTATGTTTCTGGGGGACACAGTTCACCCCATAACTTGGAGTAGGTGCTGAAGTCCAGGGAACCCTGCTTTGGGGTGTTGGGGTCAAAGACATGAGGTGATGGCATGGCTCAGTGGACGAGAGCCCAGGGGGACTGGGGGTAGCACCTGCTGGGGAGATTTGGGGTGCCATCTGTTGGGGAGGGCAGGGCACTCAAGCTGGTGCTCAGGCCAGGGCACGGGGGGCCCAAGGAGATGTATACACAGAGTTGGCCTCTCTCTGGTGGGGGGGGACCCCAAAGAGAGCCCCCTGTCCTCCCACTGGCTGGACCAGAAGAGCCTGGAGGCCAGGCGTGCTGTCTGCTCTGTGGGTCCCTCCCAACTGCACCCCCATTCTGGGCTGAGGAGCCGCACCTGAAGCCGTGGCGCAGTGGGGGTCTGCGGGGTCGGGCTGGAGGACTGGCCACTGCTGCTCGTCGAGTCACTGTGCTCGCTCGTGCTGAGCCTGCCCAGGGCCTGGGACCCCTGGATGGATGTTGCTGGATTCAAGCCGCTCCTCCTCTGCCCTGGGACGTCCACCGGAAGCCAGCAGTGCCCGCGCCTGGAGGGCTCACGTCTGAGGACAGCTGCCCCAGGTAGGCAGTGGCCAGGCCGCGTTACGTCACATCAGGTGTGTGCGACGTTGTCTTGATGGAACTGTTACGTAGTTTGACTGTTTCCCAGCTTGTCCACCTGTACTGATGTTTTCTTGAGATGTTAATTCACATACCACGAGGTCAAAGTGTACAGTTTGGGTGTCTGTGGGTGTAGAGTGGCGCTTCTGTCACCAGTGTCCAATTCCTGTGCGTTTTCAGCCCCAGAGGAACCCAGGACCTGCAGCCCTGACTCCCTCCCTCCGTCCCCGGTGACTGTGGCTCTGCGTTCTATCTCTAGGGACTTGCCCATTCTGGACGTTCTGTATGAATGGACGCACACGACACGTGGTCTTTTGTGTCTGATTTCTTGGACCTAGCACAAGTTTTCAAACATTTTTACAGGTGGAGGGAACCGAGGCTTGAGAACCTCAAGGCCGCCTGTCCTGTGAGCTTCAGAGTTGGGTTGGGACTGATGAGGGGTTAAATTCCATCATCTTCTGAGCTATAGCCAAGGCGGGGGAACTAGTCGACCCTGGGGGCAGGGGCCTTTGCCCCCCAGTGCCCTGGCTGTCCCTGAAGACTCTTGACCCCGTGATAGGACACCGGGTCCTCCTCCAGGTGCTCTGATCAGCCCCCACACCTCGCATCCTCCTGAATGAGGGTCTCAGAACCGGCACGTGGGCCGAGAAGTGAGGTCATGGAGTGTTTAGCACCCGCAGCTGGTGCAGATGAACAGTTATATTAACCCTGCATGCTTGACTCTGGGTTGCTGGCCAGGAGGCTGGGCCATGATAGGAGGATCCTGGGTAAGAACATGGCATGGCAGGTGAGGGGCGTGCCTAAAGGGATGGTGTGTGATAAGCGGCTTTGGAGCCAGACTATGGTTTCAAACACTGTCTGCCATTTGCTTTCTCAAGATCCGGGAAGTTTATTAGGAACCTCCCCTAAGAATCCATTTCCCCACCAGCCAAACAGAGCAGGTTTACTGGGTTTGAGGCAACGTGAGAATTAAAGGTGATGCTGTATGCATAGCAGCTGGCAGGGGACCCAAGCAATGGTGGTTTTATTTCCAGAAAAACAAGGCTGAGATGAGGAGGTGAACACAGATCCAAGGGGAAAAGGGAACGGCCAGACACGTGGGCTCCCTGCAATGCAGGAGAGGGCAGGGAGCGGCGGCCTGACCCTGATGCTGGGAGGGTGGGGGGGCTCCTGGAGGGGTGACGAGGTTTGCCCTGGGCACCAGCATCCCGCCGCTGATGGGTACAGATGGGGCTGTCATAGGACCGAGCCTCAGATCAGGCGTGATCATGCAGGGCGGGGATGCAGACACACACGAGGCGGACGTCCGTGCTCCGGGGGCAGGTCCGAGCCCCTGCCATCCCGCAAGCACCCTCTACCAGGGAAGGAGCTGGAGGACGGAGGGCTGGAGTGCGTGCTCTGGCTCAGGGTGGTCCTAGCACAGGCTAGTGGGTCTGGCACGTCTGGGCTGACCCCCCGCTGCTGCTTACCAGCCCTATGACTTTGGCCGGGCCCGTCCCTGCCCCGAACAGCCCTCAGCCTCAGGTCACTGACCCAGGAAACCTCTGTGAGTGTGGTTCTCAGCCCTGGTGTCCTTTCTTGGAACTGGGGCAGCCGCTCTCTCCCCCGATAGCCGTGAGGCTGAGCTGAGAAAGACCCACAGAGCCAGGCCCGTCACAGGGTCCTGGTCCATCAATGGTGACACCTGTGCTGGCATGTAGAGACCCTTCTGTCTCAAGTGACCGCCATGAACAGGGTGAACAGGGCAGTCCAGGTTACATGTTCTGCTTGGAGTGGCCCGGGCTGCAGGGGGTCTGCGCGTCCTGGACAAGGGCCCTCCCAGTGGCTCGGGTGCCCCCCTGGGACCACGCGGGGACCAGCCCAGCCCCGAGGGGTGGCCTGTACCCACCAGAGTGGCGGCCACACCACTCCCATAGCAGGCTTAGGTCCTGAACTGAACACAAGAAACACAGGCTGTGAACGTGTTTGGGCAAGTGAGTTGACTGTGACTTTCTTTTTAAAGAAATGAGATTCAGGTCACATAAACCATTTGAAGCTGAGCCCCTCCACACTGCTGAGCCTTCTGCATCCTGTCCCCAAAGCCCTTCCTGCACGGTCAGTCCCCTGCAACCCCTCAGCTGCTTTCCACTTCTAGGGGTTTAACTCGTCCAGATGTTCCCTGTGAATGGGTTGTACCGACGTGGCTGCCTGTGCCCGGCTCCTCTCACTCAGAACGTCCGTGAGGGCACCGTGCCGCAGTCTGGGCCAGGACGTCGTCCCTCCTGACGGCTGACCCGCAGTCCGCCGCACAGACAGGCGCTCAGCAGTCTGCTCACCCACTACGCACACGTGTGTGCCGCCTTCTGGCTCATGTGTGAGCACATGGGCGCAGGACCCTGCTTCACCGTCTCGATTCTCTGGGGCCTCCTGGTGTGGAGCTGTGGGGTCATGTGGCAACTCAAGTCCAGCTGTTGGGGGGACCTGTGTTAATCCGAGGCCATTGCCCCCCGCCCTCCTACACTGGGCGTGAGGTGGTCTGAGCACTGGGCGGGGCACAGACCGTGGCCCTGAGCGCTCCGGGTTTGCTGCCTCTGTCGGGGTCTCGGATTCCCCGCCTGCCCATCCCAGGACAACACAGGAGGCTGCGAGGGTGCCTGGCCCTGGAGGGCAGGGGGAGTGGAGGCTCTCGCACCTTCTTGGGTGGGCGGGTGTCTGCTCTCTTCTGAGCCTGCTCCTCCCGTGCGGAACTGGAGGTGGTGCCAAGTGCCCGTGGCCGCAACCAGCACAGATCTGCGTGACGGGAGGGCTCGGACGGGGGGCGGGCCCAGGTAGTGGGGGGCTCTTCAGATGCACCTCCAAGAGCCCCGACCCCCAAGACTACTGTTGCTGAAACAGTGGAGCGGCTCGGAGCGGCCCAGGCGCTGGAGAGGTAGGTGTGTGTGTGTTGGGGTTATGCGTGGCGGTTCTTATGGGGACTCCCCGCAGCAGCCTTGGCACAAGCCAGGCAGCTCCTGGTCTCCAGAGGAGGGGTCTCCCCCCCACTTTCCAGGTAAGAAAACAGGCTGAGGGAGGCTGAGGGACACAGCTGGGATTTGAGCCTGCATTTCACCCTTCCGTCCAGGCCCTGTGGTTGCACTGGTTTTGCATGAGGCACCAGCGCCAAGCCCTGGGAGGTGGTGCAAGGGGGACATCCCGGGGAGCAGGGGCTTTCACGGCTCCCCCGCCGCCTGAGGAGGCAGGCTGGGCAGGGCCCCGCCCGGCAGTGGCGGCTTTAGTGACAGCACCGGTCCCAGCGGGGCTGCAGAGATCAGACCTGGTCCTGCCGTGAGGGTGCCCGACCCAGCTCCAGGGCCGTCTGCCTCCTCCCCCAGCTCCCCAGTCCCCGTGCCCAGCAGTTCTGCCTCCTCCCCCAGGAGAGGGACGCGGGGACTCTCCTTTCCTGACCCCTGAGACTTCTGTGTCCTGTTGCTCTCCTGCAACTTGGCCAAGGAGACAGAAGGAAGTCACAGTGTCCAGAGTCGGGTCTGAATGCAGTCTGGGCCTGGCCTTCTGTGTGGCCGGACAGCAAATCATAGGGTGCAGTGAGAGACTGTGTCCAGTCAGGTCTGGCCTCTGCCCTTGGCGTGACGGCCTCTAGGAACCTGGAATGTCCCCCCTGACATGAGGTGGGGTGACTTGGCTCAGGTTTCATAGTAATAAAGTGGCTTCCCTCCCCAGCCATCACAGAATATGGCACACACACACAGCTGTCCACAATGGGAGTTTATTTGGTGCTCATCCCGGTGGTTACTGGCCTAGCAGGGCACTGCTACGTGGGGTCTACCGCCGCCTGCGGGCTCAGCCCTGGCCTAGGGGGGAACTACAGGGTCTCGGCCCCCTACTGCGTGGAGGAGTGGCGACCAGGGAGGGGGAGGCGGACGGGGACTGGTCATGCTGCGTGGCCGTCTGCTGGCGGAGGCCGCCTCCGTCACCACCGCTCTCCAGCGTCAGCAGGGCCCCGGCAGTCAGACGCTGCTCTGCCGCCAAGGGTGGGGTGGGGGGTGCCAGGGGAGGGGTGCGCCTTCACTTTGAACAGCGGGAAGAGACACTCTTATTTGGAAGTATACTGAAAAGACAGCTAGTATACCAAAGTTTCTAGAAAAGAGTGGACATCCGTCGTCAGAGGGAGCAGGGCGGCAGACTCATCTGTGGGGCCTCGGGGAGGTGGTCAGTCACGGCCCAGGGTGCACCAAGCAGCTGGGGGAGAGAGAGGGGTCATGGGGGCAAGAAGCAAGCCCTGCCTCTGCTCAGGGCAGGAGAGCGATGCCTGCAGCCGTCCCTCCTGCGTCCGGCACCCACCCTGCTGGGCGGGCCTGTGGGCAGCGAAGGGGGCAGGCAGAGCGAGGCGCCCCAGGGGTGCTCGCTGGTTGTCCCCCCTTCTGGCCAATCACATACCCGACGAGCAGACTTGCCTTTAAAATGCCCGTATGCCCATTTAAAAAAGTAAATGTAAACTTTCCAGGACGGGAACTTGCCTTTCCACCGCGGCCTGGTACAGGCGACTTGACAGAGGAGCCCCTGATTCCCTGACAGAAGAAACTGACGTCTGGTTAAAGGAGACGTGAAGGGAAAGGGTCTGTAAATAAAACTGCTCTCGTGTCTGTATTTTCTGGAGCTAACGTATAGATCGGGCTCCATTCAGACTGGAGCACCATTTAGAGCCGCCAGCCAGGAGGAAGGTGTGACCGGCGGCCCTGTGTGCCTTAAAATTTGCCTGTAGCCCATCATCAAGGAAGGGAGGGGGAAACTTATCTTGCCAGTTAGAGCATTACATTCTTTCTTGGCCCTGGAGTTCTGTGAAACCCTTGGGGGAGGGAAGGTGATGCTGGGGAAGAAATGGGGGTTAAATTATGTAGAAGGGTGTGTTCACATCCTCTGCTCCCTCCCAAGACAATTGTCTTACCTGCGCCAGGCCCTCAGTCACCAGCTGTGCTATCCTGTCAAGGGTGGCTTTACAGGAAACAGGGGCCATAGATATTTAGCATCTTTGACTTTCAACAGGTACAAAAATGGTTTTGCATTTTGTTAGATTTCCAAAAAATGCACACAGTGTTGGAACTTCACATTTTATATACCTGTTGTTGTTCAGTCACCAAGACGTGTCTGACTCTTGGTGACTCCATGGACTGCACTGGGCTTCCCTGTCCTTTACCATCTCCCGGAGTTTGTCCAAGATTTTATATGCTAGTATTTGGCTGTTACTATTTTATAGGAACCATAGTTCTTGGTGGCTACATATGTATATATGATAAACTATGTAATATATACACACACATATCTGCATCTGTCACTTTTTTGTACACCAAGTACTGTTTCAATGTCACAATCATTTTCAGAGTTACTGTAGTGAGTGTCGTGTTTTCTCAAATCTGTAGAAGCCCAGCCTGCCACAGGCCGGGCTCGGGGCCACCCCCCAGCCGCCTGGTGCCCCAGCCTTCCTGCCTCGAGGACCCTCTCTGTTGAGCACACACTCGTGGACTACACTTCCTAGCAGCTGAGGGAACAGAAGGCTTCCTGGGTGGCTCAGTGGTAAGCAACCTGCCTGCTGAAGCAGAAGATGCAGGTTTGATCCCTGGGTCAAGAAGATCCCCTGGAGAAGGAAACGGCAACCCACTCTGGTATTCCTGCCTGGGAGATCTGATGGACAGAGGAGCCTGGTGGGCTACAGTCCACGAGGTCACAAAGAGTCGGACACGACTGGGCGACAGAACATCGACGAGAGAACAGAAGGGTCTGTGGACAATCTGGGTCTGGGTGCCGCTGCTTCTGCCAGGCCTGTGGTGCCCCCATGCCATCCCCCCCCCCCCGCCCTGTGGCTGCTCCAGACCTCCCCCCCAGTACCTGGCACAGAGATCCGGGAGAAGGCCTCAGGCTGGCTCAGCGTGTCCACCTTGACGTGCCGGAACGCCTTGCACACAGGGCTCTGCAGGTGCCTGCAACCCAGGGGGACGCCCGTGAGCTCCTGGGGCTTGGAGCGGGGTCCGAGTCTGACCCTGGGCTGGCGGCTCTGACAGCAGTCAGCCAAGCTTGGGGGCCAGAGCCTTCCCGGGAAGGTAAGAAGGCCGGGGGTGACTGCTGGGGCAAGAACAGCCTGGTTCTTGCCTCCCCGTGAGCAGACTTAAACAGAAAACATTCTTTCTGGATTTTTATCCTTCAGTGGCGGCTTCTAAACAGGAGTACCCCTGGCCTCAGCTCCCAGGGCTGGCAAGGAACCTGGATTTAGAGCTCAGATGAAGGGGTGGAAGACGAGCCTCCTGCGTGGTGGATGCCGCTGGGACCCCAACTCCTTACCCAGCCCACACCCCACCCCACCCCTGCGGGCTGGAAGCCAGAGAGCGTGTGTGTCAGACCTACCTCTTCCACTCCTCCTCCGTCTCCCAGAACTCATAGACCACGAAGGTGACACCGTCCGCCAACCTCACGGCAGCGATGCTGCAAGAGGAAAGGCTGGCGTCAGTGGCCACACCAGGCCGCTGCTCCCAGGGTGCAGAGGGCCCCACAGGCCCATCCCCACCACTGCCCTGCCCACAAATGAGCCCAGACCGGGTGCCCAGAGCCAGGAAACGGGTTCCCAAAATCTGTGGTCCAGGACACGGGCCTCTCGGTAATATGCTTCCTTTCTGCTCAGAACCCCCAGCACAGCCAGGACTGCCACCTCGTCTGACAGCTGCATGCACGGCTCTGCCGTCTGGAGCGAGGCCTGACCCGGACAGTGCCCAGTGCATGGCTGGTGAATGAATTCTAATGAAGTGCCATTTTTTAAAAGGCCTTTTTATTCATTAAAAAAAACTTAGCTGTTTTTTTCCCCAGTCTGTAACATCTATCTTTATTAGAAACAGATTTTTAAAATACATGATAAACAGAGGCTCTCTATAGATTAAAAAAAACCCTAACTTAAAAGTGAAAAGCAGTATCAATTGAAAAAAGATCTTGAAAACATACCAGTTTAGAGAATAACTTTTATTCTATCTAGAAAACCACTGTGTGATAAAAATCTGTGTGATATAAAGAGAATTTCTACTATGTTAATAAAAGTTATGTGAGGTACTATAAATTTACTAATTTTGTTTTCTTTCCAGATTATCCCCAAGATCAGATGAAGTTATGATTTTAAAAAATCTAATAGCAAAGTTATTGACTATTAAGTCATTATTCATAACATCAACAATTTTATACAAATACTGGATATTTTTTTTTGTACAAGTGGGAAAATAAACCACATTTTCTATTTCTTTTCTAGACATGTTTTGCATGAAGGCAAAATAATTATTTAAATCCTGTTTTTCTTTGCCATGAAGATTCTTCAAGAAAGGCTTTTCAAATAACTACATTAGCCATATTTTCATAGCTGTGTTCTAATTTTAAATGGGTTAAATAACTGGTCAAGAGAAGAATATGGTCAAAAACAAACACAAGGAATCATCGAGCAAAAAGGCATACTAAGAAAAAACTAAAGAGAGAAACTGCTTTTTCCTGGAACATAAGTTTAGAAAAGTTTCTTCCATGATGTGGGATTGTTAGGGGATAAATTTCATAAGGTTGAATCAAACCCCTTCTCAAGATTTCAAGTTCTACATGACCTTAAGGACCAAAATAACATGTGAAAAACAATACGGCAAGTCATCTGGAGAACAAACTTAAGATTCTCTAAATGATAAAGGTTACCCATAGGGGAAACTATCAGGTTTACTTCAAAGCAGCTAAACCTTTTATCCAGGTGTATATATAAGCAACATTCCACACCATTAAACACCCCCTCCTTTTTGAAATACTTTGGCTTCTAGCACACCAGTCTCCTCACTACTTCTAGCTCAAAAACCTGCCTTTTTAAAAAATAAAAGCATCTTCCACATTGTCCTCTGTAATCGTTGTCTCATTTAATCCTTAGAGACAGGCCTGGCTGGAGTCCCAGGCCACTCCTGCCTTCCCCGTCTGAGACACAGGACACTCACCTTGTTTCAAACCGATGGACAGACCCAGGCTGGGGGCTGGAGCACGTCGGGGGTTGGGGGCTGGGCTCTAAGAGAGGGAGGCCCGGCCTCTGAGATCACAGCACCGCAGCCTCTGGGCAGCCCTCCCTGCTCTTCCCCACGTGCTCAGCAGCACAGAGCCCCCAACACCCCTGGAGAGGGGACCCCCATTGCAGGCGGCGTCTGCTGTATAATCACAGCAGCTCCAGGTTCTGCCGCTCAGGACGGAAACAGGGTTGCTAACCGCATCATTATGTCATTCCCTCCAACCCGAAGTTACCCGCCAGCCGTAGCTCCTATCTCAGTGATGGGATGGGCTCAGGCCTGCGTGCCACCTGGTCATCAGGGGGACCCTGGCCCTGCCCAGAGGTGGCCTCGCTCCTCAGAGCCTGCCCCGCTGTGGACAGAGGTCAACGAGGGATGGGCCTCGTCTCCATTTGGTAATTGCAGCATGGGAAAAGCAGTTACAGTGCTGGGTTTGCTTGGCTAACACACTGATTGGCTTCAGGGGCATGGGGCGAGGCCTCTGCCTGGAAGGACACAGCAGGCAGGCTTGGGGTGCACGGAGGGCACACAGTCATGCAACCAACAGGAAGCCCCACTGTGTGCTGTCTCCAGCCTGCCTTCCCAGCTGTGGGCCCCCTTCTCCTTCCACGCTCTCTCCTGTGACGAGTGCATGGCTCTGGTGGCCCTGGGTGACACCTGCACGCCCACCACCCCCAGGGTGGGCAACTTGTACGCTGGCACCTCGTGTGCGATGTGGCCCAAAGGCCTGTGTGAGCCCCTGCCCACTCACCTGATGCTCCGCCACGTCTCCAGCTCAGCCCGCGTCCCCACCCCCCCACCCTCACCACCCCCAGTGAGTTTCTGAAGTCAAAGGATCTCAGACTCCACTTGGCCTACTCTTTCTACAACCCGCCTCCCATCCTGGCCCTGGGCTGATCCGGTCAGCCCCACTCTGAAACAGATCCCAGTTCTGCCCACGTCGTGCCAAGGGCCAGTCCCCTCTCCCTAGCTGCCCGGCTGCACGTCTGTCCAGCCACCACACGCCCTTATGCAAGGGAGGAGGCAGGACTGAGCCCTGCTCTGGGCTCAGCATCTCTCCTGTGGTACCTGTTACCTGGAACGAGCAGGGCCTGCCTACCTGCCCCCTGTCCCCCGGCCATCCCTCCCACCACCCCCAGGTCACCCTGTGGAGCCGCACTCTGTCGTGTGTTCCTAGACACACTCCCCTTGCTGCTACCACAGCTCTGGGCGCCGGCCCATCCCCCACCTCAGGTTCTGCGGGTGGGGCAGCTCATCACTCAGGCCTCAGCACACAGCAGCCCCTTCCTGAAGACCTCTGCCCCGTTCCCGGCCTCTGTAGCACCCGCCGCCAACTGGAATCATCTTTACCTGCCCCCCTCCCGCCACTGGGAATTAGCGCTCAGCAGCAGCAGCAGCAGCAGCAGCAGCCTGAGTCACACTGCACCCCCAAGGCCCCCCTACCCGGCATCACCAGGAAGCAGGTGGAGGCACATGTGTTGCGAAGAGAGAGAAATCAGCTGGGAGGCAGGGAGAATGGAAGTAGAGAACAGGTGTGGAGCCCACAGCTACTGTCCACCAGGTGCTGACGGGTGGGCCACCGCTGGGAAGGAGGGAGCCCAGCAGCTTGTGCCAACAGCTCTCGGGGACACCCCCAGCCAGACGCAGGCCTTGGCAGCAAGGACCGGGGTGGGGGGGGGTGCCCTGAGGAGCAACCACGACAGCAAGCAGGGCAGCTGCCACAGCGGGCACTGGGGCCAGGCCCCGCCTGACACCCCCCACGGTGCATTGCTCCACTGAGGCCCCCAACCACCCCGTTAGTGGTCCCCTTTACAGATGAGCAAGCTGAGGTCAGGGAGACGGAGTCACTTGCCAGATTTGCACAGTAAGGAAGAGCCCGATTGAGGACTTGCCCCCAGCTCCTGTAACCACCCCACTAGGTGCGTCGTTGGCGTCCCCCAGGCCGGACCCCCAGCCACCGCCCCACCCTGGCCTGCGGCTTACTCACTGGAAGCAGTTCCTGGCCCCGGCGGTGCCCCGCACGTACTGGCGCAGAGAGTCCAGGAAGCCGCCCAGCTGCTCCGGGCACACGGCCATCTCCTGCCGGACCAGCTGCAGGTGCTGTGGGCCACAGGACCCATGAGCCACCCCCTCACCCAGGACCCCACCCGGCCCCGGAGGCACAGCCCAGGACCCAGCAGCCTCCCTGGGACAGGACACCGTGGTCAGAATAAACCTGACCCCCCCAACCCCACTACACACAGTTGTCATCTTTGCTCGTGAAAACTGGCGAAAAATGAACTAAAAGCAGCAGTCCCACACAAGTGCTGAAGAACAGACAAGAGGATTTAGAGAGGCCTGAGAGAAAGACTGCAAGGCACTGGGGCCAAGACAACAGAATGAACGGTCCGCAGAACTGTTGCTGGTTGAATCAGTGTCTGCTGATCCCGTCGCTCCAGGCCAGAGGACAGCCCCAGGAGGGGAGGGAGGCCACACGCTGGTGCCGGGTGGGGGTGGGTGTCAGGGACACTGAGCCACCTGCATCTTCAGTCCCGGCCCAGAAGGGGACGGGGCCACAGGGAGGGGTCCTCACCATGTTGGTGCCCTCTTCGTCCGAGAGATGCTGCTGAAGGTCAAACCAAAGGGTCTGCAACAACAAGGCATGAAGGGAGGCTGGAGGCTGAGGCCCTCTCTGCCCAGGAGGCTTCCAGGACCACCACCACAAGGACACGGAGCACCAGAGAGCTGCGACCCCTCCACCCCGAGGTTCCAGGGACCCTCGAGTCCTGGGGCTGGCGGGAGCTCCCAGGGCCAGCCCTCTCTGGCCGGGGCTCAGCCCACAGTGCTGGCTCAGGGGGTACCCAGAAAGCCAGGCTGCAAAGCCACCCAGAGCCACAGATTCCTCCTGGCTGTGCCGCTGGAGCCCAGAGGCAAAGCAGACCTACCACAGAGGAGGCTCCGTTTTGCTGAACCCAGAGAGCTGGGGGTTTGCTACAATTGCTGGCAACGGACTGCCTGACTTGCAGTCACCCCCGACCTGGGGCCTCAGGAAGAGAATGGTCTGAATGAGGTGGTCTGTGCTCGCTGGCCCTCGACTGACCCCGGGCTAGCTTTACACCAACTGTCAGGGAACCTTCCAGACACTCAGGTCGAGACTGCCCCACTGTCAGCCCTGGGGAAGCAGGGAGCCCACACAGCCCCCGTCTGACCCCGTGCTGGGGGCTGCCGCAGTGCCCAGCACCTCCATTTCAGAGCAGAGAACCCCAGGGCCGCAGGAGCTGGTCCAGGCTCTGAGCCTGGGTTTGAGGCCAGGCCCCCTGCCCCCGATTCACGGAATCCTTTAACTTGGGCTCCCCAACAGATGCCACCTTTGTGCCCTCCCTGTCCGTCCTCCACAAAGCAAGCCGTGTCTCTGGCACAGTGTGTGTGTGTGTGTGTGTGGGTATGTATGTGTGTGTGTCTTCCTTCTCTACACAATCATGTGTGAGGTGTGTTGCCTAGCTGTTGGAGAAAAGAGTAGCAGATATACAAGTCCATGACCTGAGCGGTCATCACCTTGAAATTCTTAATAATGCTGGAACCAGGGACCCCGTCAATACACGGCCGGTCCCAGAGAGGTGCTGACTTTCTGGGGACACAGGGTGTGGATGCAGGTGTAAGTGGGCTCCTCCTGGCGGGCAGGGCCACGTGAGGGTAAGGATGAAGCAGAGATGAGGGGAGGGGTGGTGGCACCCAGGTCTGCGTCCCCGTCTCCCTGCCTCGCCTCTGCTCCGGGGAGCCCAGGCCCAGCCAGGAGGGCTCAGGCTGTTCCGTGGAGGGCGAGGCCTGGCTCCTGCTCGTGCCCCGGCGCCAATCTGAGGCTGGAAGAGGCCCACCCCGTCTCCAGGACGCCCAGGTGCTCCTTGGTTTCCAGCCAGCTGGTTGTTAAGGCGACTGGGGCGCTAAAAATAAGCTTCAAAGAGCCTCCCTCTGGGGGCGCCTGCGGAGTTGTTATGACAACCAGGCCTCAGGTCCCCGCGGAGTCTTTCCTACTGCTCCCACCAAGTAGCCCGCTTCGGGGGGAGGTGGGGTGGAGGGCAGTGGGGGAGATCCCTGCGGCCCTGTGGGTGGGGCTCACTGCCTCCCCCCTCGGACTCCCCCCAAGTCTGGGCCTCAGCCTCCTCCTGGGGAGCCCCACCCAGCGCCCTCACGGATCTCTCAGAACTAACCCACAAAACCATCAAAGCACTATTTTTCTTTTGCCCTGTTGCAAAAGATATAGAAGTTTCAGGAAAGCAGAAATGTAAAATTGCCACTGTGACCCTACAGCCCAGAGATACCTGTTATCTTGGTTTACATAGATATACATGTGTAGATGTGCATATAGGTTCTGGTATCAGAATGTCTCATAATAATGGCTAAATAACAGTGCTAATATTAAATGCTAACTAAGCAGCAGGCTCTGTGCTAAGCCATTAAGATATTTTATCTAATCCTCACAACGACCCTGTGAGAGGTACCATTCTGACTATCTTCTCTATGGTTACGGGAGGACTCGGAGGTTCAGAGAGGGTAAGTCACTGGCCCAAGGTCACACAGCTGTTAAGTGGCATAGCCAGGATTCAAATACAGGCAGTCTGATACCAGTGCCTACTGGTAAACCTTAACTGTTTGTTCTCTTTCTTCCAGTAAATGGTCATTGTTATGGAATGATTTGTGTTCCCCCCAAATTCATATGTTGAATTCCCAACCCCTAGTGCTGCAAAATGTGACTGTATTTGCACACAGGACATTTGAAGACTGACTGCGTGATAATAAGGTCACACGGGTGGGCCCCAATCCAGTATGACTGTTGTCCTTATAAGAAACTGGGAGACAGTCACATGGCTGTCTACATGCTCCAGGGAAGGCCATGGGAGGACCCAGCCCTGCAGGCATCCTGACTCCAGACTCCATGTGTGAAAAGACAGCCTGGGTTTGAGCCCCTGGGCTGTGGTCCGTGGCTCCCGCAGCCCTGAGACGCTAGCACAGTCGGGTCCCGAGTACCTACTGAGTCACGTAACACTCTCTGAAGTCATGATTCCATTTTCCATCGCCCGCAGATGGGCCATGTCCCATTTAAAAGGCTTCACACTGCGGGTCACTCTGACCTCTCCTGGACTTCCCCGTCCCTCAGCCGCCACCACGCCAGGTCTGGGCTGCCACCTGCCCAGACCACCCGAGGCCTTACAGCCTCCTTGATGCTCAGCCCCCTTGCTGCCCACTCTCTGCTCCTCGGCACGCCCCCTCCTGGCCGCCCACCCATTCTCATAGCTCCTCTTCCCCAGGCCCCATACAAGTACAAAGGTCATGTTCCCAGGGTCTCCCTTTAGTCCACACCACCCCCCAACCCCGCCCAGGGGCATTAAGGTTCCCTGACTTCCCTCTTGTAAACTGGGGCCTAATTCCACACTCCCTGGGGGGCTGGGAGGGTGGAGGGGGGATGGAGGGATGGATGCGGGGGCTCTGCGGGCCCACCTTGTTCTCCAGCCGTCCAATGAGCCCCGCCAGCCTGCTGATCTGGGCATCCAGGCCATCCTCCTTGGGGTCCGGGGTGCCTGGGAAAGAGGAACAGTGATGCTGATGGGGGCAGGGCCAGGCCGGAGCCCCCCTCCCCCGGACAGAGGACTTGCTTCCAGCCCTCCAGTCCCAGTCCCTGCGGGAGGCCCAGGCCCCATCGGGACCCCCTGCCGGTGCCCCCACCCTGGGCCACGGCTCTCACCAGGCGGGAAGTTCTTTCCTTGCTCCGCAGCCATGAGCTTGTGGTTCGGGGCGCAGGGGGGAGTGGGGCTCCCGGACCAGGTCTCCACCGCGCCATGGCTGGGCCGGCTGTGGTCCTGTCTGCAGAGGGGGTGGGGGAACGCACCCTGTGAGGGGGGCTGCAGGGCCCTGACAGCTCGGAGCGGCTCTGACCAACACTCAGCACCAACTGTGGGGCTGAAACGTGCACAGAACTCCCAGGAGCCCCATCCCGAGCTGGACACGGTGGCCGCTGCCTCACAAGGAGGCTGCCCGAGGGCGGGGCTGGCATCTGAACTCAGATCCTTTCTGGGAACCCAGACCCTGTGCCTGGGAGGTTCCGTCCCAGCTTCCAGGGCCCGCAAGGGTGAGCCAGGCCCCCACCTCCCTGCAGCTCTCAGCTGCCCCTCGCCCACCCTGCCTGCCCCGATCCCGTGTTCAGAGGCCTCTGGGGTCGGGGCCTGGGTTTGCTAACAAGCCCCCCTCCAAAAAAAGAAGCCGTAGGACTCAGTCGAGAGCAGGCATCTAACAGGACAAAAATCCACGATCCTGGCTCAGCCTGGCCCCGTGCCCTGGCCCAACCCCACCCGCCACGCACACTGATGTGCATGGACCAGCACCCCTGACGTGCAGCCCACCAAATGCTGTGCCTGGCACACACTAGGGACTCAACAAATGCCCAAACCCCCATGTGCAAAAACGCTAGAAAAGTCACGCACGGTCAACACGCCCAGTGCCCAGCATGGCCGTGTTTGCTCCAGAATCTGCCTCCTGTGAACCTGAAAGTCCAGCAGCCTCTCCCTCCGTGTGGAGGGGCTGCCTACCCCCTACCCCCTGGGGAAGGAGAAAGGCTGGCAGAGTCTTGGAGGTGTTGGTCCTGGGGCCTCTACAAACCAGCAGTGAATGAAATATGGCCCGCGGACCATGAGTGGGTGCAGCAGGGGTCCCCTGGGGATGGACCGCTGGCTCCAATGCAGGTCATGCCGTCCCCAGGGCTGGGAAACAGGGTGCCCGGGGAGCCCTGCAGCTGAGACAGCTGAGGTTTGCAGGGTTAAAGGTGGGGGTGCACAGGAAGCAGATGTATGTTCCCATCATCCCTACGTGAGGTTTGGGGAGGGAGGCAGGTCTAACGGCTGACACGTGGGGGGACGGCTGACTCGGGGGGAAGGCTGACTTGTGGGGGGGGGAAGGCAAAGCGCAGAGAATCAGCTCTATTAAGTGTGCAGTGCTCCATCTGATCTGTGACAGAAAGAAAGTTGCAGGTTTTTTAATCAAGATAGTGATGATAAAGGAAGAAGGAAATCTATGTAACAGGAAATCCCCTTAACCTTGGGGACCCTCTGAATCATGAGACTGATCACGGACGCAGAGTTCAGGGCTTGGCTCCCAGGGACCCCAATCCCAGATGGCGTGGCCAGGGCCCAGGACTCTGTGTCCTGCATTTCCCAGGGGACTGGGCTGCAGGCCCTCAGAGCAAACACGTTTTGTGAACAGCATCCCTGAGCACCTTTGCAGCCAGTGGATTGGGACAAATCCCCACCCAGGATCAGCATCCCACAGTGCCAGGAGACGCCAGGCTCAGTAAAGCTCAGGCACCTGGCGGCTGCGCCCATCTGTTCCTATGGCTTAAAAAAAAAATTATTTATGTGGCTTCATCAGGTCTTAGCTGTGGCATGTGGGATCTAGTTCCCTGACCAGAGCTCGAACCTGGGCCCCCTGCCTTGGCAGCACAGAGTTGTAGCCGCTGGACCACGAGGGGAGTCCCTGTTTGTGTGTCTTTACTTCTACCTTGCCTCAGGCACATCGGCTATTCAGAGGAGAAAGAGCACAGAAGAGCTGGTCTGAACTCGGGACAGCAAATGCCCCTCATGTGGCCCCCAGGGGCTGGCCCTCCTCTCCGGACCCCAGGCTCATTGCCCCAACACTGTGTCTGCCCCAAAATGGGGGGACCCCAGGTCTTTTCCATGTTCACAAGGACCCGCAAACAAGGCCTTAAATAATACTAACTAACCTCAGGAGAAAACCCACTCCATTTCACTGCTGTTCAATCTCTCTGAGGTGGTGACTTGATGCTACTGTGTTGTCAACGCCCATCTACGATCTCACAGCCTCTAAACAAACAGGGAGCAGGTCGAGGGGTCTGAGCACCCACAGGGCTTATTTTTACAGTCATGGTATTTTTCACTCACGGCATGAGATAACTTGTTTTCCAATGGTGGTAATAACCACCATAGTCTCCTAATTCCCAGGTTTTAAAAAATGAGCCAAACAGTGGAATAGTTTTAGATCAACAACAATGTGAAGAGGTAGTATAATTGCCCCCACTTGACAGGTGGGGCAGTGGAGGCCCAGAGTGGGGCAGCGGCTCGCCCAAGGCTGCCCAGCCCCCGGGCACACGCCGAACCGCCACGCGGCCGGCGGCACGGCTCAGTCCCGTCCGCGCACCGGATCTGGCTGGTCTGCTCTTCGATGGCCTCCACCGCGCTCTCGACCGAGCTCAGCAGGGACTGGATCTGGTTGGCCGTCTCCTTCAGGAGGAAGCGCGTCACAAACCGGTCCACGTGGCTCCCGCCCTCGTACACCTGTGGAGGGAGGGAGGGGCACAGAGGGAGAGGGGCTGACGAGGGGTCAGACACCCCGACTTGGGGTCATGCTTTGCATCCTCCCAGGGCTCCTGTGGGAAGGCAGGAGCTACGGACGCAGAGCCCAAGGTTTGGGCCAGAACAGAAACCACAGTATCTACAACACCGCGTTGAGGACTGGAAGGCAGAAGGTATATTAAAGGCTCAGCACTGTGGCTGTCACAGAGCAAATGCCCTGTGAACAGCAGCTGCTCTGATAAAGATGATGACGACAGTGACGACGGTGGTGGTGATGGAGATTACAGTAAAGACGGTGGTGGCCACTTCTATCCAGGATAGTATTGGAAGTCCAGCCACAGCCATCAGACAAGAAAAAGAAAAGTATCCGAAATGGAAGGGAAGGGGTAAAGCTGTCACTCTATGCAGACAACATGATACTATGTATAGAAAACAATAAGGACTCCTATATTCAGGTCAAAAAGCAACAGTTAGAACCAAACATGGAACAACAGACTGGTTCAAAATTGGGAAAGGAGTACTTCAAGGCTGTATATTTAACTTACTTAACCTGCCACCCAGTTTATTTAAACTTGTATGCAGAGTACATCATGCAAAATGCCAGGCCAGATGAATCACATCCTGGAATCAAGATTGTGGGGAGAAGTATCAACAACCTTAGGTATGCGGATGATACCACTCTAGTGGCAGAAAGTGAAGAGGAACTAGAGTGTCTCTTAATGAAGGTGAAAGAGGAGAGTGAAAAAACTGGTTTAAAACTCAACATTCAAAAACCTAAGTTCATAGCATCCAGTCCCATCACTTCATGGCAAATAGATGGGGAAAAAGTGGGAACAGTGACAGACTTTATTTTCTGGGGCTCCAAAATCACTGCAGATAGTGACGGCAGCCAAGAAATTAAAAGATGCTTGCTCCTTGGAAGAAAAGCTATGACAAACCTAGATAGCACATTAAAAAGTAGAGACATCACTTTGCAGACAAAGGTCCATCTAGTCAAAGCTGTGGTTCTTCCTGTAGTCATGTATGGATGTGAGAGTTGGACCACAAAGAAGGCTGAGTGCTACAGAACTGATGCTTTTGAACTGTGGTTCTGGAGAAGACTCTTAAGAGTCCCTTAAGACTTCTGGGAGATCCAACCAATCAATCCTAAAGGAAATCAACCCTATTCAATGCATTGGAAGGACTGATGTTGAAGCTGAAGCTCCAATACTTTGGCCACCTGATGTGAAGAGACAACTCACTGGAAAAGACCCTGATGCTGGGAAAGATTGAGGGCAGGAGAAGGGGGCAACAGAGGATCAGATGGTGGGATGGCATCACCGACTCAATGGACATGAGTTTGAGCAAACTCAAGGAGGTGGTGGAGGACAGAGAAGCCTGGTGTGCTGCGGTCCATGGGGTCACAGAGTCAAACATGACTTAGTGACTGAACAATAACAAATACAAGACCCAGAACTGCCAAAGCAATTCTGAGGGAAGAAAAAAACAAAGCAGGACATATAACTCACCCAGACCTCAGACAGTGCTACAAGGTTACAGTAATAAAAACTGTGATATGGGCACAGAAACAGACATATGGATCAGTGGCACAGAGCAGAGAGCCCTAGGGGGGAGAAAGGACTTATGGTCAATTAATGTCCGACAAAGGAGGCAAGAATATATAATGGGAAAAAGACCGTCTCCTCAGCAAGTCACGGTGCTGGGAAAGCGGGACAGCTGCATGTAAATCAATGAAGTTAGTACACACCCTCTCATCAGGCACAAAAATAAACTCAAACACAACACATGACAACATAAAACTCCTAGAAGAGAGCACAGACAAAACATTCTCTGACATCAATCGTACCCATGTTTTCTTAGGCTGTCTCCTAAGGCAACAGAAATAAAAATAAAAATAAGCAAATGAGATGCAATCAAGCTTTTGCACAGCAAAGGAAACCATCAAAAAGTGACAAGACAACACACAGGATGGAGAAAATGTTTGCAAATGTTGAGCCCGACAAGGGCTTAAGCTCCAAAATGCACAAACAACTCACACAACTCAACAACAAGAAAAAAAACAACCCGATCGAAAAACGGGCAGAAGACCTAAATAGACATTTCTCCAAGGAAGAAATACAGAGAGTCAGTAGGTAAATGAAAAGATGCTCAACATCACTAATTATCAGAGAAACTCAAATCAAAACTACAATGAGGTACCACCTCACACCAGTCAGACTGGCCATCATCAAAAAGTCCACAAGTAACAAATGCTGGAGATGGTGTGGAGACAAGGGAACCCTCCCACACTGTTGGCATGAAAGTAAGCTGGTGTGAGTGAAAGTGAAAGTCGCTCAGTCGTGTCCAACTCTTTGCAACCCCATGGACTATACAGTCCATGGAATTCTCCAGGCCACAATACTGGAGTGGGTAGCCTGTCCCTTCTCCAGCGGATCTTCCCGACCCAGGAATTGAACCGGGATCTCCTGCACTGCAGACAGATTCTTTACCAACTGAGCTACCAGGGAAGCCCCAAGCTGGTGTAGCCCCTATGGAAAATATATGGAGGGTCCTTAAAAAACTAAAAACTGAGCTACCGTATGATCAAGCAACCCCACTCCTGGGCATATACCCAGACAAAACTAGAATTTGAAAAGATACATGTACCCCTATGTCATAGCAGTACATTTACAATAACCAAGACATGGGAACAATCTCACTGGCCATCAACAGATGACTAGATAAAGAAGATATGGCATCTATATACACAAGAGAATACCACTCAGCCATAAAAAACAATGCAGTATTCATGCCGTTTGCAGAGATTATCTAGCGATGATCATACTAAGTGAAGTAAGGTAGAAAGACAAGTATCACTTATTACGTAAAATCTAGAATATGACACAAATGAACTTATTTGTGAAACAAAACAGATTCACAGGCATACAGAACAGACTTGTCATTGCCAAGGGGGAGGGGAGGCATGAGAGGGTGGTTTGGGAGTTTGGGGTTAGCAGATGCAAACTATGTCATATGGGATGGGTGAACAACCAGGTCCTACTGCATAGCTCAGGGAAATATATTCAATATCGTGTGATAAACCAGGATAGAAAAGAACATGAAAAAAATATATATATAACTGAATCCTTCTGCAGTACACCAGAAACAACACAACAACATTGTAAGTCAACTCTATTTCAATTAAAAAAACAAAAACAAAAACAAGAAAACCCTCCTGCACTGATCAGTAATGGGGTTGCGCCTGTCAATAACCATTGCGCCCTAGTCTGGTCAACACAGCGAGAGCCTGTCTCTCGTTAAGGAATCTCCTAAATGTTCCATATGTCCGTTAAATAAATAATTAAAATTTGTTTTGTTTTTTTTTTTCTTTTTAAAGGTGGATTCTGTGGGCGCTGGGCATTCGTGCTGCTACTCAGAGAAGTGAGGGAAGAGAAGCCAGAGCGGCAGGATGGATTAAACTGTCTCTCAAGAAAGTGCCTGAGACTCGGTCCTCAGAGGGAGGGGAGCAGGGGGGAGTCTGGGGGCAGAGAGAGGAGGAACTCTGGGCGTAAGGTGAAGAGGGTTTCCCACTGATGTTGCCCTGTGATATGAAACAATTTCCTCTCTTGTCAAGAGTCTGCCGCAGGGGCATTGCTCAAGGCTCCTGGATGGCGCTGAGTGTCCTTTGGCTTTGAGACTCGAACGTGGGCAGGAGAAGGCTCTGGCTCAGCCAGGTCACTCCAGGGTGACGGTGATGGAAATAACACCGAGCTGAGGGGCCTGGACCCTTCAAGCCCTGTGCGGTTCCATCTGACCTCCCCTGCCAAGACCCCACTCTCCTGAGCCACCTGCCCCAGCACCTTGGGAGTCTGCCCAGTCCCTGGCCAGGCGGGGAAAAACAGGGCTCTCAGGGAAAGAAAATTAAACCATCCATCACTCTGACTGGGAATTAATTAGCAGTAATGGCACAAGGGAACCACGGCTAGAGACAGAGAGACTGAGAAATGGAGGCCAGGGCCAGGGGGGCAGGGAATACAGGTGGGAGGTGAAGATAGGCCAGAGGACACGCAGCCTCAGGCAGGGAGGCTGGGGGGGCTCCTCCTGCACCAACCATCAGACCAGGGGTGCTGGAGGCAGCCCCGACAATGTGGATGAGCTGACGGCAGGATGCACGCCAGGTTCTGGCCGCCAGATGTACCTCCCTGATCAATTACCCTTCCCAGCAGATGGCTGAACTCACACGCGATCCAGATCAATGGGCGCTGGACAAGCCAATGGCCCCCAAAGAACAAGACACACCAAAGTAAAAAAAAAACTGAAGAAAAAAAAAAAGAGAGAGAGAGAGAGAGAGAGAGAGAGAGAGCTGCCAGAAGCCATCAAGCAGAAAAAATGAGCTTAGATGGATGCATTAAAAGCACCCAGATAAGAGATTCAGGATGCAGTGAGGGGTCAATAAATGTAACTGGCTGGTTGAATTTAAAAAAGGCAAGTTATTTTCAAAAGAGTAAAAATGTAGCTTGTAGAGTCCTGTCCTCCACCATCACTGATGCCTCAGCCCACAGGCCAGCACCACTGATTCTAGAGGGAGACAGTCAGAGCTGGGAAGTCTGCTTTCTGTGGACAGGTTACTAACATGCAGAAGGACAGAGAGACCTTCAGAAATCTGCAGATCTCTGGAAGTTTATCAGATGAGCACCTTTCCAGCAAAGAATGCCCAGGTGTTTCTCCCAAATCTCCCAGGGTTGAACGAGAGAAAGTATGGAAGTTGTAGAGAAAAGTGAGGGGGATCACCCAAATTAAAATGAAGGTTACCAAGGTCAGGAAATAAAAATATGAGCCACTAATAATTAAATTTAAATCAGATTGGATTAAGTCAATAAAGAGTGAGAAACAATGGAAAAAATAGCCAGTCATCTTAACAAATCTTTTAATTTCACAAGAGAGGAGAGAAAGTGTTTTTTATTAGCCAGGTATAAAAATAGGATTAACAGTGTTAATAATGTATATTTTAGAAGTCCCTTCCCTGGTGGCTCAGACGGTAAAGAATCTGCCTGCCATGCAGGAGACCTGGGTTTGATCCCTGAAGGAGGGAACGGCAACCCACTCCAATATTCTTGCCTAGAGAATCCCATAGACAGAGGAGCCTGGCCGACTACAGTCCATGGGTTGGTTCGCAAAGAGTCAGACATGACTGAACAACTAACACTTTTTCTTTCATTTAGAAAGGCCCAAGTATAGTGACTTTGAAATCGTAATCAACGTACTAAACAAAGCAGACTACCCAAAGGTGAAATGTCAGAAAAGACGAAGGAGCATAAAAAAACGGGAAGCATATGAGATTATGACAGCAGCCAGGCCTGATAGATCATAACAATGAAGAGAGTCCGCCTAAACTGCCCCAGGTAAAGGCACTGTCCCAGATTTGATTAAGCAGGATGCAGGCATATGGCAAGCGAAAGAGCACTCAAGGATTTGTAAAGAAAAGCCTGTGCAAAGACTCGGTTACCAAATTTGATCAAATGACTAAGACAAGTTGCAATATCATGATCGAGAAGAATTTAAATGGGAAAGCATTACATAAGATAAGGGTAAGAATAAATGACAAAAGGCATAATGCATTACAAGGACACGACGTTATTAAATCTTTGTGCGTTACGAAACCTCCGCGCACCAGGAGAGGCTGCGGCTCTACGGATTGCTATGGGGAAGCAAATGGATATAACCACTCTGTAAGGCAATTCTGCTTTATATCGAGAGACTTTCACTGCCCAGTAATTCTCCACTTTTGAACATCTATCCTTAAGAAATACTGCAAATGTGGACAAATTTAGTGTTGATTGACAGGAGCCAAAAACCTGGACATAATCTAACATCCCAACAAAAGAGTAAAAGTATGTAAATTTAAGTAAGAATATTTAAAATACTTTTAAGCAGTTTGAATAATGTGGGAAATGTTTGTTAAAATGCTAGGTGAAAAAAAAAGCAAAAAAATTCTGTATGCAAAGTGATTTTATGTGTATTAGAGAAATCCACATAAGAAAAAAAAACAGGAAAAAAAAAAAAAGAAAAAAAACAGGCTCAACAAAATCAACTATTAACTAAAATGGTAACAGTGGTTAGACAGTAGGAATTAGAAGTGATTTGAAATTTTTCTTTGTATTTTTCTCTACTTTCTACATTTTGAATATTGAATATGTATTATTTACATAACAAAAATATGACAACAAGGTCTATAGGCACCAAACAGCATGGCTAAATATACAGGAAGAAAAATGTTAGAATTACAAAAGTTAAATGACAAAATAAAATTCAGTGTGAGAAACTAGCCCAACAGAGTCCCACAAAACAGATAAATTATAAACAATAAACGTCTACTGTAAATGGCATTATTGAGAAAATGTGAAATAGGCAAAAAAAAAAAAAAAAGATGACTGGGTTCCTTGTCCAATACACTCTTCTGGGTTATCTAGGTCTTTCCTTGTTTTAGAGCTACTTTTAAAACTCTAGCATATAAAAAAGTTGACAGTAATGCAAATAATTCCTATCCACAGAAATGAATATGATTTTGCCTGGTAGAATGCAACTGACTGTATTTATTCACAGATTCGTCTCAGAATTCCTGTTGTCTTATGTATGGCAAATGTTCTTTGAATTCTCCTTGGAGCCAGTTTAACGTTTTACTGGTTCTCACATTAATGAGTCAAATAAAATCTTTCACGTGTGTTCATTTCGTAACTGTACAACAGACAATTTTACCTTTACACAAAGTTGTCTTTTTAACAACATGTTTCATAACAAAGAAGGGATAATTATGTTCAGATTTTATATTCTTTAAGTATGACTCACATCATCTTCTCAAGTATCCATGGGGTAATTTAAAAAAACAAAATATTATGTAGTGAAGAAATCTCAGCATGTTTACAAAAACAACAACAAAACTAGAATACAAACTACTGGTCACTTGGTTTTATTCTAATACCAGGAAATGAGTGAGGACATAGCAAACCATTAGAGGATATTCAGAGAGGAAATACTACATTCTGAAATCTATCACTACAGTGAAAGTATCATTCAAGGGTAGATTTCTACACTTCATTATCCAAAAAAATTTAGGCATTCTATTTCATGTATGAAAAACTACAGTAACAACAATAAACCTAAGGAAACAGGAAGTAGAAAATAATGATGATAAAAACTATAGGTACAGTAGATTCAGTAGCAAAGATACAGAATCAATACTGCCAAAATGAACAAACTATCCAAGTCAATCTACAGATCCAAAGTGATTCCTATCAAATCACCAATGGTATTTTTCACAGAACTAGAACAAAAACATTTTAAATCTGAATGGAAGGCCTTCCTTGGTGGGCCAGCGGTTAAGACCACCTGCCAATACAGGGGACACGGGTTCCGGCCCTGCCCCGGGAAGATCCCCCAAGCCGTGAAGCAGCTAAGACCACGTGCCCCGGCCACTGAGCTTGTGCTCCGGGGCCTGGGAGCCACAACCTGAGACCGCGTGCCACAGCCGGGGGGGCCCAGAGTTCGTGCTCTGCAACAAGAGAAGCCACTGCAATGAGAGGCCCCCACACAACGAGAGAGTGGCGTCTGCTTGCCCCAACTAGAGAAAGCCCGTGTGCAGCACCGAAGACCCAGCACAGCCAAAAATTAAAAAAAAAAAAAAAAAAAAACCTTGAGTAGAAACACAAAAGACCCTGAATAGCCAGAGCGATTTTGAGAAAGAAAAACAGAGCTGAAGGAATCAGGCTCCCTGACTTCAGGCTAAACTACAAAGCCACAGCCATCAAGAGTATGATACTGGCAACAAAAGCAGAAATGTAGCTCAAGGGAATAGGACAGAAAGCCCAGGAATAAACCCACTCACCTACGGTCAATTAATCCACAACAAAGGAGGCAGGGACATACAATGGGGGAAGACTGTCTCATCAACAAGTCATTCTGGGAAAACTGGACAGCAGTTTAGAAGAATGAAATTAGAGCATTCTCTAACACCATACAAAAACTCAAAATGGATCAAAGACCTAAATGTAAGGTCTGACACTATAAGACTCTTAGAGGAAAACACAGGCAGGGCACTCTTTGTGTTAAATCGCAGCAATATCTTTTTTGATGCCCCTCCTAGAGTAATGAAAATAACAACAAAGAAACCAGGACCAAAGTAAACTCAAAAGCTTTCTTGCAGCAAAGGAAACCATAAACAAAACAAAAAGACGATCCTCACAGACTGGGAGAAAAAACTTGCAAATGATGTGACAGACAAGGGACTAATCTCCAAAACATACAAACAGCTCATGCAGCTCAATATCGAAAAGAAGCAAACAACCCAATCAAAAAATGGGAAGAAAACCTAAACAGATATTTCTCCAAAGAAGACATCCAGATAACCAAAAAGCATATGAAAAGATGCTCAACATCACTAACTATTAAAGAAATGCAAATCAAAACGACAACGGGATACCACCTCACACCAATTACAATGGCCATCATCAAATATCTACAAACAATAAATGCTGGAGAGGGTGTGGAGAACAGGGGAGCCTCCTACACTGTCGGTGGGAATGTAAACTAGGATAGCCACTATGGGCTTCCCAGGTGGCTCGGTGGCAAAGAATCCACTTGCTAGCATCCTTGCCAGAAAAACACCACAGACAGAGGAGCCTGGTGCGTACAGTCCATGAGTCACAAAGTATCAGACACAACTGAGCGCACGCACAGCCACTGTGGAGAACAGTATGGAGGTTCCTTGAAAAAGGGCTACCATACGACCCAGAAATTCCTCTCCTGGGCATACTCCAGAAAAAAGCATAATTCAAAAAGATACGTGCACCCCAGTGTTCACTGCGCCAGTGTTTACAACAGCCAGCACATGGAAGCAACCTAGATGTCCGTCAACAGAGGACTGGCTAAAGACGTGGTGCATGTATACAATGGAATGTCGGCCATCAAAAAAAAAAAAATGTCATTTGCAGCGACATGGATGGACCCACAGATTGTCATACTGAGTGACAAACGTCAGAAAAAGACAAATGTTACATAATACTGCTTACATGTGGAATAAAGAAGGCTGAGCGCCAAAGAATGGATGCTTTCGAACTGTGGTGCTGGAGAAGACTCTTGAGTCCCTTGGACTGCAAGGAGATCTGATCAGTCCATTCTAGAAGAAATCAGTCCTGAATATTCATTGGAAGGACTGATACTGAAGCTCCAATACTCTGGCCACCTGATGCAAACAGCTGACTCATTGGAAAAGACCCTGATGCTGGGGAGAGACTAAGGGCAGGAGGAAAAGAGTGTGACAGAGGATGAGATGGTTGGATGGCATCACTGACTCAATAGACAAGAGTTTGAGTGAGCTCTGGGAGATGGTGAAGGACAGGGAAGCCTGGCGGGCTACAGTCCATGGGGACGCAGAGTTGGACATGACTGAACAACAAATAAAAAGAGTACAGCTGAACTTATTTACAAAACAGAAACAGGGTCACAGAGGTAGAAAGCAAACTTCTGGTTACCAGGGTGTGGTGCGGTGGGGGCGGGATACATTGGAGGTTGGGACTAGCGTGCACAGGCCACCACACGTGAAACAGATGAGCAGATCAGGACCGACTGCAGCACCGGGAGCCCCACTCAGTACTCGGCAACGGCCTACACGGGGAAAAGATCCGAAAAGGGGTGGATGTGTGTGTGTCTGCACAGTCAAAGCTATGGTTTTTCCAGCGGTCAGGTATGGATGTGAGAGCTGGAACATAAACAAGGTTGAGTGCCAAAGAATTGGTGCTTTTGAACTGTGGTGTTGGAGAAGACTCTTGAGAGTCCTCTGGAGCAAGGAGATCAAAACCAGTCCATCCTAAAGGAAATCAACCCTGAATATTCATTGGAAAGACTGATGCTGAAGCTCCAATACTTTGGCCACCTGATGCAAAGACCTGACTCATTGGAAAAGACCCTGATGCTGGGAAAGATCAAGGACATGAGAAGGGGGCAACAGAGGATGAGATGGTTGGATGGCATCACTGACTCAATGGACATGAGGTTGAGTGAACTCCAGGAGTTGGTGATGGACACGGAAGCCTTGCATGCTGTGGTCCATGGGGTCACAAAGAGTCAGACATGACTGAGTGACTGAACAACAAATACGTATATGTTTATGTATAACTGATTCACTTTGCTGTCCACCTAAAACTACTGCAACACTGTAAATCAACTATACTCCAATAAAAATTTTAAAAAAGATACATGCACTTCAATGTTCATGGCTGCCAAGACATGGAAGCAACCTAAATGTCCATCAACAGAAGACTGGATAAAGAAGACGTGGTACACACAGCTATATGTAAAACAGATAACCAACAAGGACCTACTGGACAGCACAGGGAACTCTGCTCAATGTTATGTGGCAGCCTGGATGGGAAGGGAGTTTGGGGGAGAATGGATATATGTATACCTATGGCTGAATTCCTTCCCAGTTCACTTGGAACTATCTCAACATTGTTAATCCACTATACCCCAATACAAAATAAAAACTCAAAAAAAAAAAAAAAAGATGTGGTACATACATACAATGGAATATTACTCTGGCCCCCTTCATAGATCACAGCCTTGATGTGATGGAGGGGCTTGTGTAACTCAATGAAGCTATGAGCCATGACATGCAGGGTCATCCAAGACGGATCAGTCATAGTGAAGAGTTCTGACAAAATGTGGTTGACTGGAGGAGGAAACGGCAAACCACTCTAGCATTCTTACCAAGAGAACACCATGAATAGTATGAAAAGGCAAAAAGATCACTAGAAGATGAGTCCTCCAGGTCGGAAGGTGTCCAATATGCTACCAGAGAAGAGGACAGAGCAATTACTAATAGCTCCAGAAAGAATGGTGGCTCAGTGGTAAAGAAAACGCCTGCCAATGCATGAGACATAAGAGACGTGGGTTCTATCCCTGGGGCAGGAAGATCCACTGGAGGAGGGAATGGCAACTCACTCCAGTGTTCTTGCCTGGACAACCCCATGGACAGAGGAGCCTGGCGGGCTACAGTCCATGGGGTCACAAAAAGTTGGACATGACTGAAGTGACTTGGCTCGCCAGAAAGAATGAAGTGGCTGGACCAAAGTGGAAACAATGCTCAGCTGTGGGTGTGTCTGGTGGTGAAAGCACATCTGATGCTGTACAGAACATCACTGCATAGAAACCTGGAATGTCAGGTCCATGAATCAAGGTGTACTGGATGTGGTCACAGCAGGAGATAGCAAGAGTGACATCTTAGGAAGCAGTGAACTAAAATGGACAGGAACGGGCAAATTTAATTCAGATGACCATCATATATTACTGTGGGCAAGAATCCCATAGAAGAGACGGAAAACCCTCACAGTCAACAAAAAAATCTGAAATACAATTCTTGGGTGCAACCTCAAAAACAACAGAATGATCTCCATTCGTTTCCGAGGCAAACCATTCAACATCACAGTAATCCAAGTCTATGCCCTGACCAGTAATGCTGAAGAAGCTGAAGTTGAACAATGCTATGAAGACCTTCTGGGCTTTCCTGATAGCTCAATTGGTGAAGAATCCGCCTGCAATGCAGGAGACCCTGGGTTGAATCCTGGGTTGGGAAGATCCGCTGGAGAAGGGATAGGCTACCCACTCCAGTATTCTGGCCTGGAGAATTCCATGGACTGTATAGTCCGTGGGGTCGCAAAGAGTCGGACACGACTGAGCAACTTTCACTTTCATGATGACCTTCTAGAACCAACACCAAGAAAAGATGTCCTTTTCATCATGGGACTAGAATGCAAAAGTAGGAAATCAAGAGATACCTGGAGTAACGGGCAAATTTGGCCTTGGAGTACAAAATGAAGCAGGGCAAAGGCTAACAGAGTTTTACCAAGAGAACGTGCTGGTCAGAGCAAACACCCACTTCCAACAACACAAGGGACGATTCTAAACATGGACATTCAGTTCAGTTCAGTCGCTCAGTTGTGTCCGACTCTTTGCAACCCCAAGAATTGCAGCATGCCAGGCCTCCCTGTCCATCACCAGCTCCCAGAGTTTACTCAAACTCATGCCCATCGAGTCAGTGATGCCATCCAGCCATCTCATCCTTCAGATGGTTAATACCGAAATCAGATTGATTATATTCTTCGCAGCCGAAGATGGAAAAGCTCTATACAGTCAGCAAAAACAAGACTGGGAGCTGACTGTGGTTCAGATCATGAACTCTTCACTGCAAAATTCAGACTTAAATTGATGAAAGTAGTGAAAACCACTAGGCCATTCACGTCATGATTCAAATCAAATCCGTTATGATTATACAGTGGAAGTAACAAATAGATTCAAGAGATTAGCTCTGATAGACAGGATGCCTGAAGATCTATATGGAGGTTTGTAACATTGTGCAGGAGGCAGTGACCAAAACCATCCCAAGAAAAAGAAAAGGAACAAGGCAAAATGGTTGTATTTGTCTTACAAACAGCTGAGGAAAGAAGAGAAGTGAAAGGCAAATGAGAAAGAAAAAGATACACCCAACTGAATGCAGAGTTCCAAAGAATAGCAAGGAGAGACAAGAAAGCTTTCCTAAGTGAACAACGCAAAGAAATAGAGGAAAACAACAGAATGGGAAAGATTAGAGATCTCTTCAAGAAAATTAGATACTTCAAGGGAATATTTCATGCCAAGATGGGCACAATATGGGACATAAATGGCAAGGACCTAGCAGAATAGATTAAGAAAAGATGGCAAGAATACACAGAACTGTACGAAAAAGGTCTTAATGACACAGACAACCATGATGGTGTGGTTACTCACTTCGAGTCAAACATCCTTGAGTGTGAAGTCAAGTGGGCCTTAGGAAGCATTACTACAAACAAAGCTAGAATTCCAGCTGAATAATGGAATTCCAGCTGAGCTATTTCAAATCCTAAAAGATGATGCTGTTGAAGTGCTGCACCGAGTATGTCAGCAAATTTGGAAAACTCAGCAGTGGCCACAGGACTGGAAAAGGTCAGTTTTCATTTCAGTCCCAAAGATGGGCAATGCCAAAGAATGTTCAAACTAGTGCACAACTGCACTCATTTCACATGCTAGCAAGGTAATACTCAAAATCCTTCAAGTTAGGCTTCAGCAGTACTTGAACCAAGAACTTCCAGATGTACAAGCTGGAATTTAGAAAAGGCAGAGGAAGGGGTCACATGTATACCTATGACACGTGGAGGTGTGACAGAAAACAAAATTCTGTAAATCAATTATCCTTCAACTAAAAAATAAATTTTAAAAAGAAAAAAGAAAAAGCAGAGGAACCAGAGATCAAATTGCCAACATTCGCTGAATCATATAGAAAGCTAAGGAATTCAAGAAAACTATTTCTGCTTCATTGACTATTATAAAGCCTTTGACTGTGTGGATCACAAACTGGAAAATTATTAAAGAGATGGGAATTCTAGACCACCTTACCTACCTCCTGAGAAACTTATATGCAGGTCAAGAAGCAACAGTTAGAACCAGACATGGAACAATGAATTGGTTCAAAATTGGGAAAGGAGTTATGTCAAGTCTGTATATTATCACTCTGCTTATTTTACTGATATGTAGAACAAAATGCCAGGCTGGATAAAGCACCAGCTGGAATCAAGATTGCTAGGAGAAATATCAACAACCTCAGATATGCAGATGATACCATCCTAATGGCAGAAAGCAAAATGGAACTAAAGAGCCTCTTGATGAGGGTAAAAGAGGAGAGTAAAAAAGCTGGTTTAAAACTCCAGCATTCAAAAAACTAAGATCATGGCATCCAGTCCCATCAATTCATGGCAAATAAATGGGGAAAAAATGGAACAGTGACAGATTTTATTTTCTTGGGCTCCATATCACTGTAGACGGTGACTGCAACCATGAAATTAAAAGACACTTGCTCCTTTGAAGAAAAGCCATGACCAACCTAGACAGCATATTAAAAAGCAGAGACATCACTTTGCCAACAAAGGTCCATAGAGTCAAAGCTATGGTTTTTCCAGCAGTCACATGCAGATTTGAGAATTGGACTTCACAAAGAAGGCTAAATGCCCAAGAACTGATGCTTCTGAACTGTGGTGTTGGAGAAGACCCTTGAGAATTCCCTGGACAGCAAGGAGATCAAGCCAGTCCATCCTAAAGGAAATCAACCCTGAATATTGATTGGAAGGGCTGATGCTGAAGCTGAACCTCCAATACTTTGGCTACCTGATGAGAAGAGTCAACTCACTGAAAAAGACCCTGATGCCGAGAAAGACTGAGGGCATGAGGAGAAGGGGATGACAGAAGATGAGATGGTTGGATGGCATCACTGACTCAGTGGACACGAGTTTGCGTAAACTCCAGGAGACAGCGAAGGACAGGGGAACCTGGTGTGCCACAGTCCATGGGGTCGCAGAGTCAGACACGACTGAGGGGCTGAACAACAAGAAAATATACTATAATATGAAAGCTAAATAAACGTGTCAGGGGCTCATTTCTAGAAACAGCTAATTAAAACAGGCAAAACTGTCAAACAGAAGTCTAAATGCAGCAAAATAGGAAAAAAATTAAATCAAGGCCTGAGCTCTATCGGCAGGTGTTTTGTTGACTGTAATCTGAATTATGTGTCTGTCTTGTTTCAGAGAGTGGTTAAGAATTTTAAAAAAGCATAAGAACATGCTAAGCATGATTGATCATAAAACTGAACATGTCCATGGCAGTTCTGTTTAAAAATATAATAAAATGAACACCAAAAATTTAACTAAAAATAAGACTGACTTTAAGATCACTATTAAAATAATCCTCTCCTCCTGTTTAAGTACCTCAACCCAAGCCTATGCATTAATTCTATTTTTGAATAGAAAAATGACTCTGAGTTAGACAAGCTGATTCACACACAGAAAGATATGCAAAACCACCTACAGTTCAGTCCCAAACTATCATCCAATCTCAATTTCTGATACAGACAGAGATAAAACGCTCAGCTAGTGACAGGTATTCAGCACTATGGTAAAAGAAAAATGTGCCAATTAGGGTTTATCACAGGAGGCTCAGGACTGTTCAACAGGAGAGAATGTAATAATAGAATCAACCTCATCAATAGTTCAAGAAAAATCATATGATCCCTGAAAGAGAAAAAAAACCAAAATGGTATTTGAAAGAATTCACTACCACCCCCGAAGGCAAAATTTAATAAAAGGAATACAAAAATATTTTTTTACAGGCTGAAGAGGATTCTAAAAATAAGACCTGGTATTAATGTTATAATTAGTGAAGAACTACTAGAGAGATGCATTTGAACCTCAGAAGTGAAACAAGGATGCTCAACGTAATATATTACAGTGTCTGAGAATTTGGGGAAAATGCAACAGAACACAACAGAGAAAGAGTAGGAGCACAAACCAGAAATGAAGATAACTATACTAGCTAACAGTGCTGCTAGGATCGCATATCTGCAAAAGCAGACAAGTCAACTAAAGCCAATGGACACAAGAGAAGTATTTTAAATAATCACTGAGCTTCATTTCTCCAGACAAAAACTGATGAGAAAACATAAGAAAAAGAAATGCTATTCTCAATAAAATATTAGCAAATCAAACCCAATAACACATAAAAAAGATCATGACCATGACATAAAAAAGTCCCATGACCAAGTGGGATTCATCCCAAGTTTACAAGGAGGGTTCAACAATGCACAAATCAGTGTGATACACCCTTAAACCAAAGACAATATACAATGGAGGGCTTCCCTGGGGGCTCAGCAGTAAAGAATCCACCTGCCAATGCAGGAGATGCGGGTTTGATCCCCGGTCTGGGAAGATGCCACATGCTACAGAGCAACTAAGTCTGTGAGCCACAACTATTGGGCCGCAGCTACTGAGCCCACGTGCCCTGGAGCCTATGCTCTGCAACAAGAAAAGCCACGGTAAGGAGAAGCCTGGGCACTGCAACGAGAGTAGCCCCGCTCACGGCAACGAGAGAAAGCCCGCACAGCAACAAAGACCCAGTGCCGCCATAAATAAAAAATAAACCTTAAAAAATACATACAAGGGAAGATGACTCAGCCATAAAACAAGGCATGAAATAAGGCCATTTGCAGCAACATGGATGCAACTAGAGATTATCATACTAAGTGAAGTAAGCCAGACAGAGAAAGACAAATACCGTATGATATCATTTATATGCGGAATCTAAAACACGACACAAATGCATTCATCTATGAAATGAACAAAATTACAAACACAGAGAACAGACGGGTGGTTGTCAAGGGGAGAAGGTTGTGGAGGGATGGAGTGGGAGGTTGGGGTTAGCAGATATGAGCTTTTATACATAAAACGGATAAACAACAAGTCTGGCTATAGAGCACACTGAACTATATCCAACATCCTATGACAAACCAGAAAAGACTGTTTTAAAAAAGAACATGTATATATGTATAACTGAATCACTTTGCTATACAGCAGGAATTAACACAACATTGTAAATCATGTATATTTCAATTAAAAAACAAAGAAATGCCAGTTACCATTGGGACAATCTTCCATCACCACCACCACTAGGAACACACCAAAGACTGCAAGATTTCCAAGAGTAAAAATCCCCCAAACTGCTCTACGTTGTACTGGTAGGCATTAAAATCCTCTCCCTGACGGAGAACTGTGTCACCTCTCTGAACTGTTGAGCCCAAAGTCCAAGAGACAAGTACATGTTAACAATGCCAAGAAGTGCTGCTGGGCAGTGGCCCCATTCACAGATTTGAAAACTGAGGCTCAAGGTGGCGACTTCAATTGCGAGGAGTCCCGCACGGACAGCTGGCACACCTCACACAGCCCGTGAGGAACAGAGCTGGGGCTGACACATTGTCTGTGCAAGGGTTCCGGGGGTGGGGGCTTTCCTTGTGGCCTGCTCAAGCCACTGTCCTTCTTGGTATTTTCAGACTATCAACAGGATGAGCAATGAAAGGCAAGTGGTCTCACACAATGTTAAAAAATACTTTAACACACCAAGACTCAAAACAGCATGACAGGAGGACAGAAACGGAAGTGTGGGGCTGTGGCAGTTTGGGATCAGGCCCAGCTGTTGGTGGATATATGGTGGGGGGCAGATTCCCTGACACGGGGTAGGGCGGGAGCCAGGTAGCTTGTGGAAAAAGCACACGGCACTGATCCTTCCTGGGACTGGGCACACAACAGGGGCCTGATGACACTGCTAGTCACGTCTGCTACGTGCGGGACCTACTCTCAGCAGCTTAGAGACCTTTCACTTTATTCAGGCCTTGCGAGGACTCTTGAAGGTGAATGCTCCCATTTCACGGCTGGAGAAACTGAGGTTCAGAAAGAGAAGTGACTGGCCGGGGTCCTTCGGCCTGGTCTGGCGGACTTTACCAGCTAAGCCCCCTGGCCTCAACCAGCAGGTGGGGCTGCTCCTTCCCGAGTTCCCAGCGCTCAGAGGGGCTGCACACCCTCTGGTGTGACACCCGTCCAGCATGGCGTGGCCCCCTCCCCATGCCCCGGACAGCTCGGCCCCAGGCTGTGCTCCATACCTCGGGCTGGGTCCCTGACTCAGTTTCCCCTCCCACTTTGGCAGGAAGCTCTGGCTGTCTGGCCACCACTCTGCCAGGTTCACCTTCCTGAGCCCTCTATTTCCATAGCTGTGAAAGGGAGGGGAGTGGACTTTCCTGGTGGTCCAGCGGCTGAGAGTCTGCCTGCCAATGCAGGGGACCCGGGTTCAATCCCTGGTCCAGGAACTAAGACCCCACATGGCGCAGAGCAACTCAGCCCGTGCGCCACCACAACTGTGCTCGTGAGCCGTTAGAGCCTGTGCCCTGGAGCAAAGAAGTCTGAGCACCGCAGTGAAGAGTAACTCGCTCTCGGCACAGTCCAGAAAGCCTGTGCGCGGCAACGAGGGCCCGGTGCAGTCAAAACACAAACAGCAAAGGAGGCTGGTGGCGGCGACAGTCACAGCCCACAGGGTCGCTGGGGGGATTACAGTGAGCGCTAAAGCCTGCTGTCGTAGATCCTCAGGAAACTGACGTGCCTCTCGTGTGTGTGGACGGAGAGAAGGAACACACCCTGCCTGCGCCCCCACCTCCAGAAGCACCAGCAAGCGCGGGTGCAGACTCTCAGCTGGGATGTGGCGCCAGGAGGTGGGCTGCCTGTGGCCAGCTGAGCCACGCCACTGCCCGGCCCACGACCTGCCCCATCTCCCACCTTGTGCCCTCCTCTAGGGCATGGATGCCAACAAAGTGACCGGCCTATGCCTGAAGCCACGCTGGGGCTCTCTCTCCAGGACACACGGGGAGTCCTGAACTCAGCCAACACTCCTGATGCTTCCACCGCCCAGCTCCCGTCTCCCGACCTGGACATGGCATGCTCGCACAGACACACTGGGGCTCCTGGTCAAGGTCAGGGGCTCGCATCCACCCTCTTCCTTCTTCCTCTGTAATCCGGCTGCAAAGGCCGTGAGACCGGCACGGCTGATACCTGTTCTTGGGCCTGGAGTCCACTCCCTCTCTAGGACTGTGTCCCAGGACTGAGCCTGATTCCAGGAAATAGCCTCATGTTCCAAACTGGACACTCCTGGACAGACCCATCCCCAAGCCCCTCCCCTTGTTCCAGTTCGCCATGTGACCTTGAGACACCCAAGCAATGCTGGCTTCAGAGCTGGCTTCACCCAACACCTGTCATCACAGACCCAGGCACCTCTGGGCCAGGATGCTCTCAGACCCAAACCAGTGCTCAGGCCCTCGACCCCCAGGGCTGCCCACACCCGCTGACCTTCTTGGTGTAGCCCATGGCCTTCAGCACGGAGTGGTTCAAGGTCTCCAGGGAAGCCAGGACGTCCTCATAGTCCCCCATGTGGTCCACAAAGTAGTCTGTGGGGGAGGAGGGAAAGCAGAAGTCAAAGGTCGTAGGAGCATGGCGCCCCTCCCCTGGGTCCTTCCTCCAAGCTGCCTGCACCCCTCCCCCCACAGAATCACCGTGCACCCAAGTCTGGGTCCCCCCACAGCGGCACCTACCACACAGCTCCTTGGTGTCCACATGGCTGCATGCAGAGAGAGAGGGGGGCTCAGAGGCAGGCCTGTCCCCCTGGCCCCCACCCTTCTCCCTCTGGGGTGAGCACAGCCCCCAGCGGTGGGTCAACACCCCCACCCTCGCAGCCTAGGTGGCCCCCACTTCACAGATGAGGGAGCAGCCGGTGAAGGCCGCCACCCCGTCCAGAGGGTCCGCGTCTGTGCGTCTGTCTGACCTTGTCACCACACCACCCACCCCGTTCCTCTCCCCGAGTCTGTCCAGTGCATCTGGAGCAGAGGGGGCTAAACCAGGGACTGTGACAGCTGTCACCGGAGCTGTCTGGCGACCTCAGCCCCAGGCCCTGCCTTGTCGGAGGGTGTGCCTCCCTTGTTCTCACTCGAGCCCTGGGGTCCCGTGTTCCCGTTCCTACAGCCATAAGGCTCTGGGTCTTTCCTCAGAGGCCGAGCACGGGCCACCCACGCCGGGCAGGTGCAGGCAGCAGCCTCAGAACCCAGACGCTGTGAGCAGGAGCTGGGGGCGGGCGCCTGGGGACCCAGCTCTGTGCATCTTCCGAGGCCGGCTCCCTCACCAGGAGAGGAGGGGCTGGCTTCAAAAGCAAGTCAGCCTCATCGAGATGGCTCAGGGGAAAGGTTCCCAGATCAGAGGCTCTGCAAACTCTGTTGTGGAGGCTCCCCCCAAAACGCACCACGAGGGACATGTTCTCATAGGTCCTGCAGAGAGGAAGCCTGCTTCATGGTGCTCAAAGTAGCATCGCACCAACCTTCCAGAGCCGCGTGCGGACGGTCTGGGGTAGCAAACCTGTCTAGCATCCCCAGGAGGGAATGCTTACAGCTCACACTCTAGGGAGTGTTGGAGACAAAACACTCAAAGGTCTTTAGAGCTCTGACTTTTTGCTGATGGGAAGTCCACCCCGCCCGCACTCACATCAGTGCCTCCGCCGCCCTGCTCCAGCTGCCCGAATGAGGCTGAATAATCTGTGGGCACCTGCAAAGCCCTTTCAAGCTCCCAGGGGAGCTGCAGGACCCACTCAGAACCTCCATCTGGCTCCAGACACAAAGCCCTCCCCTGGGGTCTGCGGCAGGAAGCAGTCCCTTTCAAGTGGCCTTTCCCGGCCACCTGCCCCACCCTGGCCCCAGGCCACCTCCAACCTGGGCCCCCTGCCAACGGGCCTGGGGACAGCTCCTCCTCCAGACCACCTCTAGCCTGGCATAGGGGACCCCAGCCTATCAAACCTGCCCCCCAGCAGCCCCAGGAACTTGGGTCCTCATCACCTGAGTGGGGTGGAGAAGCGGCCAGGGCCTCCCCCTGCCTGGCCACCACTTGGAAAGGGCAGGGCTGAAGTTCAGGGAGGGAAGGGTCAGTCTGGTCCGTGAGTAGAGTGCGCATTTTGCGCTGGATTTAGGGACTGGCTGGGGCTGGAGGAGTTCGGGGTTGATTGAGCTGCAGGTTAGGGTTCTGGCTGGGTTGGAGAAAACGTAGAGAGCGAGAAGGAAGGTTAAGGTCTGAGTGAGGACCAGTCTGGTCTAAGGTTGGCCCCGGTGAGGAAGAGGATCTCAAAGCTCGTGTTGGGATCTGAGCTGAGCTGGCTGATTACCCCTTTGTCATCCCGTGTATATTCTGCTTCCCAGATGGGACAGTGGTAAAGAACCTGCCGGCCAGTAGAGGAGATGTAAGACGTGAGTTTGATCCCTGGGTCAGGACGATCCCCTGGAGAAGGGCATGGCAACCCACTCCAGTATTCTTGCCTGGAGAATTCCATGGACAGAGGGGGCTGGTGGGCTGCAGTCCATGGGGTCGCACAACTGAAGCGACTCAGCACGCACGCACATATATTCTGCAAACCTAGGCTCTCTGCCTGCTTCGCCACATTACGCTCAGAAAAGACAAACACTTGCCAACACAATCTCAATCTGTCCACTCCCCAGACCACCCCGGCCAGTGGGGGCCAAAGAGACGGGACTCTGGATTAGAGGTCCAGGGGAGTGGGCACTGGAGACTGGGCGATGCCACCTCCCAGTTCCAGCAGCCGCGACTGAGCTCACTTGGTGTTGTCGGAGTCGATGGTGTGGAAGAGATCCTCCAGTTCTCTCTCATTGAGGACGCCATCTGCAAAGAAGAGCTGGAACTCCTCCAAGGACAACTTCCCGTCATCTGTGAGGGAGGGGAAGGGAGGGCAGCTGGTGTCGAAGCGGGACATCCCCAAATCAACAGAGGAGCCACAGCCAGGCAATCCCCGCCCGCCCCTGCCAACCCCCCAACCAGCAGCCACACTCCCACACGGGTCACCCCTGCCCGCGGCATGAACCCACAGCAGCCACCATTTCACAGAGACCAGCCGCCCACTCAGCTAACTCCCTACCCAACAGAGCAACACCCATGTACCGGGACTCGCCTCACCAGCAAATACTGGGGCTCCTCAAGCCCCGCAGGCAACAGGCAGAGAGAATACCTGTTAGGCAGCCGTCTCTCCGAGTCACCTGCCCAGCTGGAGGTAGGTAACCCCACACCTGTTAACCTCCAGCGGTTCCCAGCCTTTTGAGCAACAGGGATTGGTTCCATGGAAGACAACTTTTCCGCAGACCAGGGGGAGGGGGTGGTTTCGGGACAGTTCAAGCACATTGTGCACTTTAGTTCTATCATTTTATCAAACCTCAGATCATCAGGCGTTAGATCCCAGAGGTTAGGGATCCCATCCCTGTAAGAGGCAGGTTTAAACCTGGGCAGTCTGAGGACCACTCTCACTTGTTTCCAAAAGCCCAGAGAACCTCTGCACACTTAAATCATCTCTACTCCAGCACCCAGGTCCTGCCTGGGGAGGCAATGACCTCTCTCCTCTCTGCCTTTGCAGGGTGTGACGTGACCCACTGCCAGCAGTGGCACAGACTCCTCGCCGGACCGTGGATGCAGCCCTGAGGATGCCAGATGCCCAAGGGGAGGTGGTGGCAGGCCCGGGGTGGGGCTCTGGATAAGGGGCCCCCACAGCGCACACACCTATCTCAATGCGTCCCTCCCCACCTCACATCTTCAGCCTCCACCGCTGTCGCCCTGGGTAGCAGCATCTGCTGGGGAAGCTCTCATGGATCGGGGGCAGCTGGGCCCGAGAGAGGGGCTCCAAGCAGAACTCCAGCTCCTCCCACCTGTCTCCAGCTCAGCACACTCATCTCCCAATCCCACCCCTGAAGCCACGACCCCCTCCTCAATGATCTTAGATCGGTCCTGCTCCTCCCCCCAAAGGCACGTCTGTGGGAGGCACTGGAAGTCAGGGAGAAGGCAGAGCCCAAGACCCTTCTGGCTCCAGCCCCTCTCCATAGACTCCCTTCATTACTTCCAGCCAGTCTTCACTCAAAGCCCTTGAGAGCCCACATGGCGCTTTGTGTGGATTAGAAAGAAATGCCCTTCCTGGTGGGCAGGGTGGTGGAGATGCAGCCCAGCATTAGAGCTCCTGAGGGGAGGGGCATGCAGGCTGGATCTGAGGTCCTCAATTCTCTCAAGTAGGTGCCCTTGCACAGTGCACAACATGCCCAACCAGACATGGCAGACCTACTTAGGTCCAGGGTGGAAGTCACTCATATGTTTCTTTCTTTTTTTTTCAAAGGCATTTTACCTCTGTGTTTTATCTTCATTTTAGTTTATTATTTTTGGCTGTGCCAAGCAGCATGCAATGTCTTAGTTCCCTGACCAAGGATCAAACCTGTACCCCCTGCAGTGGGAGCAGTGAATCTTAACCACTGGGCCACCAAGGAAGTCCCCACGGTACATTTTAAAGGCTCTGGAGCTTCTACTCTGCTGCCAGCAGCTCTGCAGGGGCTGAAAGTAGGGCAACGGGAGACAGTGAGCTCCTCACATCTTCCAGTGGCTCCCCTCCGCCCATGCTGAGAGGGGGGATATGAGAGAGTAGGCGCAGGCTTGCATATGAGGGGGCTGGGGCAACATGCCGTGTGCCTCCAACATCCCGGCTCGGGTTTTAATGTCACGAATGGGAGGGTGAATTTCTAACTCTCAAAATCCAGAGTCCCCCTGAAGACAAAACAAACACGCCCTCCCCTCCCCAATCACACATGAAGACCCAAAAACCAACCATAAAAAGTGCAGGGTAACAGCTGTGAAATACATAAACGCTAAGCTATGGCTCTGTCTCCTGTGAAAGAGGACGTTTTCCAAATTTCCTTTAGCAAGACTGATGATGATCCAGCAGCCAGGGGCAGAACCAGGGCAGACACACGGGCTGTGTGTATTCACACATCTGGTCCTCACACACCGCCTGGCAGACCACCCCCTCCCCCCAGTTCTCAGAGCAGACAGGCCAAACCAGTTATGGGACTTGCCCAGGTCCCTCAGTGGGAGCTCAAACCCAGGCCGCCCGGCTCCTGAGTCCATGCTCTCAACCCGACCTGGGGCAGGGCCTTCTGTCGGGATCCGCAACCACAGGCCACACGGAGAAGCTGCGGCCAGGCCTGCGCTCAGGGGAAGTGTGCTGTGAATGACTCCTCGTGTCTGCCACGGGCAGGGCACCGCCAGCACCTCCAACCAGCCTGCACTCAGAACAGGCAGAGCGGGGCCCGCCGGCCTCCCGGGCCCAGAGCCTTCTGGGCTGACATTTACCGTGAACGTCCCAGCACAGCACTAATGAACCCAGATCAGCTAACGAGGGAGGCGGCATCTGCCCGGGGCCTCTGCAATTAGAGAAGCCAGCAGGCCTGCACCTCCAGGACCCCCGAGTGGGCCGTCTGAAGGTGTCCACACTAATGAGCAGGAGCTCAGCCTCCGTCCCAGTGACCTTTGAAACGCCAGGAGTCTGCCGGCGCCCTGGCCCCTGGAGGGAGACGCACTGGCACTCACTCCTCTGCCGGCCGCCACACCACCCCTCTGGGCCCCAGACCCCCAGCGGCCAGGCAGGCCCCCTACTCTCTGCCTCCCCTCGGGGGCCACGGCCGGTCTCCGCCCTCACCCCCACGAAGACGCCTCTGACCTGGGAGCCGCCAGGACAGGCCAGCCCGAGTTGAGCCCTTGCTCCTGTAATCCCAGAGGCTGATTCCACTGCAACCCAGGGTCCGGGGCCTTGTTTGGGACCATCCTGCCATCCCTGCAGGCATCTTGCTGCTGTGGACGCTGGGGGCAGAGCTGGCATCTACCTGTGCTACGTGTGTGTCTGCACACCTGCCGTGTGCCCCTGTTTACACCCACACTCACCCCTTCTCCCATTCCCCTGCCCACACGATGTCTGCAAGCTGGGCTGGATTCAGTCAGAACTTCCTGCCTGGCCCCCCAGCCCAGGCTCTGTGATCTTTCGCATGTCCTCCCCAGCCTTGATTCCGTCACAGGTTAAAAAAAAGGGGGGTGATGTTCCTCTGCCACTAGGACCCAAGGGAATGTCCAATGAGGAAGTCTGGTGTGTAATGGATGCTCCTCAGCCACCAGCAGTCTCCACCAGATGGTGATGCCCCGTGAAGTCCAGGGTGGGAACCCAACACTTGTTGACAAATCACCGCCCATGTTCCAAGGCTCAATGCTCATCAGCTGGCATGAGGGCTCACAGATCCCTTACAGCATGCCAGGACCCAAGCCCCACTCCATCCCCGACAGCCCCACCCCAAGATGGGTACCAGCATGACCATCCCCACCCACGGATGGGGACGCTGAGGCCCTGAGAGTCTGGGGACTGGCCTGAGGTCAGAGCTGGGAGGGAGCTGAGCCCAGGCAGTCCCTGCAGCAAAAGGGGGGTGCTCCCCGGGGACCAGCACATCCCACGTGAACCCCCCTAACGGCCACTGGTGGCGGCCAGGGAGGGGAGGGGGCTTGGGGCCGCTGTGGGGGCCACAGAAGCAAAGTCGAGGGTCCCCGAAGCTGTGCTTGGGGGGTGGAAACACAGTCTCTGATGGCAGCAGGGCGGGGGGTGGGGGGGCTGAGCAATGAGGACGAGGCGAGCAATCTTGCCTGAAGGGAGACCAGGGCGCCTGCCACCCACACACTGCAAAGGTTCCTGCGGAGCTGAGCATCCAGAAGGACACACACACACAACTCCACACACAGCCGGCGTGTGCAGCAGTGGTCACAGAGATCCGCACACACAGGTTCCGAAGCACGGACAGAGACAGACCTGCAGCCACACCCAGAGGGCTGCCCCCGGGCACGCACACACCACACTGCCAGGAGTCACACCCGGTCACCACCTTTGGGGCAGCAGCCGGGCACCGAGGACCACCTGTGTGCTGGGCCCACGACAGGGACAAGCCCAAATCCCTCAGCGTGACACCTCGCCCTCCGCTGAGGGGCGTGGCCAGCACACACGGCAATGACCACGTGGCCCCTGGCCGGCCATGCACTAGAAGGTTCCGAGAGGCCTGCAAGGGGATCAACCCCCCGGACCTTCTCCTCTAGTCTCTAACACCGCTCAGGCTGCGAAGTCACGATGACTTCTCGGTTGCTGCTGAAGTCCCCCCACCGTGTCCCTCCGCTTCCTCCATGCTCCCTACGGAACTGCTCCTGAGGCTGCTGCTGCCTCCCAGAGGCCTGGGAGGGGCCCCCATCACACCTGGGAATGGGGGGGGGGGCGAGAGATGGAGAACCCCCTGGGCACTGGTGGCCAGCCCAAGTCTCATGGTCTCGCCTCAGTACCAGGCAGGGACAGCAAGACAGTGACTCCCGGGGTCAGCAGGGAGGGGGGCTGGGGGCAGGTGCCGGGTCAGCTGTGCCCACTCCTCCCTCGGCAGGGGCCTGGATACTCAATCAGTATTTTCTCAAGGGATTTACATTAAGCACTGCCTGCTTCTCTCCCACAAAGCTCACCAGCCACGTCTCCTCCCTTCATTTTCCCAACAGCCCTGGGACGTAGACAGGTTAAGTATTATCACTCCACTCTATACATGGCAAAACTGAGGCCTAAAGCGGGACTGTGTCCTGGTTCAAGACCACAGAAGCCACTTCGACCCAAGAACGACGACTACAGTGTGTAGACAAACGCTCTCGGCGGCCACCGTGAGGCTCACAGGGCCCCTGGCTTCCAGAAAGGCCGGGGTGGGGCAATCCCAGTGGGCGTCCTGAATTCACGGGGCCACGACACCGTGCTCATTTTATGCGGGAAGTCTCGCTGGGGGGCTGGGGGTGGAGGAAACGCCAGGGGTCCGCAGCAGAGCCTGGACAGCCTTCCTACAGCTGGGTGACCCCGGGCAAGGCAGAACTTCTCTGGGCCACCACGGAGTTGACAGAACAGGGGCGGCTGCATGGACGTCTGAGGAGGAAGTGTGCCGGGGCCTGGGGTGAGGCTGGGGGCTTCCTGGGCGCCCCTGGCCCGGCCCAGCTGCAGGAAGTTGAAGCGCATCAAGCGCTGACCTCAGCGCATTGCCCACACCTGCCCCCTGAAGCCGCAGGGCTCCCCTGCTCAGTAGGAACCACGGGGGGTCCCGTCGTAGCATGGGGAAACTGAGGCGCAGGGCAGCATCCTGCACCCCACCCCCACCAACTAGAAAGATCTAGGTCCTCACTCGGGGACAGTGGGGGGTGGGGTGGGGTGTGGGGACTCACCATTTTTGTCCGCACGGCGGAAAATCTGTAGAGAAGAGAGGTCGAGTCAGCATCGGCCGGGAGGAGCAGGCTTCCAACACCCCCAGCCCAGTGGTCCTGGGAAGCCGGGCCCCTTCACCCTCCAGAGGAAGGAGACCCTGGGGTGGGAGGGCATTTCAGGCAGCGGCCCCTCTTCCTCGGGCGCTGCTGGCCACGTGGTCGAGCACATGCGTGGACAAACGCGCACACCATCCCGTGCGCCTGGGTGTAGGTCCAGAACCCTCGGCCCACGTGTCGCACCTGCAGGCGGCCGCACGCTCCCACTCCCGTTCCTTGGAGGCAGCCACTCACCTTACACCCCCACCAGGACCCCTCGAGGGCCTGGTGTTCTCCAGGGAGAGTGGGTTAAATCTGAACAGAGGTGGCTGCCAAGGGAACCTCGAGGCCTGGCGACGGGACCATGCGCCAGTGAACGGCAGGGGTGTGGGGGTCAGTGGGACGGAGCAGCCCGCTGGGAGCTCAGGAGGGGCGGGGGAGGTGAGGGGACGGGCAGCCCGGTCCCCTTCAGCCACAGGTGAAACCAGATAGCTCCTCCGCCTGGGGTTTTTAGGACCTAGTAAGCCTTGCTGGGGGCTTCCCCGTGGCTCAGATGCTAAAGAATCTGCCTGCAACGAGGGAGACCTGGGTTCAATCCCTGGGTCAGAAAGATTCCCCTGGAGAAAGGAAAGGCTAGCCACTCCAGTGTTCTTGCCTGGAGAATCCCATGGACAGAGGAGCCTGCCAGGCTCCATGGGGTCGCAAAGAGTCAGGCCCTTCTGAGTGACTTAGCATGCATGCACGCAAGCCTTACTGAGGGCAGGAAGAGGGGGAGATGCTGCCCCCTCACACCTTGGAAAGCGGGAGGGAGCCGATCTCCTGCCTCCAAGCCATAGCGGGGCATCCATTGTCGGGCACCTGGGGCTGTGACAAACTGAAGCAGCAGCTCAGGAAGGATATTCTCAAAAAATTCCCCCTTCCTTGAGCTGAACCCCAAGTCGGGGCAAGGGACACGGGTCTGAAGCCACTGTGGCTGAGGCAGAAAAGGGGGCAGTTGCCAGCACCCCAGCCTGTGCACCCCACACGCCTGCTCCTGACTGCAAGGTTCCTGAGGAGGCTGGAGTCCCACCTTTAAACGCTCGGGGCTGGGCGTGAGCGTTAAACAAGTGACTGATCCGACAGGAGATGTGGCCCTGGCACTCGCTCATCACCCCCATTTCACAGATGGGAAGACTAAGGCTCAGAGCTGGCTCAAGGCCAGCGTGGCGTGAGGACTCCAGAGCCCACGTCTGTCCTGTGTGAAGGGGCGGGGGCCCTGGACAGAGCTCTCCGCTGCAAGGACTTTCAGCTGTAAACTCCACCGGGGCTTTGAGAGGGTTCACCTGTGCAGGCGTGTGTGGGCTGTGTGTGAGCGTGTTCTGAGAAGCCCGGGAGCCACGGCCACTTGCCGCAGACCCCCCCTGCCCTCTCAGTCAGAGCCAGCCTTGGGGGCTCCAACAGGAACGTGGGGGAGGGGGGCGGGGGCGAGAGGAAACCCACACTGTCCCCCACTCAGCAGGATGTGATACACACACCTCTCCCAGAAACCCACCCACCTTACACAAACATGGCACCCCCACCCCCGTGTCACCCACCACGGAGGACCCTCATTAGGACAGGCACACCCTACTGCCGCGCTTCCCTTGGGGTGGGCAAAGCTCCCTCCACCCCTCCCAGCACTCCACGGGGGATGCCCCCCCACCCTGGCAGCCGCCCACCCTGTAGAAGCTCCCTCCTACGGAGGGGAGTGGGTGGGAGGGTGAGCTGGGGCGGTTTGGGCCCCAGAGGGCGTGGGGGAGGAGGAGAGAGAGGAAGGGGAGGGATGGGGTGGAAGGGGATCAAGGACAGACGGCTCAGAATGGAGTGGTGGTCCTCAGAGAGGATGGGGGATGGCTCCAGTCCTACAGAAAGGAGAGGGGAAGACAGGTGGGGAGGGGCTTTGCTTTTAAAAAGGTGGTGCTTGAGGCAAAAGGGTTGAGGATATAAGGGCTTAGGGTCCAGAGCTCGGACAAGAAAAATGGCCCCGGACCCAGGAATTGTGTGTGAGATGGGGTGGGTTGGGGGGAAGAGTCTTAGAAAAATAAGGACGGGGGGCAGGAGGAGGGACCGACGCTGGTCCGGGACTCGCGTCCCGGGAAGGAGCGGGGTGAAGGATGAAGTGCGGGCTGGAGAAAGATGAGGGTTTGGCCAGGACAGAAGTAGGGGGCGGTGGCCGGGTCGAGGGGCCCCAGGGTCCCGGCTCCGAGAACGTGGAGACCCCGAGAGGCGGAGGGAGACAAAGGGGTCGTTCCAGTCCGAGGACGAGACAGGACCCGCACGGAGACCGGCCCGGGGGGCAGAGCAGCTGGGGGCCGCGATCTGTACAAGGAGGAGCCGGTGGGTCCCGCTCTGGACCGCTGCGGGTAGGGGCCGGCGTCCCTGCCTGGAGACCCCTGCCCTCCAGGGAGAAGGGGGTCTTGCCGGTGCCGGCGGGGACCCGGGAGCGCGGCGTCCGCGTCGCCCGCGGGGGAGAACGGGTCCCGGCCCGCGCGTACTCACGTCCAGGATGACGGCGGTGCCCCCGCGCGGCGAGGCGGGGCCCGGGTAGGGGCCGGGGTCCGCTGCTGGGGTGTCGGGGGCGTCGGGGGCCAGCGGCGCCCGGGGCTCGCCCATCCTGGCGCCCACCCAGCGCAGCAGCCCGCCCAGCGCCCGGCCCTGCGGCGGCGGCTCCCGGAGCAGCCTGTGCGCGCCGGCCCTGCACAGGCGCGCCGCCCGCTCGCACATCGCGCCGCGCCCGCCGCCGCCGCCGCCCGGAAGCCCGCCGACCCCCGCCCGGCCCGCGGCCCGCCCCCGCGCGACCCCCTCCCCGGCGCCGCCCGCCGCCGCCGCCGCCCGCGCGCCCCGCCCTCCCTCCCTCTGCCCCCGCGGCCGCGGCCACGCGGGGACGGGCCGGCGCCGGGGGACGGGAGGGGGGGGCGCCGCTCCGCCCGGACCCGGAGCCACGTGCCCCGTGGGCCACCGCCCCCGCCCCCGGCGGCCGGGCGCGGCAGCAGGGGGCTGCCGGCAGGGGCGCGGGGCTGGGGAGCTAGACCCCGGCCCGGCCGCGGAGGGGGCTGCCTGGCAGGCGCAGGGTGGTGGCGGGTATGGCTTCGGGGGTGCATTCCTGGGGGCTGCCCCCATTCCGAAAGTCTCCCCCTGCCCGCCCTCCGGAAGAATCCCCCCCTCCCCCGCGCCGTGGCGCCGCCGCCGCTGGGGCCGGAGCGCGGTGTCCGGCGAACCCGGAGCGCCCTCTGCCGGCTGCAGCCCAGGGAACGCGCGCCCACACAGCGGGGCCACTTTCTCCACTCCGCAAGTACCCACTTCCACAGGGTGCACGCCCCTCAGACCTCCCCCGCGCGTTAACGCCCAGAACTAGTCTTCTCTACGCCTGGAACACCCTCTTCCCCTCATACTCCCCACGTCCATCCTTCCAGACCCCACCCACAGAACCAGAGAATTAAAGGCGCCCCTGCTGGGTGCTAGGCCTGGTGGCCGCACTGGGTTCCAAGAACAGCGGAAAAACAGACGAGGGCTTGCCTTGGCCTCCTGGAGCTTACAGCCAAGTGGGCTGAGCCAGATACTGGAATGATCCCACAAATAATGAAGAGTGAGAACTGAACTTCAATGAAGGGGTGGCACCCTGACCCACCAGAGTGGGCTCTACCTTAAGGCTACGGAGGGGCATATGTCAGAAGAGGCTTCCTAGAGGAAATGGTCCTTATGCTCAGAGACTGTAAGAGGAGGAGGAGTTAAAGAGAGGATGGGGAAGTTCCCTGGGCTAGAGCTTAGCCTGTGCAAAGGCCCTGTGGCAGGTGCAAGTGTGGAGAACACAGAGGATCCATTGAAGGGAGAGGGAGTGAGTGGGACTAGACCCGAGGGGAGGGCGGGGCTGGGAAAGCCTCCCCAGCACCCACTCCTCAGTCACATCTGCCCTTCCCCTTGGGGCACCGCCCAGTGTCCCCCAGGCCCGGGACTCTCTCCCACACGACCCTGTGCTTCTGCCCCTGCCCTGACTCCCCAGCTCCCGGGGGCAGGGTCCTGGGCACCTGGCCCTCTCCCCAAGCAGAGAGTCCTCAGACACAGGAGTGGAGGCAGGCGCTGGTTTTATTTGGGACCTGATTCTGCAAAGAGCAGGGCCTGGAAGTCCTCCTGGCTCGGTGCTCCGTGGGCCCTGGTGATCCCAGCTCACATGGGCCTCTTCACCCCCAATTACAGCTCTGGGCCTACCGTGTCCTGTGGCCACTGTTTCCACCCTGGTCTGAGTCTGGGCAGTCTGGGTTTCCCACTCTTCATCTGAGAGGCCTGTGGTGTGGGCTCATGGCTGCTCCTGTCTCCTGCAGGAGAGGCCCCCTTCCATCACTGGGGCATCTTGGGACGCACTGTGCATCCGGCAGGGCTGTGGTGATCTCCCTCCTCTTAGGGCCTGGGTGTAAGGCTGCCGGGCCAGGCGCTAGGGTGGCTTCCTGGCCTCCTTCCGCAGCAGGGAGCTGGCCACGGCCAGGGCCCCGCCCTGCACGAAGCGCACAAAGTTGTCCCCGGCCAGTGGCCCCACGGCGTACAGGCCCTCCTGGTGGATGCTCTGGTAGGTGAAGGGGTCCACCTCAATGGGGTTCCTCTTGGCGCTCAGGGGCTCGTCGGGGTCCACAGTGAGGTCGGCGCCCGCCCCCGGGAGGAAGGACAGATCGGGGTGGGAGCCGATGAGCACCAGCACCAGGGCCACGCCGAAGACCTTCTGGAGGCCCTGGGGGTCGCGGAACACGGCCTGGCGGTCCTCCTTGAGGAGTAGCAGCTGGTGCTCCGGGAGGCTGCGGTAGCCCTCGTAGGGGCTGGGCGACAGGATGGACTGCTCGCGCATCATCTGGTGAACCTTGTGGTACTCGGGGTACAGCATCTTGGGCAGCTGGTTGAACACCAGGCCAGGGTCGTCCACGGGCCGGCGGAAGGCATGGATCACAGGGACGTTGTAGTGGTGGGCGTAGAGGACCGCGTCTGCGGCCGACAGCCCTGCCCCAATGATGAGGACGGGGTCCGAGGACGGGGACACTGTGCCTGCCCGCGTGGCTGCCTCCAGGGCCGACAGGTCGTGGTGGACGAAGGGCAGGGCCTCCCCGGGGATGCCCAGGCGGGCCGGGCTGTCGGACGTCCCTGTGGCCAGGACCACGCTGCGGGCACTCAGGGAGAAGGACTGCTGGCTCTGGTCCTCGGCGGTCACGAAGCCGCTCACCTGGAAGAGCGGGCTGGGGTCCCGGGCCCCAGGGCTGCTGGGCTCGGGCGTCCCCCACTCCACAGCTGTGACCACGGCGTTGGACACGAAGTTGTGGCTCAGGTCCTTCTTGATCACGTAGTCGCTGTAATAGTGGGCGATGTCGCCGGCCGTGGCCCGGCTGTTGCGAAGACCTCTGGGGGAGGGGAGGACGAGGGGGCGTGAGTGTCAGTGGATTGGGGCGGGGCTGGGGCGGTCATCGGGTGGACAGGCTGGAGTCAGGCCCTGGAGGGTGGCTGCACCACCCCTGGGCGTAGGACTTGCTCAAGGGGTTCACCCCCTCTGAGCTGTAAAAATCTCTTTTCTGTTCAATGGAGCTGATGAGGGTGGGGTTGGGAGTGTGGCCTCTGGTGCCAGAGGGCCTGGGTCCTGTGGGAACCCCCTGCCTCAGTGTCCCCTGCCGCCGTTGAGAGGCTCAGATGACAGGAGTGAAGGGTTTAGACTAGAACCTGACAGGCTGTGAGTGACGCGGGGTTGACCATGACACTTTCCTCCAATACTGACCAGTATTCTATGTGCTTTGGGGTAGGATTCTGTTTTTATAAAGTTCATACAGATAAAGCTCATCTATGGAGTTAGACATTCAGAGAGGGGTGGCCTCTTTGGAAGGGGGTGATTGGGAGGGGCCCGAGGGGGGCTTCTGGGGTGAAGGGGTCTGCTTTTTGAGTCTGGGTGACTGAAACGTATGTGTATCCACTTTGAGAGATTACATCCACCTGTAGGCATGTGAACTGTGTGCTTTCTAATTGTGTACTTTCTACATGTGCTTATATTTCAGTAAAGAACTAGGTTAAATAATAACCCACATAGAGCACTTAACAGTTCTCAACACACAGTAGCAGCCGTGGCTGTTATTACTGTTACTATGTTACTGTTATTTTTGTTGTTATTATCACTCTTGCTATTATTACCACCTTTTCCAGGGCTGTTGCCAGGGGGTGAGGCATAGAGGATGCTATCTCAGCTCCTCCTGTAGCTTCCCGGGTGACCTTCAGTGAGTTCCCTTCGCTGACTTGTGGACATGTTGTTATGGATTAACTCAAAGGGAATCTTTTGTGACACATTGTCAATACAACCTGTCAGTAAGGACAAGATTGTAGGTGAGCTCAGATATCCCTTAAGGCCACTGCAGCCAACCCAACCCATTAGGCTGCTCCTGAAACTGGAACTCTGGAATTCACGGCTGTGGGCTGGTCATTTCTGCTCTTCTGTTTTAGTAGAAAGTGTTTTAAAGGGCTGTCCTAAGACAATGTTGCACCCAGGGTTCCTTATAATAATGCACATTGGAAAGAATGGAAGCTCTGTGACTGGGGAGTGGTTTAGGAACCGCAGCAGCACCATGAGGACAGGGGGTGCGTCTGTTGTGGCTTTTGGCTCTGACATCTAAGTACAAGGGCCGGTGTGTAGGAATGAGTGGAGCTGCCCGCCCCTCTCAGGAATGTTACATGGCCTTGTAACAGCATGGCTGCAGTCACTGTGTAATCACCATGTGAGATCCTTGTGACATAACGTTACATTTTAAGAGTAGGACAGAAAAGGGTGTGTCTACTGAAATTTACATTCCTGTCTGTCTGTTAACACATCACTACGCCAGCCTGGATGTCTTTCTACCACATTTGCTGGGGCAAAAAATTTTTGTGTCAAAAGGACAGACCATGAACTCTGGAGGGATGGAACAGAGTTTCCAGAGAGGTCAAGTGAGGTTTCCAGTAGGTCAACTGCCTACTGGGTGGCTGAGCACTGAAGAATTGATGCCTTTGAACTGTGGTGCTGAAGAAGATTCTAGGGAGTCCCTTGGACTGCAAGGAGATCAAACCAGTCAATCCTAAAGGAAATCAGTCCTGAATATTCATTAAAAGGACTGAAGCTGAAGCTCCAATACTTTGGCCACCTGATGGCGAAGACCTGACTCATTGGAAAAGACCCTGATGCTGGGAAAGATCGAAGGCAGGAGGAGAAGGGAATGATAGAGGATGAGATGGTTGGATGGCATCACTGACTCGATGGACATGAGTTTGAGCAAGCTCCGGGAGATAGTAGAGGACAGAAGAGCTTGATGTGCTGCAGTCCATGGGGTCGCAAAGAGTCGGACAGACTAAGAGATTGAACAACAGGCCCCCTGTCAGAACCTGGAGGGAGGAGAAAACATTCAAGGGCAGATGCCACCCTGAGCACTGGGCGACTTTACGCCCTGTGCCCCGGGATGAGCAGGGGCTGGCATCTGTTGTGACTCGGCTGTCTCTCTGGGGTGGTGAGAAGTGTGCAGTGTGGTCATTACGGAGCAGGAAGTGGGGGGAAGAGAACCCTCCGAGGTGCGGCAGTGCCGGGGAGGAGTGCAGGGTTGGGAGTCAGCTGTCGTTCTTTTCTCAGTTTTCAATTTCCTGTACTGTAGTTATGTTTCTAATGCAAAATCAATTTTAAAAAGTGCATCCGATTGATTAGCTGACTGAGAAAAAGAGACGGTTGCAGGCCAAGCTCAGAATATCAGGAGGGGCTGCGGGAGGCCAGAGGACTGGGGAGCCTGGGCCAGAGGCTCCGAGGCAGGATGTGGGGGGCAGGGGCCAGTGGTCAGCTCTCCTTAGAGTCTGGGATGCTACAGGGAGGCCCAGTCGAGAGTGAGAGGCAGGAGCACTGGACGGGGAGTCCCGGGGAGCCCAGCTCTGCTGCTTACCGCCTGTGCGGCCCTGGGCAAGTCCTTTCCCCAGCCCGGCCGCAGCGTCCCCCTCAAGGGCAGGCTTGATGAGCGGCCCCCACCCCCGCCCGAAGCCCCTTGACCTCTGGTTCCCGGTTCAGTGTCGGGGGCGGGCTTGGGTCTTCCCTGCTCACCGTGGCTTTCCAGGGAACCCTCACCTGCGCTTCTTGCACATCCAGTCCTTGACCTGCAGGTCGGGGAGCCCCATCCACTCGCCTTGGCTCAGGGTCACCATGGAGCCTTCAATGGACTAGGAGTGAAGGAGAGCAAAGTCCAGTCTCTGCTGGCCCCCAGCTGCCCCAGGGCTGGAGAGCAGGGGAGGCCTCAGCTGGGGCTGGGGGTGGGGGAGGGGAGGGAGGAGGGGGCAGTGGGGGGCAATAGGGAAAGGTGGGGAGGCAAGAGTCCTGACCTGCGTTAGGGAGGTTTGGCGCAAGTCCCCACACCCCGTCCAGGCCCCACTCACATGCCAGGCGCCCCCAGGCGGGTTCCGGCCCAGGACCAGATGGGGGACGGCTCGCTCCTTCTGGTGCCGCCAGGTGAGGACAGACTCCACGCTGCCCCCGAAGTCTGTGTCTGGGCGCAGGAGGGCGTCAAAGAGCAGGGCCACAGGGCTTTGGCACCGGCCTTCCAGGCCTTCGGACAGGTAGTCTAGGTCCTGGAGTTGGGGGGGCGGGGGAGGGCAGGTCAGAGGGGCCCCTGGAGGAGGGCCGCCTGGTCTCACCTTCCCTCCGTCATATCAGGGTGTCAGATGAGCTTGGGAAATGCTGCCTCCCCGAAGGCCATCACGCACGGCAGTGCACCAAAGGCTCTGACAAGCCCTGCGGCGGCATTTACCCGCTTAGATTTGCCAAACCCAGCGTCTCTCAGCTTTACTGGAGCACAAATGTTTTTCTCTGTGGATTGTACTGAGGGACGGGTGACCTGTAGGAGGCATTCCGGGAAATCCCTATCTAGACAGCATGGCGGCTTACTTCCTCATCCTCCAGCTCCGGGGTGGAGGGGCCCAGCTTGATGGATGCTGCCTGAAGGGGCTGCAGACAGAGTGACCTCCTGGGAGGTGAGGGGTGTGGAGGGGGGACTGGTCGGCCCTCCCGAGCAGGGGCTAGTAGGTCTGCAGTATCCAGGACTGGGGTCCTCAGCTTTGGCACTCGTGGCTCCAGGGCTGGGGGGCTCGTGCTGTGTGTGGTGGGATGTCCCGGCATCCCTGGCCTCAACCCTCTAAGCCAGTGGTGTCACCACTCTGGGCGTGACAACTGAAACTGTCTCTAGCTGGCCAAGCATCCCCAGGAGAGCAAAACCATCCTGGGTTTAGAATCGCTGGACGAGGGGAGGCGAGGCAAGCTGACGTCTTAGCTGCCACCCCTCTTTCCCTGTTTCTGTGGCCTCCCATGTCTCACACACGCATCCTTTTGTTTCTTGGCTGTGCCACGTGGCTTGTGGGATCCTAGATCTCTGTCCAGGGATCAAACTCTGAGCCCGACAGTGAAAGCACTGAGTCCTAACCAGTGGACTAGCGGGGAATTCCCACAAATGTAGCTTTTTTATTTTTGCCTGGGAGAGTTTCCCAGCAGTGGGGGTGTCCACCCCTGTCCCAGAGCTCAAGCCCACCTGGTCCATGATGGAGACCCCTGGCGCCTCTGAGAGCTTCCTTTGCAGCAGGGGGTGCGGGTGGATGGCATCCGGCCTCACGTAGGGGGTGTAGCCTGAGAGCAGGTAGGACAGGCAGATGCCCGAGGGACCATTGCCTGGGGAGAGAGGGCGCAGTCATAGGGCAGAGCGTTGGAGCCCCGACACCACCACCACCACCAAGAGCTCCACTTCTGATCTGTCTCGTTCCCTGATTTGCTCTTCACTCATAAACAAAAACAAAGCATCTATTAGCGCTGCACCACTTTAACAACAAGAAAGCTGTGGAAATAACCACTGATGTTTACTGAGTGCTTACTATGTGTCAAGCTTTGTGTTAAGTGATTTAAAAAAATTTTTTTTTTGATGTGGACCATTTTTAAAGTCTTTATTGAATTTTTAAAAATAATATTCTGTTTGATGTTTTGGTTTTTTGGCCTCAAGGCATATGGGATCTTAGCTCCCAGACCGGGGATCAAACCTGCTCTCCCTGCATTGGAAGGCAAAGTCTGAACCACTGGACCTCCAGGGAAGTCCCCACTGATTTTAACAACAAAATAATAAGGCTACCGCTGCTGTAACAAGCCTCTCTGTAGCCTGGAAGCCCATGCATTATCCCACTGAGCCAGGTGCACGCTACTTTTCCTCCTTTGCTGCGTGAGGATGCTGGAGCAAAGAGAGGCTGAGTAACTTGCCTGTGGTCACAGAGCGGCAAGACCGAGACCCTGAGACTACCAAGAACGAGCCCAGTCCTCCAGGACCGACTGTGTGGTGGGTTCGAGGGATGTAGAGAACATTGCAGCATGTAAGACGATGTGCTGACTGGGAGAGCTCGGGGGCAGGGGTGCTCCAGACGGGCACTAAAGCCACCCGTGGTGGGGCCGCCTGCCCGCAGGTCCTGATGAACCCCAGGACTCACCAGTGGCCCTTCGTGGGCAATTAACCTCGTGACATCACTTCTTATTTGTCCTTCTCTTATCTTGTGCTGTCCTGAGTCCTACTTATGGAGACAACGGTTAGGATGAACCATGTGAAATCGCTGATGCTCAACTGTCCTGAACTTACAAAAATGGCCATTTCACGTGGTTCAACCTGATGCTGGCCTGGAGGGCGGGGGCCTCTATCCCCCCTTTCTGCAGACCTGAGAGCAGGACACATGCAGCTGCTGTGTCCCCTCACTCAGGCACCCAGCGCAGGGGAAACACAGGCCAGTTGCCCACTTATCACCAGTGGCACACCCCCCAACCCTGCCCCCACCCCGCCGGGCAACCTCTCTAGGTCATTCTGCTCCAGCCTTGTGGGTTCCTGGAAGGACTGTTTGGAGTGATGTTTTAGAAACTGCTGAGCAGAGCGCTGAGTGGATGCTCCTGACCTCCGACCCCCCAACCCCCCTGCCTTGAACAGCACTCACCAATGATGATAACCGGGAGGGGCTCTGAGCTGCTGGCACCAAGGTGGTCCTTCCTCCGGTTGCTCATGGCTGTGGCTGGCGGGGGACGTGGGGCTGGCAGCCGACCTGGGGGCACAGGGGCAGAGGGGTGCTTGCTGAGCCTGGGAGTCAGGCAGTCACTTCCCAGCTGCAGGGTGACCTCCCGCTGGCCTCAGGGTCAAGTCCAGGATCCTCCCTGAGTCTTAGGATGATGCTCCCCTCTCACACCTACTACCTCCTTAAACAGGCCCAATAATGCAGGGCTCCCTCCTCCAGCCTGGTCGTCTCCCGCTCTCTGAGCCTCACTCCACACTCCCATCTCATCACGGATGGTAACGGTTGTTGTTTCGTCGCCAAGTTGTATCTGACTTTTGTGACCCCATGGACTGCAGCACGCCAGGCTTCCCTGTCCTTCCATCTCCTGGAGTTTACTCAAACTCATGTCCGTTGAATGGGTGATGCCATCCAACCATCTCATCCTCTGTCATCCCCTTCTCCTCCTGCCCTCAATCTTTCCTAGCATCAGGGTCTTTTCCAATGAGTTGGCTCTTTCTTGAAGCAAGCCCTGCCCAGCACGTCTGTGACCGCCACACCCCCACCTCACAAGCCAGCCCTCAGGTCTTCAGTGGAGCCTGGGCCTGGAGAGGCGCTTCTGAAGTGGTGACAATGGGCCCATTCCTGGACCTCTCTGGGTCTCGGTTTCTTCATCTGTGTAATGGGAATGATCATAGTCTCTACCTCATAGGTTTGTTGAGGGGTGGACACAGGGACACAGGGATGTGCTGTACATGGAGTACCGACCTGGAGAAAACGGGGGGAAGAGCCCAGGGCTCAGGGGCTGAGCTAGAACAGGCGGACATGCGGGAAGCCCGAGCATCTCGATTTGGAGAGAAATGCCTTTAAACCAGCTCGTCTCTGGAGCGCCAGCGCCCTCTGCTGGCCACAAGCCCAAATCACTCCGAGGGACCCAACCCCAGAACTTGAAGCTGCAGGTCTCTCCAGGTGAGTCCAGACCCACTTCTCCACGTCCCCCAAGAGCAGCTTTGCCTGAACAGTCCGCGCACACCTCTTGGCCTGTCGCCAGGGAGACTGGGGGCTCACAGCAAGTGAAAGGGTGGCCAGACAGCCAAGAGCAGCCGGGGATGGGGTCCTAGCATCACCGGCCTTCAGACTTCTTCCAGGAAAAAGCTTAAATCTGGATTTTTCTGTGAATTCCCTGATTTGGGAGAGTGGGCAACTGATTCACGTTTTTTGCAGATCTTGAAGGGGCTGAGGGAGCACGACCGAGGCCGGCATGTGACCTCTGATGTGCTAAGAGCAACAGTAACACTAGTGTCCCCCACCGGGCAGAGGGGTGGGGGACGGCCGGAGGGGCTGGCCGGAGGGCCTGGGTGTCGCTCTCACGGCGCCCGCCCGCAGCACTTTACAGTTTGCAAGGAGAGGAGCTTGCAGCTAAGCCACAGCATCTGGGCCCCGCAGGCATCCTGAGAGGCAGGCGCTGTCACCTCCGGCTGGCAGGTGAGCACAGGGGGGCTCGGAGGCAGCAGGGCGCCTCGGGCCTCACAGGGGGATGTGCCCTCCGGTCTCCTGAGAACTGCCTCAGTGGGGCCTGGGCCGTGAGCTGTGTCCCCCATCAGGGACCCCTTGGCCCACTCCACGCCTGGTTCCCTGCAGGAACCCTGCTGTCTGCCCTGGGGTGACAGCGCTGCCACACAGGACGACCAGCATTTCTGAACTTCTGTGGGGTGAGCGGGTGCTGAGCATGCCCTAAACACTTAACCACATTCACCAACTTAACCCATATTTAACTGGCTTGTTAGACATACTCTCACGACCGCGCCCATATTACAGATGGGAAAGCTGAGGCCAAGCAAGCATCTCACCATCCTGGACGGCTTGTGGGGAATTTGCCACAAGGTGTGCAGGCTGAACTGGTTTTGAGCCCAGGCTGCCCTGTGCAAGGGCCTTCTCACGTCCCCCCGAGGCAGTGTGACAGCGTGTGACAGAGTGTGACAGAGGCCCCCCCAGGCTGAGTGCAACTCTGTCCTGGTGCTGGTGTCGGGGAGGGGGGCCACGGGGCCGGTGCTCCAGCTGGGAGGGGACAGCGTCTCACTGACCTGCCAGCGGCCCTGGGGCAGGGGCTGTGGTTCCTAGAACACGCCCTTCACACAGCCGGGGCTACTGTCCTCACTGACCCTGGGAACACCAGCAACAGGACGCAGGTGACGTCCTCACCCTTGGGCGGCTTTCATCCTCACGGAACCCACTTTACAGACGAGCGAACTGAGGCTCAGGGCAGTGAGGCCACGCCCCCGAGGTTACAGAGCCAGTGGGTAATGAATTGAGAGTTTGGTCCCCGGACACCCCACAGCCCGCCACACTGGGAGGCCATGGAGTGCCCACCCCGGGCTGAGTCCTTCTCTGCTCTGTCCCCATGAATCCTCCCAGCACCAGTAAGAGGGGGTGTTTGCAGGAGCCTCCGTTTACAGACAAGGAACGACAACAGACTGCCCCGTCTTCACGCTCCCAGGAGGAAGAAGGCCCCATTCACCACCAGGGCTTTTGGACCCCACATCCAGTGCTCATGCCAGAAACTTCTGGATGCCACACGCGTGAGGTCACCACCCAGAAGCTGACCTGAGCGGTTACTTCCTGTGTCGCGATACACACAGGGCCCAAGTCCCGAGACTTGGAGCTCTCGAAACCTCTTCAGAACAACGCACGCTGCCAACTTTCCATTTGAAAGTGTAACTTCCTATTTCTCACACGCTGTTTAGTTTTGGGAAGCTGGGAAAGTCAGTTTCCAACGTCTCTCTGGTTGAAGATGGCAAATGTTGACATTAAAAAGGCCTTCGAGTTCACAGGAGAAAAGAAGTGCAAAAGAAATGGGAATAATCGCGCTGTCCCGGGCGTGGAGCATAGAGTTTGGAGCATTGCAATTTGTAGGGTTATTGAAGCTTAAACTGCTCTAAGGCTTAGGACACATGTATGGCTACATTTACTGAGCGCCTGTGGTATTTTTGCTCATTTCACTTTAATGACAACCCTCCTACCCCACTCCATGGATTTTTTTTTCCCCTTTCTGTTATCCCTATTGCCCAAAAGGAAAAACTGGGGTCAGGAGGGAGGTGTCTCTTCCAGGAATGTTGGAGACCACACCCCAAACCCTGCCCTGTGACACCTGTCGGAGTCCCCTCTGAGGAAGACGGCACAACAGTGCCCCTGGGAAAGTGCCATGAGGCTGGGGCAGGGGAGAATGGGGAGGTACTCCGTCAGCCCGAGTGCCACCTGCCAAGCACCAGGGTGAGCCCTTGGCCCCGGCGCCCACCCCGCGACACCAGCGCCCCCAGAGCCTCCCCCATCTGGAGCCCCAGGAGCTCTCCAGACCCTCTGAAACCCCACCCCTCATTCCCGGCACCCCCAACCCTCCTGTGAGAAGCCAGGTCCCGCTCGACCCTGGGGGCTCAGTCCCATGAGAGCAGGAGAGGCGGGGACCGGAGCGCAGCACCCAGGCTGCCCGCGGGACCCAGTGGCCTGGGCTGGCCACACCTCTCTTTCCTGCCTGGAGTAGCATCACGTGGGCTGGGGTGAACTCCCAGCAAGCCAACCGGCAGGGCAGCTGTCGGCGGAGGGTGCCAGGCACCTGGAGATGGGCATGGCCAGGAGGGGTGGGGGAGGATCTCGGGGGTTGCGGGGGGTCATGATGGTCGTGGGGAGCCAGGGTGGACCGCCCTCAGGACCGCCTGGGGTCCCCATGCCTGGCCTTTGGGCCCTGCCCCGGTCGGGCTACCTTCTCCCACCTCCCCCAAGCCTCGCCCGGGACACTCACCTGACTGGCCGGGGTGAAGGACACTGGGGAGCGCGGTCAGGCCTCTCGGAGAAACGGGGGTCAGGGAGCCGACGGAGGGAGCGGGACGCACATTACCCCGTGGGGATCCAAGAGGGTGCGAGAGGCCGGGAAGCCCGGGTATTTCAGGGGCTGGGAAGAGGCGGGCGGAGGGCGGGGCCAGGAAAATCACTTTCATAAGCGTGAGTCAGCAGGGGCCCCTGGATGAATGAACTTGCACACTTGAGGGCGGTCGGTCACGTTGCCAGCCTCGGGGGACGGCCTTAGAGGGCCCACCCCAGGGTGGTCCATGGCGAGGAGGCGGGGCGGACACCGGCCAGGCTGAGCCAACCTGGCCTTTCGCCTTTTAGGGAGGCGGAGACAGCCCCGCCCAGCGTACCATCAAGGCGGTCGCTTTAAGTGGAGAAAGCCCCGGTTCTGCTGGGGGTCTCCGCGCTTTGGGTCCTCTCCTGCCTCGGCCCCAGGCTGGGAGCCCCGCCCTGCCCCCTCCTGGGCGGGCTACCTCAGTTTCCCCGCCTGCGAGGGGGGCCAAGGGGCACCTCTCCTTCCTGGGTGATCGTGGTGTTTTGGTGATGGCATGCTTGGTGACTGTGCCTAAAACGAGGTTCATAGCTCCTTTTCTTCATTTTCCCCCCGTCTTTAGCCAGTAGCATTGCACACCTCACGTTTTGCTGATTCTTATGGATTTTATTATATTATCGTCTCTCCCCAAACCGGGATGTGGGTTCTGTATGGTGGGGGGAAGCATCTCCGAGTCTGCTCTGTCCGAAGTCTGGGAGGGTGCTCAGCACACAGTAGGGCGCTCAAGGAAGGAAGGTCGGGAGGGAGTGAGGACAGTGCCTGGCCTATAGCCTCAGTGCCTATTAACTTTGGTTTCATTTTTCGTGGGATTGTCACCTGCATCTTCTTCTCCTACCTGGAGACTTTCCTGCCAGCCCTGCCCTGTGAGGGGGACCGGGGTGTGTGTCATCCCACTACCGCTGGGACCAGGGTGAAGCCATGAGGCCCTCACCTTGTGTACAAAACTTAAGGGGATGCCCCAAACACTCAGTGATCAGGAAAAAGAGAATTTTGACGCAATTGAAAAAAAAAATCAAAATTAATGCCCAAATGGTAGTCCCCTGGCGGCCCAGTGGTTAAGACTCTGTGCTCCCAACGCAGGGGCACAGGTTTGATCCTGGTCAGGGAATTAAGATCTCTCATGCTTCATGATGCAACAACAACAAAAAAAGATTAAAAAAAATTAATGTCCAAAACCCGAGATAAACAAAACTGTTACAACTTCAGACAGAGGCAGGATCTCTAACCACGACATGCTGAGCGGTACTGGAACCTGCTGCAAAAATCAGAATGCTGATGCTGTCTTTATTTAACACTGATATTTTGTTCATCCTGGATTTTGGTGTTTTTGATATTCTTGATTTTTAAAAATATTGTGGGACCTCTGTGGTTAAGAGGCTACCTGCCAATGCAGGGGACACGGGTTCGATCCCTGGTCTGGGAAGATCCCACATGCTGCAACTCAGCTCGTGCCCCATAGCTACTGAGCCTGCGAGCCCTAGAGCCTGTGTTCTGCAACAAGAGAAGCCACCGCAATGAGGAGCCTGAGCAACGCAACGAAGAGTTAGCCCCCGCTCGCGGCAACAAGAGAAGACCCTCAAGCAGCAAGGAAGACCCGGCGTAGCCAAGAACAAACAAAGAAACAATAATGTTTAAAAAATAAAAACATTGTATGAGGACTTCCCTGCCCGTCCACTGGTTAAGACTTCACTTTCACTGCAGCGGATGTGGGTTCGATCCCTGGTCAGGGAACAAAGATCCCACGTGCCGAAAGGTGTGGCCAAAATGTAAACAGTAAAGAAATAAAGATATTGCATGAGCACACTACGTGCCTTGATGCCAGAATGCTTTGATGGCCCTTGCGTCTTGTACCCGAGGTGATGTCTGTGTCCTAGTCCTGGCCCTGGCAGCCGCAGAGGACCAGGGCCCTGCCCGGGGCAAGCACAGCATGGAATATGCAGAGGGGGACCGGGAGGGCGGGAACCGGGCTGACCACGGGGCTCCTGGGGGATGGGAGAGGCAGAGGGGGCACCTGGCAGGGAGGAGCAGGTGGCAAGGGTTTGAGGGTAGCGTGAGGAGACCCCAGGGTACCGGGACCCACGAACCACGTGACTGTCCAGGCAGGGCTGCACCCTCTGTGCAGTGGGGCGGGTGAGAGCTGGTTTCTGGGCTCAGCCCTACGGGCTGGGTGAGCCTGGGGGAGGCAGGGCGCCCTTGGGGCCTCCCCTTACCCAGGGGAGGTGGCACTCAGAGTCTGTTCCCCTGGGGTCGGCGGCGGCAGGCACGCGTGGGGCCATGTGACACAGCGGGACAGAACATGCAGGCAGGAACCCATGCTCCCTGGCGGGCCCCTAGCTCTACCACACACGTGCTGTGTGACCTTGGGCCCGTGGCCTACCTTTCTGGGCCTCTGTTCCAGGAGGCCTTGTTACCAAAACTCCCTGACACCCTGAGGTGCACCCCACACACCCCAGGTTCTAATAGGGCTTGCACACACTGGAGCCGTGACAGCAAACTGCACCCCGGCCCATCCCCCAGCTGTCTCCACTTTCCCACTCCAGGGCCCTGGTCTGCAACCCCCTGATGGTTTGGGGTGTGTAAACTGAGGCAGACAGAGATACTCCAGGCTCAGAGATTCCCACCCAGCGCCTGGTGAAGCGGGGAGGAAGGACCCTGAGGCTCACAACCCAGAGGGGTACCTGGGAAGGAGGTGGGCTCCGGGGACCCCCATCTCTGGGCCTGGCAGGACCTTACCCCCCAAGCTGCCCCGCCGCCCACGCTGGCCCTGACCCCTTTTCCGGAATTTGAAGATTTGCTGATGTGGGAGAACTGTGAGCAGGAGGTGGACTTTCTTCCCTGGCACCTGTTTACCTGACTGCAGATGATCAGAAATAAAATGTGTTGAGTTGCTGCCAGAAAGCTGGACCAAGACTGAGACTGATAATGTCCCAGGCAGACAAAGGGGCAAAGGTTAGAGGGGCCGCAGGCAGACAGAAAGAACACGGCGGGGCTTTGCAGGTTGGCTGAGGGGGACTGGTTCGCTTGGACTCCACTGGGCGCCCCGGTTCCTTTAGACTCGCCCTGCCCCCTGCTTGGCCGTGACCTCCCGTGGTTATTAAGCCCCTGAAATGTGAGCCTCCTCATTCTGATGTGCTCAAAGTACATACAGAAAATAAAAACATAGGCACCCAGGTAACTTCAAATTTTGGATAAATAAGAAATAAACTTTGAGTATGTCCCATGCAGTATTTGGGATATACTTATGCTAAAAATGTTTATTTCCATTGCTTAAAATTCAAAGTTACCTGGGCAGGCTGTATGACACCTAGCAAAATCTAGCCAGTAAGTATAAAATATACACTAGATTTCAAACTGTTAGTAAGAATGAAAAAAAAAAAAACCAACTAAAAAAGAAAAGGTAAAATGGCTCAATGACTTTTGTATGGATTCCAGGTTGAGATGAAAATCACGAAAAGCCTTTGGACATCCTGGGTTAATGGAGATGTATCATGGACACGAGCTTGTTTAATCAGGCTGTTGGGAAACGGGCAGTTACACTCACAGCTCTCACTTGGCATCGGTGGGACCCTGGTGCCTACCACTCGGGCAGACCTGGGTGTTCCAGGACGTTCCTGGGTTTAGCACCGAAAGCCTCACAGCGTTCCAGGAACTCCTCAGGCCTGGGCAAACTGGGACGGCTGGTACCTGAGGGCATTGCAGGGGGCGGGGCACCTCGCTTCTGAGCCGCGCTCTCCTGCTCTGGGCCCTGCAGCGCCGGGTGTGGGACTGGCGAGTTGGTAACAGCCGGTTCGGCAGCTGAGGGTGGGGGTGGGGGTAGGGGTGTGGGTTGGGAGGTGTGGGGGGAGGCTCAGAGAGGCCAATCTCGAGCCTGAAGTCACACAGCAGGTGTGGCATAACTGGGGCACGAACCCAGGGCTGTGACTGCAGAACCTGGGCGCTTGCAGGAAAAAGGCCCCCTACGGAGGAAGTGAGGAAGGAAGGAAGCCTGCTTCCTGTCTCAGACACAAAGGCATGGACCTCTGGACTCTCCTGGAGGGCCCCCCGTCTCCACAGCCACCCCCTCTACGAGGTGTGCACAAGGCAAGCTGTTTCAGGGAATCGGTGCAATCAATCTGTTCACCAGTCCAGTGAGGAAGGCACGGCACTGTTACTCTCCCATAGCACAGGTGAGGAAACTGAGGCCTGAGAATGTGAGACGTGGCCCCACGTTGTGGCCTGTGCCCTGCATCCTGGCGTGACCAGGCCAGGCCTGGCCAGCGCGTGACCGGAGAGCTAATATTTGCCCTGGCCGCTTACAGAGTCCTGTCGTGTCATCTACCACATTCCATCGATTCTCCCGATAACCCGCAGAGGTGGGCAAATATTTTCAATAACCAGTTTAGTTTACAGATGAGGAAACCTGGAGAGGCTTGCCCAAGGCTGCAGGGCAGAGAAAGGGGAGGGAGTTCAGACTTCAGTCTGGTGGTCCTGGGATACCGGGCGAGCGGCCAGGGCTCAGCGCAGGTTCACGGCCCCTGTAGTCACCGTGGACGCCGGGGTAGGTGGGTTCAAAGCGGGGGGAGCCTGTGCCCTGCCCTCCCACATGGAGAGACCCTGGAGGGTCCCGAGGAGGAGCTGGGGGTCTCCAGCCACCTTCTCTGCTTCCTGATCGTCCCCTCTTTTCTTTAAAAAACTGGAGGGAAAGGGACGGTCCAGTGGTTAAGATTCTGCCTGCCAGTGCCGGGGACACGGGTTTGATCCCTGGTCTGGGAAGATCGCACGTGTCACGGAGCACCTAAGCCCGTGTGCCACAGCCACGGAAGCCCTCGCGCCTGGAGCCCGAGCTCTGCAGCAAGAGAGGCCACTGTGATGAGAAGCCCGAGCACTGCAACTGGAGAGCTTCTCTGCAACTAGAGAAGAGCCCACGGAGCAACGAAGACCCGTGTAGCCAAAAAAAACCGCCAACACAGAAAAGTCTTGGCAGGGGAATGACTGTGTCTGCCCAACACTCAGGGTGGACAGGTCCAGGCTAGGGTGTAAAAGACTTCCACTCTGGAGTCAGACCAACCAGGGTTCTGGCTCCATTGCTTTAAGCTGTGTGATTTTAGGCGAGTGACTTAACCTCTCTGGGCTTCCATTGTCTTGTCTGTGAGCTGCAGACGGCAGAGCCGTGCGTCTCATCCCGGCTGCACGTCAGAATCACTTGGGAGGCGGTGGATTTAAGGACACCCTGACACCCAGGCCCCGGTCCCACAGACTCTGACGTCCCGGGACTGCGATGCAGAGGGACACGGGCCGTACCACCGGCGATGGCCACGTACAGCGGGGCTGGGGGCCTCTGTCCCTGCTGCTGCTGGGGGATGAGCTGAGATACAGCCCAGGAACCTCCTGGGCCCTGGAGGTGCCCGATACACAGGACTCCCTTCCAGACTGGCGGCCCTTCTCTTTGTAAACCACCTTCTTGACGCTGTTGCCAGAATAGCTGTGAGGTCTGAGAGAGAGGTAAGTGTTTGGAATAGCCAGGCCACCAGGAGAGCAGGGGCCAACTGGTGACCCAGGTGGGGCCTCCACCAACCGAACAGAACTGCGCATCAGCTTGCTTAGCCACTGTGACTTGGTTTCTCCGACTCTGACATTTGGATCCAATGGAAAAACTTGATGTTGACCACATCACCCACCCCCTGCCAATGGCTTTGCATCTAATTCTCTATGCACAGCTATCCCCGGAGCCTGAATCCCAATCCTAAGGGGAAACCCGAAGCAACAAACCCTGGCCATGACGGACATGGAGACCCACCAAGCGCTGATGTTCTGAGCAAAAGCTAGGTGACCTCCATGCTGGCCACTGAGAACGGTCCAGCCAGCGTGGACAGTGCTCAGAGGGAACCATTCTGCAGCCTCTGGAAATGACAGCTACTGAGCCTGGAGGCAACGTGCAAACCCTTTATGATAGAAACAAGGGGGGTTTCCCTAGAGGCTCAGTGGTAAAGAATCTGGAGACACGGGGCCAAATGCTGGCCTGGGAAGATTTCACATTACACGGAGCGACTAAGCTGAGCGCCACTGCTGAGCCTGAGTTCTAGAGCCCGTGAGCTGCAACTACTGAAGCCTGTGTGCCTAGAGCCCATGCCCTGCAACAAGAGAAGACACTGCAAGGAGAAGCCCAAACACCACAACTATAGAGTAGCCGCTGCTTGTCACAGCTAGAGAAAAGTCTGCACAGCAGACCCAGCGCAGCCAAAATAAATAAATAAAATCTAAAAAAATATTTGTTTTAAAAAAATCGTGGACCTGTGGGCAGGTACTGGAGAGGACTCAGGGAGAAAAAAAAAAAAAAGAAGCTAGAATGTTTGCCAGGGCCATGGAATTGTAGATGGATCTTTTCTTTTTTTCTTTTTTGGCTTCCTCATGATGCATGTGAGATCTTAGTTCCCTGACCAGGGATCAAGCCTGTGCCCCATTGCATTGAGAGCAGAGTCCTAACCACTGGACTGCCAGGGAATTCCTGTAGATGGATTTTTAGAATCTGAATTTTCATTATCTTTGTATAATCAATAATAAATAATCATCAGTTCAGTTGCTCAATCATGTCTGACTCTTTGCAACCCATGGACTGCAGCATGCCAGCCTTCCCTATCCATCACCAACTCCTGGAGTCTACTCAAACTCATGTCTGTCACATCGGTGATGCCATCCAACCATCTCATCCTCTGTTGTCTCCTTCTCTTCCTGCCTTCAGTCTTTCCCAGCATCAGGGTCTTTTCCAATGAGTCCATTCTTCGCATCAGGTGGCCAAAGTATTGGAGTTTCAGCTTCAACATCAGTCCTTCCAATGAATACTCAGGACTGATTTCCTTTAGGATTGACTGGTTGGATCTCCTTGCAGTCCAAGGGACTCTCCAACACCACAGTTCAAAAGCATCAATTCTTTGGCACTCAGCTTTCTTTATAGTCCAACTCTCACATCCATACTTGACTACTGGAGAAACCATAGCTTTGACTAGACGGACGTTTGTTGGGAAAGTAATGCCTCTGCTTTTTAATATGCTGTCTAGGTTGGTCATAGCTTTTCTTCCAAGGAGCAAGCGTCTTTTAATTTCATGACTGCAGTCACCATCTGCAGTGATTTTGGAGCCCCCTAAAATAAGGTCTCTCACTGTTTCCATTGTTTCCCCATCTATTTGCCATGAAGTGATGGGATAAGATGCCATGATCTTAGTTTTCTGAATGTTGAGTTTTAAACTTTTCCACTCTCCTCTTTCACTTTCATCAAGAGGCTGATAAATACTAATTGAATGAATGAATGAATCTTGTTTCCATGTTTTCCTTATACTTTAAAAAAAAAAATTCTTTGGCTGTGCTGGGTCTTAGTTGCAACATGTGGACTCTCAGTTATGCCCTGTGGCATCTAGTTCCCTGACCAGGGATTGAACCCGGGCCCCCTGCATTGGGAGCGTGGAGTCTCAGGCACTGGACCAACAGGGGAGTCCCTCCGATAGATTCTTAAAAGATTTTCAGCATGAACGGCCACCCTCCACTTTATATCAGGTAGATACAGGTTGGCATGACTTGGCCAAAGTTGAAGATGGAGCCCTGTGGCATGCCATTAGAGGCCCTTCCAGCAGCAGACATGGTTCTATCATTGGCACAGCAGAGTGAAAAGGGCCCTGTCTGTGGAGTCAGAGACTCTGGGTTGCATCTCTGGAACGTTGCGAACTGTGCATCCTTGGGCAGCTTGCTTCACTTCTCTGAGCTGCTGTCTCCTCGTCTGTAAAACAGGGGTGTCTACCTCTCAGGGTGGCTCATTGCTTGGCACATGGTGGGTTCTCAGTGAACTGTGGACACCCCACCTCTGCCTCCACCATCTGGACATCTTCACTCTGAGCAGAGTCATTTTCTGATCATTCAGGCCCCATTTCCACCCCTGCCCCCCCAAACATCCCCTAAGCCAGTGGTTCTCAAAGTGTGGCCCCTGGACCAGCAGAAGCAGCAGCACCTGGGACCTTATTAGAAATGCAGGTTCCCTGGCTACCCAGGATTCACTGTGTCAGAAACGCTGGGGGTGAGCACAGCGGTCTGCATGGTCACAAGGCCTCTGGGTGACTCTGAGAACCCCAGCCGTCCACACCGTCCTCCGGACTCATCTGCCGGCCCCACAAGACAAAGGAATGACGGTCCTCTGACTTGACCGCTCCTGGAGGGGCCGGGCTGCGTCCCGGGGCCCCTGCGCCCTTCTCCCCCCGGCTGGTAACCAGAAGCAGTGTGCGATCTGGGGCTGGCTGTGAGCAGGTGCCCCCTCGCCGCTCAGACACCTGGTGCCTGACCTTGAGCTCTGGCCAGCATCCCGTGTGTCCTTCTGGGCCGCGTCCCAGGCCCCCAGCACCCTGAGCGGTGGTTTGGCCAAGGGCTGTGACCTGCCCCTCCTCCGAGCTTCCGGGCCTGCCTGGCAGGTACGTGGCTCCTTCCAGCCCGAGTTCACTGTCCAGGCAGATAAGCAGCCCCGGGGAAGCCAGCAGCTGGCACCCATTGGCTCAGGACAGCAGCAGCATCACTTTCCTTGTTTCTTTTGCCCCACGTGCTGCTAAAAAAAAAAGCCCTGTTTGCTGTCCTTATTGGATTTCACAAAGCCTTCAGGCCTGGCCTTCCTGGACAGCAGTGGGGTCAGGGCCTTGGGCCCGAGCTGGACCTTTCCCCAGGGACCGGCTGGGCTGGGGGCACAGTCCAGGGGCGCCTCCCACGTTTCTCTGCGGAGTCCTGTGTGGGCCCAGGGGGGCCTGTGGGCTTTCTGGTCCTGTGGCCACGGGAAGCAGGATTCCAGACCCCTGTCCCTCCCCTCTGAGGTCCCGCTCCCTCCAGAGTCTCTGACAAGCCGTGCCTTAGGCCTCGCCCCTCCCTGCTGGGTCCCTCCAGGGCTCCCAGTCGAGGGGTCCCCCCGTGCCCACGCTGTCCCCCGCAGGCCGCCCCGCCTCGCTTTCCTCTCATTCTGGACAAGCCTCTCCCGAGCCCGCCGCTCAGAGGGCACGGGGATGACTGCAGCTGGCATGCCCCGAGCCCCTGCGCTCGGGTTTATAACCCGGAGGCCCCCGCCTCACCAGCCAGACCAAGCAAGACCACCCGCGCTTCATGCCCAGTGTCCTGAGTTAGGGAGAAGACCGCGTGGGGGGGCTTCAGAGGGAATGGGGTTGAGGGTGGGGGGGTCACGGGGGTGGCCGCAGTTCTGCTGAGGTGGCCTGGTCATCGGGGGGAGCAGGGGAGGCAGAGGGAAGACGGACGCCCCCAGGATGGAACTGGGCGGCTGTGCTGGAGGAACTGGGGGAAGGCGGGAAGGGTTCAGGGGAGCCGCAGGGGCTGGTCGAGGCCGGGCCCCGCAAAGAAACAGCTGGGAGACGAGTTGGGCTGCAGGGCAAGCCCCTGCCTGGCCATCAGGGCTCCGGAGCAGTGCGTAGGCTGCGGCGGCTGCCTGGCGAGAGTTGGCAGTGCCTCGGGCCAGGATGCTGGCGGTTTGGGGCGACAGCGGACACGGGCGCTCGGTCCATTCTGGAGCCAGCGTCAGTGTGACTCAGGGACAGATTGTCATCCAAGTGAGGGGTGCCATCCTGCTCAAGGCGGAGCAGCTCACTGGCTCTCCCCAAAAGAAAAGCCCAAATCGGTGCAACCTGCCAATTCCTATGGCTGAAATATTCCCAACATGGCTGGAGTTGAGACCAAACTGAACCCCAGCTGGCTCCTGGTTCCTTCTGGTCACCGTCTTCTTCCTTATCCCCATCCCCTTTTGCCTTCATCGTCATTACAGCCATCATCTACATCATCACCATCATCTCCACCATCTTCATTGTCACCACCACCATCATTTTCTTTATCACCATCCCTTCATCAGCAGCATTGCTGGGTTGAGGGATAAGAGGACTGCTCTTTACCCATAGTTTCAAATCTTCGGCTATGGCTGAGTCCTACTTGCCCATTTTAAACAGGGGGGCAATCCTGTGGTGGAGAAGGAAATGGTAACCCACTCTAGTATTCTTGCCTCGAGAATTCCATGGGCAGAGGAGCATGGGGTTGCAAAGAGCCGGACATGACTGAGCAGCTAACACTAATGCAGTCCCACGGTGGCACCGAGCTGGGAGTAAGGAGATGGCCGGGACAAGGGGGTGTCTGTCTGGACGGACGAGAGCCCCATCTTGTTCACAGCACTGCGTCCAGCAGGACCCGACAGGCCCCGGCTGCTTGCACTGACGGGGGAGCCTGGGCCACCTGCCGCCTCCTCGCTGCAGCGCTGGGTCGCCACCCTAGGGCACGGACAAGCCGGGGCAGGCCCTTGGAGGCTCCGTGTGTGTGGTGCTGGGGGAGATGGGGGGCAGCCTGGCTGTCCGGGGTTGGCAGGGCGCCCGGACTCCTCACCGCCGAATGATGTTTGCACTGTTGGTGACAATGCTCTGGCAGGGGAACCCGAGGCCCTGGGGCTAAACCATCAGGGGGCTGGGCCCGGCTCTGCTCTCTCCGCAAGTCCTGATGGGGACGGGCTTGTCCAGCCCTGGCCGTCAGGGACTCTGGACATGACCCCGGGGCACCGCGGCCCTCTTCTTCCTTCTGGAGCCCAGCCTGCACCCTCTCTTTGAAGAGGGTGGGCAGACGTGTCCCCCTAGCCTGGGGGCAGGAGCACATGGCTCTCTGCTCAGGTGCCTCCTGCTCGGGCACCGGGACTCAACGCTCAGAGGGGGCTGCCCCAGGAGCCCAATGTCTCACCTCCCGGGGGAGAAGCTGGGGTCCGCGAGGGGAAGGGGTGCCTCAAGGGGCCACCACGCTGCTTCTCCCTTCTGCCATGAAGGGAGACAGACCCCACTCACCCTCCAGGAGATGAAGAGCTGCAGGGAGACGAGCCGACGAGCACGTGAAATAGACTCACAGGCGCAGAAAATAAACTCATGGTTACCCGAGGGGAAAGGGGGGAGGGGCACCTTAGGAGTTTGGGGTTAACAGATGGACACTGTCACACATGAAATAGACGGACGACCCTGGCCTACCGCACAGCTCTGGGAGCTACCTCAGTACCTTGTAATGATATGTAGCCGGAATTGGAAAAAAAGAGAATCACTTCACTCTCCACCTGAAGCTAGCCCAACATCGGAAATCAACTATACTTGGATTAAAAAAAAAGGCACATCAAGGCAGCGATGGCAGACCTTAAGCCCAACGGGAGCCCTTCTGAGCCCCGAAAGCCTGAGCAGTGGCCCCGTTCAGAGGCGCAGCGGGGAGGGTCTGCCAGCCAGTCGTTTTCAGGGTAAGAGACACCTCACAGCAAAGGCATTTAGCAACACCTGAGTGTGGTAACGAGCGCTTTCTCTCAGTTGTTCATGCTGTCATCAAGCTCTGAGCTCCCACCAGACCCCAAGTCCTACTACAGAGGCCTCGAGACTGGAGCCGGTCCTGTCTCCAGCCTTGGACGATCAAGTGCCCGGCACCCAGGGCTCCACGGCCCCTCCTCGCCAGGCCTCCCCACACCCACCAGCCCGGAGCTCCTGCTGGGCTTCTCCTTGGCAATCAGAGTCCTGGGCTCGAGACCTGAACGCACCCCCATTCCTGGGAGGGGTCCCCAGAGCCAGCGGGGCATGGCATCCCGTGGCTTCCCCACCATCACCTCCCCCCATCTGTCCGTGTCCTAGGGGCCCTCCCTCTCTTGCCTGCATCGCGCTGATCTGCAGTCACTGTTCACCCCACACAGTGGGTGTAACATAACTCCCAGTGCAGTCACGCTTACGAAGTGTGCAGATGTGCACACCCATGTGCCATCCCACCGGTCATGACGCAGGACACACCCAGCCTCCAGGAACGCCCCACCTTCTGACCCTGGTCCCCACGCGTTGGTGTTGCCTGCTCGAAACTTTGCCATCAACGGAATCTCACAGATTCACGTCTGGATCTCTGGCTCTGGGATCCACTCACGCATGGCGGGAGGGCAGAGTCCCAACTGGGCAGCCTTGCCAGGTCCTCCATCACCGGCCCTGCTCATCTCCTCAACCATATCGCTGGCTCTGGGCCAGCATGGACCTCACGTTTCAGCCGTGTTGAAGGCACACACGTCACTTCTGTCCTTCTGCACCGACTGTCCTTTCCGCTCCATTGCCCCCCCACCCCCGCCTTATCTTCTGAGATCTGACCAGAGCGTCTTGGAGACCTGCTGACATCTCTCGGGCGCTGACCTGCATCTTCCGGCCACGTCCACCTGCCTGCTCGAGGCCACGTTGGCTCGAGGGCTCTGCTGAGCACCCTGGTTTGCACTGTCGGGGGGGGGGGGTGCCCCTTGGTGAAGGCAGCTCCTTCCTGGCCTCAGTGAACGTGCAGTAAAGACACATCTGCTCGTGCTAATGCCCACACGTCCAGAGTGTGCAGCCCTGGGAATCAGAGCACATCCATGACCCCCGAGTGGCCGCCCAGGTCAAGACACGGAGCACTCGGGGACCTCCGTCTGCCTCTTATCCCCAGAGGTCAGTGTTGCCTGTTCTTGAACCTGACATAAGGAACCACACAGAATGTCTGCTCCGTGTCTGCCTGCCCCTGCTCACTCCAGACTCACTCCTTTCAGAGACACCTCCCTGGGCCTGTCCTGCCGCCTCGGGGACTGGCGGCCTTGGGAGAGTTCCTTCCTCTCCCAAGATTTCTCTTCCTCCTTCTCCTTCCGTCCTCAGCCTGGGAGGGAGCTTTGTCAGCAAGTTACCCTTGAAATCCAGGGACCCGAGCCGTGGCCGTGCCCTGGTCCCACTCGGGGGTGCCCGTCACTGTCCCTGCCCCCTGAGCCTCACTGCAGCTCCTCTTTGCAACACCCCCCCCACCGATGTCTGGTCCAGCATGTGACCCTGGCCCACCTGGCCACACCTCCAACCTGAATCCTCAAGGTGGGGTCCCCAGACCAGCAGCATCAGCACCCCCTGGGAGCTCAGAGAAGCAAGTTCACCACAGACTTACTGTCTGGGAAAAACCCTCTCTTTCTTTCCTTTGGTCTCATACTCCCAGCACTTCTGACCACAGATGTGTGGGTGTCTGCCCACAGCGACTGAGTGTCAGACCCCAGCTGGGCGGGGGGGGGGCTCCTATAGTTCAATTTTGCCACTAGCCAGAGACTGCACAGACCCCACAAGTTAAGGGCTCAGTTTCACCAGGTGACCCCACTTCAGATGACCCACAATTCTGTCCGCCTCAGCTACAAATCAGAGGTTCCCATGAACCACCCACCCTTGGCTTCGCTATTTGCTGGAGGAAACCCGGGAAAACACTTTTAAATAGGATTGCCGATTTACTAACTACAAATGATGTTTTAACGGATACAAATAAACAGACAGATGAAGAGAGAGACGGGGGAGGTCTGGAAGGGTCCTGAGCACAGGCTTTTCTGTCCCCCGTGGAGCTGGCATGTGCCATCATCCTGGCACGCGATCACGTGCACCCACCTGGCAGCTCTCCAAACCCCATACTTTGGGGACGTTTATGAGGCTTCATCAGGTTCAGTTCAGTTCAGTCACTCAGTTGTGTCCGACTCTTTGTGACCCCATGGGCTGCAGCACGCCAGGCTTCCCTATCCATCACCAACTCCTGGGGTTTATTCAAACTCATGTCCATCAAGTTGGTGATGCCATCCAGCCATCTCATCCTCTGTCGTCCCCTTCTCCTCCTGCCCCCAATCCCTCCCAGCATCAGGGTCTTTTTCACTGAGTCAGTTCTTCACATCACATGGCCAAAGAATTGGAGTTTCAGTTTCAACATCAGTCCTTCCAATGAGCACTCAGGACTGATCTCCTTTAGGATGGACTGGTTGGATCTCCTCGCAGTCCAAGGGACTCTCAAGAGTCTTCTCCAACACCACGGTTCAAAAGCATCAATTCTTTGGCACTCAGCTTTCTTTGTAGTCCAACTCTCACATCCATGCATGACTACTGGAAAACCCATAGCTTTGACTAGACATACCCTTGTTGGCAAAGTAATGTCTCTGCTTTTTAACATGCTATCTATGTTGGTCATAATTTTTCTTCCAAGGAGTAAGTGTCTTTTAATTTCATGGCTGCAGTCATTATCTGCAGTGATTTGGGAGCCCCAAAAAATAAAATCTGCCACTGTTTCCACTGTTTCCTCATCTATTTGCCATGAAGTGATGGTACTAGATGTCATGATCTTAGTTTTCTGAATGTTGAGCTTTAAGCCAACTTTTTCACTCTCTTCTTTCACTTTCATCAAGAGGCTTTTTAGTTCTTCTTCACTTTCTTCCATAAGGGTGGTGTCATCTACGTATCTGATGTTATTGAATTTCTCCTGGCAATCTTGATTCCAGCTTGTGTTTCATCCAGCCCAGCGTTTCTTATGATGTACTCTGCATATAAGTTAAATAAGCAGGGTGACAATATATAGCCTTGACGTACTCCTTTTCCTGTTTGGAACCAGTCTGTTGTTCCATGTCCAGTTTTAACTGTTGCTTCCTGACCTGCATACAGATTTCTCAAGAGGCAGGTCAGGTGGTCTGGTATTCCCATCTCTTTCAGAATTTTCCACAGTTTATTGTGATACACACAAAGGCTTAGACAATAAAGCAGAAATAGATGTTTTTCTGGAACTCTTGCTTTTTCAATGATCCAGCTGATGTTGGCAATTTGATCTCTGGTTCCTCCGCCTTTTCTAAAACCAGCTTGAACATCTGGAAGTTCACAGTTCATGTATTGTTGAAGCCTGGCTTGGAGAATTTTGAGCATTACTTTACTAGTGTGTGAGATAAGTGCAATTGTGCTGTAGTTTGAGCATTCTTTGGCATTGCCTTTCTTTGGGATTGGAATGAAAACTGACCTTTTCCGGTCCTGTGGCCACTGCTGAGTTTTCCAAATTTGCTGGCATATTGAGTGCAGCACTTTCACAGCATCATCTTTCAGGATTTGAAATAGCTCAACTGGAATTCCATCACCTCCACTAGCTTTGTTCGTAGTGATGCTTCCTAAGGCTCACTTGACTCCACATTCCAGGATGTCTGGCTCTAGGTGAGTGATCACATCATCGTGATTATCTGGGTCATGAAGATCTTTTTTGTACATTTCTTCTATGTATTCTTGCCACCTCTTCTTAATATCTTCTGCTTCTGTTAAGGCCATACCATTTCTGTCCTTTATTGAGCCCATCTTTGCAAGAAACATTCCCTTGGTATCTCTAATTTTCTTGAAGAGATCTCTAGTCTTTCCCATTCTGTTGTTTTCCTCTATTTCTTTGCATTGATCACTGAGGAAGGCTTTCTTGTCTCTCCTTGCTATTCTTTGGAACTCTGCATTCAAATGGGAATATCTTTCCTTTTCTCCTTTGCTTTTCGCTTCTCTTCTTTTCACAGCTATTTGTAAAGGCCTCCTCAGACAGCCATTTTGCTTTTTTGCATTTCTTTTTCTTGGGGATGGTCTTGATCCTGTCTCCTGTACAATGTCACGAACCTCTGTCCATAGTTCATCAGGCTCTCTGTCTATCAGATCTAGTCCCTTAAATCTGTTTCTCACTTTCACTGTGTAATCGTAAGAGATCTGATTTAGGTCATGCCTGAACGGTCTAGTGGTTTTCCCTTCTTTCTTCAATTTAAGGTCTGGAAGGGGCCTGAGCACAGGCTTTTCTGTCCCCGTGGAGCTGGCGTGCGTCACCCTCCCGGCACGGGGTCACGTGCACCCACCTGGCAGCTCTCCAAACCCCATACTTTAGGGCCGTTTATGAGGCTTCATCAGGTAGGCATGATCAATTATTAACTCACTCTCCAGCCTTTCACCCCTCCCTGGAGGGCGGGACGGGCGCGGAAATGTCCAAGCTGCCCATCCCTGTGGTGGTGACCAGCCTGTGGGGACATCCTGAAGGTGTCCCCGAGCCCGTCCACAGTCACCTCATTACTACAAGAGATGCTCCCCTCACCCAGGAAATCCCAAGGACTGAGGAGCCCTGTGTCCTGAGCCAGGGTCAGTGATCAACCATTAATATAAAGGATGCTGGTGGCATTTTATCGTATGGGAAATGACAAAGGTTTTATATGCTCTGGCCGGGAGCTGGGGATGTGGACCAATACATATTGTATCCCAATATCACACTCACCAAATCCAAGACTTGGGGGTGAGGCTTGGCAATCTGGGTTCTCACAAACCCTTCAGGGATCCTGGTGCAGCTCAAGGTGAGAAGTACGGATCCCTGGTGTGGGAACACGCTGGCCATGAATCCATCAAATGGGAACATGACTTCTCTGGAGTAGAAATGTGTTATCGTTTCTCTAAACACTGCCAAGGGGGTCCCAGTGCTTGGGGCTGACATGGTCTGCTGTCATCGGAGCACTAGACCCCACCTCCTCGGGCACAGACGCCCGCCCCACGCCACGGGGGATGAGGATCAGAACTGGGTGTCTCTTGCTGTGTTTGATCAGAGGGAGAGGTGGGCAGGAAGCAGGTCAGAGGGCAGGAGGAGAGAGCGGTTGGGCCGTGCTGTGCTGGCGAACACACAACAGCCGGTTCCAGGGGGTGGACCAGCCCCGGTTCGCGGTGTCTGCCGATTTCGGCGGTGTAAATGCTCCTGCTACGGGCGATTTCCTGTTCCCCACACCACAGCCTTACACACGGAGCTGGGAAGAGACATGCAGGAGCATTTGCAGACACATCGATGTAGGCAACCTCACGACTGCAGCTTGCAGCGAAATGGAGCGAAGTCATTAGGCAGTGATGCCTTCTGAGTAGGTATCATCTTTGGTGGAGTGTGATGCGTTAATTCTAAGTTCACATAATTTAATTCTTCAGAACGGGTGTGCTTAGAAGCTGGCTCACAACATTCCCGAAGGGTTAAGCGTTGGCTCCTGTAGGCAGGCAGGCCGGCTGTCTGCCGCTTGGGATCGTCCCCCTGGGGGTGCGCTCCAGACCCGCGGTGCCTCCTCCCGGTCTGCCTCTGACCCGGCTCCCGGGACATCTTCTCCTCTTGCCCCTTAGCCCGGGCAAAACTCAACGTCTCTCCTTGTGCCCCAGTTGGGGACCCCAAACCTGGTGTCCTGGGGCTGGGGGACAGTGAAGCAGAAGCCCAGCGCTGCCTGGACCCCAGCCCCCTCCACTTCTGTTAGTTATCACTCTTCTGCAGAGGATGAGATGGTTGGATGGCATCACTGACTCAATGGACATGAGTTTGAGCAGACTCGGGGAGATGGTGAAGGACAGGGAAGCCCTGGCATACAGCAGTCCACGGGGTTGCAAACAGTCATATCCAACTTAGCAACTGAACAACAACAACGCAGTGGGAGAAATGATTCTGAGGCCAGAGACCAGAAACCCGAGGTGGGGGGTGGGGCAAGCTTCTGGAGGACAGAAAAGCTCTCTGTGAAAGTGCCTGCATGCGCGGGACACGTGGATGGACCTTGAACTTCAGAGTCAGGAGAGCCTGCCTTCAAGTCCCTCCACTGCAACCCTCCAGTTCTCTGATCCCTATCCCTGGACCTAATATATAACACTTTGCAACAACTTGCAAAGTATTTTGAAAATTAAATGAGCTAATGTACACACACACACACACACACACACACACACACACACACACACACACACACTAAAGAAAGTGTCTGCATCCCTCAGGCATGTGGGTGGGCGGGATGGCCGGAACTCTCTCTGGCACGATGACACTGCACATGGCCTTGGACCTGGCAAAGCCTCAGGAGGTGTTTGTCTCAGAGACGGACTCGCACCTGTGCGAGACGCTGGTGGCCTCGAGTTACTCATCACAGCATTGTTCCAAAGAAAACGGGACACACGGCCCAAGTGCCGCTCAGCAGGAGACTCATTACATGTGGGGAAGGTTCTGGCGCCTTCTGACAGTGGAATATTTCACAGCCATTCTTTTCGGGATGACGTGAAATGTACTCCATGACTGAGAGTGAAAACATTACATCGGGGTGGCAGCAAGGCTTTGCTTCCATTTGCAGGAAATGAAGAAAGGAAGGGAGAGGGGAGGACGGCGTGCGGTCTGGGAGGACACCGGGCAGCAGGCGTCCCAGGGTGGGGACTCGGCTGGCTGGGACCCAGCTTCTCACGGGAAACTCACTGGCACTTTCTGGAACTGGGCCATTTTCATGTATCATAGTGTCTGGTCAATCAAGAGATACAATTCAAACACAAATGAATACACACGCTCCTGGTACTTAACAAACGCCTCCTCCTGTTCATTGTCAGCTCAGCCTCATCACCTCGGACCCCTGAACTTGAGTGAGGCCAGCCCCCCCAGCCCCCTGCTGGCTGGTCAGGGGGCACCACTTGGCGGGACCCTGGTTTGGCAGGCAGGACCCTGTGTCTCTCTTGTCTGCGGGTTTCACATCCATCCTCTCATCCTGTCCTTTCTCGGTGGGCTGAGTGTGGTTCCACCCGCTTGAGAAGAGGGACGTGAGAGCTGGGTGTGCAGTGAGGTGCCCACGGCCTTGCCCGGCGGGTGGGGGGGGTGGGGACCACACCCCTGTACACCCTGCAGCCTCCGTGTCCGGATCAGGGCACACCAGCCACGTCTGTGATCACCTGACCGCTGCACCAGGACCCCGCTGCTCTCGACGGACACCTCCTTCCAATGGAGGAAGCCTGATTTCAGGCGTTTTCGCCTTCCTTTCTGAGGAGATGGGGTTTCCACGCTGACACATCTGGTGGCTGAGTATGTGTGTGTGTGTGTGTGTGTGTGTGTGTGGGTGGGTGTTTAAAGCGGCATTTCACAAACTTACTGACCATGCACCCATTCCTCAAGGTGCATTTTGCAGAACCTGTTCCTTGTAACACACTTTGGGATCCCCAGGTTAGTTATTTACATAAATAGCCCTTGTCACCTGTGGAGGCCTGGAGTCCGGGGACCCGGTGAGTGGAGAAGGATGGTTGAGGACTGGGAGGCCAGAGGACAGCCGAGCCTCCACCTCTCAGCCTGGCCCGCCTCATGTATTCACCTGGGGCCAGCTCCAGACATGTGGGTTTAATTGGTGTGGGGTGTGGCCCAGGCACTGGGGTTTTATTTCCCAGGTGATTTCTGTGTGCAGCTGGGCTTGAGAACCACTGCTCCGGAGCCAGGCTCAGCGGGTGGGGCAAGAGGGAGGGCCTGTGTATGGCAATCTTGGTCACGTTAATAATGGCATCACCTACAGAATGTGGGGGGTGATGTCCTGCTTGATCAACAACCAAGCAGTGGGCAGGGCGTGGGAAGGGAGTGGGCTTGCTGAGGAAGTGACACCTCCACTGTGGCCGGGAGGATGCGAAGGAGCCTCCAGGCAGAGAGGACCTGGGGTTGGGAGGGCTGTGGTGGGTGCAAGGGCGGCCTTGGGACCCAGGGTGCTGAGTGCTGGGGTGAGGGTGGGGATGCCGGGGAGGGGGGAGGCACAGGGCTGGCCACACAGGGCTCTGAGCAGCAAGGTGGCGACAAGCTAGGCTCAGGGCTTGCTTCCCTGCTGTGTGGCCTGGGCAAAGTGACTTAACCACTCTGGGCCTCAGTTTCCCCACAGGTGAAATGAGAATAAGAATAATAAGCACTACACAGGACTGGAGAAGACTCTTGAGAGTCCCTTGGACAGCAAGGAGATCCAACCAGTCAATCCTAAAGGAAATCAACCCTGAATGTTCATTGGAAAGGCTGATGCTGAAACTGAAGCTCCAGTACTTTGGCCACCTGACGCGAAGAGCCTACTCATTGGAAAAGACCCTGATGTTGGGAAAGATTGAGGGTGGGAGGAGAAGGGGACGACAGAAGATGAGATGGTTGGATGGCATCACCAACTCAGTGGACATGAGTTTGAGCAAGCTCCGGGAGATGGTGAAGGACAGGGAAAACTGGTGTGCTTCAGTCCATGGGGTCGCAAAGAATTGGACGCAAGTCAGTGACTGAACAACAGCAAGACCACGGGCATGGGGATGGCACTTAGCGCTGAGAACTCCCCCTGACCACAGTGAGCCCGGCAGAAATGCCAGCTGCCCCCACCACCACCAGTATCGCCGTCACCGCCGTTGCCGGGGGAGCCCAGGAGGCAGAGCTGGGGCTGGGGCTCCGGGTCTTTTCCGTTCACCGCTCCCTCCCACCTCTCCTCACACACACAACCCGATCTGGAAGCTTCTGCAGCTGGCAGGGGCCCAGGGGCTGGAGCCCGTCCAGGCCCCGGAGCTTCCGTGTCTCTAAGGCTGTGACCATATCCCTGGGGAAGGCCCAGTGCCCCGCCCACCCCTGGCCGTCCCGGCCTCCTGCTCCGAAGCGGAGGAGCTGGGGTGCGGCCTCCGGTTGCGCGGTGATGGGCAATGCTATGGGGTCACAGTCACGGGGGCCTTGCTGGGGCTCGGGGGGCAGAGCCAGGGACCCTCCTGGCCCTGGTGGGGACTGGGTGGGGCCGCGGCCTGGATGAGGGCCTGACTCCCTGTGCCAGGCTGCCCCCCCCGCCCCGCCGCCGTTCCCGGGCAGGCAGTGACTGGCAGAGGGAGACACAGCCAGACAAAGAGGCGGGGCCTGCCTGGGAGCCCAGAGTGGGCGCCCCCACTGCCCACCGACCCCTCCCCAGAGCAGTGCTCTTCGTCCTCCCAGCTGCTCAGAGTCAACCTTTACACGCCCACCCGGTCAGCAGATCCCACCGACTGTGCCCGCAAACATATTTGCAGTTTGACCACCTGGCACCCCCCTGGTTGCTGCCATGTCTCTGCCCTGTGTTGCTGCAAAGCCTTCTGTCCGCACGGGGTGCTGGGTCTGACCATGCAGCCACTGGGACAACCACACCAAACATGGCTGGGGGGGTCCGAGCCCTCCGGCGACTTCCCTCTCACCCGGGTGTAAAGCATTCTTTCTGACCTGGCGTCACCTGTCGGATCTCTCTCTGCCTCCCTGGGCCTCTCCTGGGCTTGCGCCCACCACAGGGCCTTTGCACTTGCTTCGAGAATGCTCTTCCCCCAGACATCCCTGGGCCTTGTTCCCTAATTCATCCAGGGCTCTGCTCAGATGTCTTCTCAGAGGCCAGAGCCCAGAGCCCAGGATAAAACAGCACACCCCTGCCCTCCTCACCCGTTTGTCTACACAGCTCTCACCACCACTTCCGCACCACATGCTTACTTGCTCATTTGTTTGTCTTAATCCACCTGGGGACGCAGCTTCCCAGAAGGCAGGGTGTTTTCTGCTCTGTTCCCAAGTGGCTGGCAAATGCCCAGGACAGGGCCTGGCACACAGGTGTTCCCTGAATACCACTGCATGAATTGAGCCCACAAACACTCCTTCAATGAGAGACAATTAAGACACCCCTCCGGGGCTCCGTCCTCTGGGGCTGACCGCTCAGCCCCTGCAGATGTGACATGGGAGCGGTCAGCTCTCCCAGGACAGCTGCAGACCCCTGGCTCCCCGGTTTCTCATCTGTAAGTGAGCGGGTCCCCCGGGGTCCTCCCCGAGACTCTCCACTCACACATTCTGGATGTCTGGCTCTACTGCTCCCACATTCTATATCAGGGTGCATGTTTGGGGGCGGGGGGTGGTGCAGGGAGTAGCTAACAGGAATTGTCAGTCGAGATGCAAGCTTAGCCACAAGAACTGCTACGAGGCAAACCCGTGTGTCTCCACGTCGGTGTCCAGACCCCACCATATCCTGGGGAGAGGAACCTGGACAAGAGGGTGAATGGCGGCCCCACGAAAGAAACATCTGAGTCCTAACCCCAGAAACCTCTGAACACGGCCTTGTTGAGAAAATCAGGTCTTTGCAGATCACAAGGAATCACGCTAAGGATGCTGAGATCTTCCAGACTGAGTGGGGCCTAAATCCAGTGATGCGTGTCACAGAGAGGGAGTTCTCACGGGGACAGGGAAGGCTGTGTGACCCCAGGGGCAGGGCGGGGAGGGATAGGGTCACAGCCAAGGGACCTGGAGCCCCCAGGGGCTGGAAGAGGCAGGAAGGACCTTCCCAGAGCCTTGGGGTGGGGCCCCGACCACACCTGACTTGGGGCTCTGGCCACTCAGTTTGTGGTGGTTTGTTGTGACCGCCCTAGGAGCCTCCCGCAGGAGGACTGCAGGGGATTAAAACCTGCCGGGAAGGCGACCTTATTGAGGATCACCTTTCCTTCCAAGTTTCAGATCTGGGCTTTAAGCTTGGCCCCACCTGGCTCTGCTGCGTCCCAGGGTTGGGGTGTGGCGCGTCAGGGCAGGGAAAGTTCAGGGTGCAGGACCTACAGGGGCGCGGTGTTTGCTCCTGGAACAGGAGGCAGCGCGTGGGGTGCAGCCTGACCTTGGCTGCCTGTGACTGCGGCCCTGAAGCCCCAGTCAACCCTGCTGTCAACCCTGGAGGCCATTTAATACGCGAGAACGGGCGGTGAGAGTGGCATTCTACCACCACGGGCTCTCCGTGCGGAGGCGGGGTGCTCCCCAGGACGTGGGGGTGCCACGGACGGACCACTCCCCACCACGGGGCCAGCACTGCACTGCCTCACGTCACGGGCCTCCTTGGGGAGCGGGGGTTATAGACGAGGAACAAGAGGCTGCACGGCTCCCCAAGGGGACCCCTTCGCCCAGGAAGTGCAGGGCTGGGGTCACCACCTAGTGTGGCCACAGCATCCCCTGTCCGGGGGCCTTGGGGATCCTTGCAGCTCAGGTTCCTCTGCAAGACTCAGGGGGACCCACACCCTCGGGAAGCCCTAGATAGGCCTCCTGGGGAGCTCGTTGGCCAGCGACCCTGAGTCAGGGAGCTCGGGCCGGGCTTGGTCAGCCTGACCGGCGCCAAGGTGGGTGCCAGAGGTCCAGGGGAATAGCGGCAGGAGCGGGGGTGCGGCCACTCCCTCTCCCCCGGCCCTGGAGCAGCACGGGGTGGGACGCTGGCCGGAGCTGCTTCTTACAGAGGGTCCACGGGGGTCGGCTCCGGGTGGAGACGGGAGAAATAGCGGTCACTTACGAGGCTGATGACCTGCTTTGGCACCTTCTGCATGCAGTGGGGGAGGGAGGCGTCTGCCAGGGCCTCCCTGCACGGGCTCCCTTGGCCAGTTATCCCATTTTACTGCTGGGGAGACCGAGTCTCAGGGGTCACGACACCACCCCCGACTGTGTGACCAGAGCCCAGGGCTCCCGCCTGGGCCCCTGACTCCACAGCCCCCAGCTTCGCCCTCCACGCTCCGGGGCCACAAGGCCTGGTCACCACCTCTCTGGAGGCCTGCTTCCTCCCTGCTCCCTCCTCCCCGCAAGGCCGCCTTCCTTACCTGATGACAGGAGGGCTGGGTCTGCAGGGCGGAGAGGGGACCAGCGCTGGCTGGGGAGGAGTGGGCGCCGTGGACCTGGCCCTCCCCTGGGGGACCCCCCCCAACTTGGATGTGGCATCAGGGGAGCGGGGGGACTGGAGGCTGGGGCTGGCCCTTTTGTCGCATCACAAAGTCCTGCCCTGGGCTGGCCAGGGCTCTGCAGGGGGAAGCCTGGGAGAGCCTCTGCCCTCAGGACCCTGCTCCCAGGCCAGCTCCCGCCCTTAGCAGCACCTCTGCCATCCTCAGCCTTGGAGGGACACCTCGAAAATGGGTACATCTGGTCACACAGCCAAGACGTGGGAGCCACCTAAACGTCGACTGACAGGAACGGAGAGAGAAGATCCTTAAACCCAAAGGAACACCACTCAGCTGTAAAAAAGAAGGAGACCAGGCCATTTGCAGCAGCGTGGATGGAGCTAGAGATGATCCCACCAAGTGAGGTAAGTCAGATATCATACGACACCACTTACACGTGGAGTCTAAAATAGGACACAAGTGAACTTGCCTATGAAGCTGAAACAGACTCACAGACATAGAGAAGAGGCGGGCGGTTGCCAAGGGGAAGGGAAGGAGTGGGAGGTTGAGGTCAGCAGATGCAAACTATCATAAATTGAATGCACAAGAAACAAGTCCCCACTATAGCACAGGGAACTGTGTTCAATGTCCTGTGATAAACCATCACGGAAAAGCATACAAATAAATACTGGATGTGTATGTATAACCGAACCACTTTGCTACACAACAGAGATGAGCTCAACACTGCAGACCAACTCTCCTTCAATGAAAAAAGTAACATTTTAAAAATCCCTCTTCAGGTGCCAAGGGGTGGGGGTGGAGGAACCATTTTACAGTTTACCTGTTTTATAAACTAAGATGGTTACAACTACTTATTGTAAACTCAGAAATGGCTCCACAGCTCGTAAGTGATGACGCGGGGTTAGAACCCGTATCTGGGTTCAAATCAAACACATCCTAACCTCTGTTGTCGCAGGTAGTCTTCTGTAATGACAAAAGGAGGGGGAAACAATGGGAAGTGACAGTTTTCATGTGCCTGACGGTCACTGTGGAGCAAAGATGGCCACACAGAGCACGTGTGGGTGTTCCGTGGACGGGGCGGTGGGTTGGACGGTGAGAAGGTACAGGTGCGTCTAACTCAGGAACCGTCCTGTCACTCTGGGTGGCTACCCCTGTCCCTGCCGGAATCCCCTGGGTTTCTGCCATTGGAAAGGCAGGACCTCAGGCTGGGATGGTGTGTCTTCCTTCTCACCTGGTCTCTCCTGCCACTCGCATGCCCCTCTGCTCCGGAGCAGCGGCATACCCCACCCGCCCACCACCCAGCATCAGGCATGGTCACCACCCAGTGTCGGGCATGGTGGCCTTTTGATTCAAGGACACAAAGGAACATGGAGAGTGTTTCTCTGGGCTTGACTAGTGTCACTGCAGGAGGTTTAGGTTGGAGGGACAGAGGTGCTAGGTGTCCATCAGTAAATTTCTTGTGCATGTGGGCGTGTGTGTGAGACCCTCCAAAGTCCATGCCCCTGGCAGCCCCCTCCTGCCTGGCTGATGAGCCCCACTGCTGCCTCAGTGTACGACCTTCCTCTTCCGAAGGTCAGCTATCGGTTGCTGTCTTGCAGGGTGGCAGCCTCGTGATCCTGAGGTCATGGGTAAAAATCTCTTGGTGACAAGGAGGTTTTGAGAATTGCAGAAACTGGAACTGAAAGGTTAGGGGTGTGTGGTGCTTGTTTCAACAAGCTGACCCGTCTCTGTGACTGCACAGAACCCCAGGGAGAGTGGAGTCATGCAGATAAAAAGGTGCAAATGGTCAGAGTTTTAGACACTGTTGGCATGGGCTTCATTCAGCTCAGTGCGTTTTGGGGACCAGCCTGGGTATCTGAGGGCCTGAAGAGGTTGAGAGTACCTGGGGCCCTAAGCTCCTGTGTGCTGGCCTCTGAGCATTGCGTTTATGGAAAGGCTGTTTCTCTGCAGGTACAGAGCCTCCACAGCAAGTATCTAATAGCCCCAGGAGGGCCACTAACACTAGTATCCATGCAGGGAGGTCATGTGCAGACCTGTGTACAGATTTTTTTTTATTAGAAAATTTTAAAATATTTATGCAGCTGTACCAGGTCTTAGATCATAGCATGCATCATCTATTTTAGTTGTGGCACATGCGATCTAGCTCCCTGATCATGGATTGAACCCAGGCCCCCTGCACTGGGAGTGTGGCATCTTAGCCAGGGGAGGTCCTGTGTGCAGGTTTTCAAGTGAAGGTTTAATAAAGCATTTGTGGAGCTCAGGAAGGCCCACAGAGCCCAGGCAGCCCCCAGCATCAGGGTGCCAAGTCCTTTCCAGGTGAAATGGGGAGCCGCCCACCTCCTGGCCTGAACGGGCTGAAATGCCGGGTCTGGGTTCTGCCTGCAGGTGGCTTTCCTTCTGGTCCTTGTACTGACCATGGGGCCCTGGAGAGCAGAGCGGCAGGAGCTTCTGTGGACACGCCCAAGGGAGAAGTGTGAGTCCAGAGACAGGACCCTTCAGAAGGAAGGTCCCCGGAGTGAGAGGCACGTGCCAGCCTGGCAGCTCTTGGACAAGGCCAGGACCTCACTGAACCCTCTTCCGATGCCCATTCTTCCAAAGTCTTCCAAGTTCTGACCGGATCCTCAAGGGGAACGTCTGTAGATTGTCTGGTGCTCCGTCCAGTTTTCCCACTCTCTAACACACATCACAGACGGCAACCACGTTTATCCAGAATTTTATAATACTGCTTTGTCTGTAACATATTATTTATTGACACGAGATATTGAGTGTTCGTTATGACCATGATATAAAAATTGCCCCAGTTACCAAACGTCTGTAAGTTTGAGGCCATGGCTTCCGCATTTGGCAGGATTTGTGATCTGGGCTCGGTGCTTGAACCAGAAAGTCAGTCTTGAGTCAGCCTGCGTGGAGAGCCGACTGCAGGCCTGGGGAGGGGGTGCCCTAGGACACTGGGGAACATTTCCATTCTTCTCCACTGGAGACCGCCAGCTCCAGCTGGGGGGCCCTGAGAGCCTTGGGGTGGGGGCAGGGGTAGGTGAAGCTTTGCAGAAGCCAGTGGAGCAGCAGGCTTGGACAGCTCGGGTCACTTGGCTCCTGTGAGAAGATGGGGCGCCTGCAGCATCTGGGGGCAGTTTCAGGGGCTGCCGGGATCCAGTGGGTTTGTTACTTTGTTGTTTAGTTGCTAAGTTTTGTCGGGCTCTTGCCTTGCGAGCCCGTGGACTGTAGCCCGCCAGTCTCCACTGTCCATGGGATTTTCCAGGCAAGCATGAAAGTGGATTGCCATTTCCTTCTCCAGGGGATCTTCCTGACCCAGGGATCATCTCCTGCCTTGAAGGCGGATTCTTAGGGCTGAACCACTAAGGAAGCCCAGTGTTATCAAGCTGCGGTTAAAGGGCCCAAGTTCAGGAAAGGAAGGGGCAACACCGTCCTCTAGTGGTGAATGGTGTGCACAGCACCCACGATGCCCACGTTTGGGATCCAGGCTCGGAACCATTTTCAGCATCAGATTGGTCTCTGACCCTGCGTGACAATGGCAAAGGGGGATTTGCGGGCTGCTTCCCCCTTTGGCAACGGCGGGTCACCACCACAGGGCCACCGCACTTAAGAGTTTGCGTGTGGCTGACGCCGTGCTGGGCTCCTGTCCTCCGGTACAGACTGCGCTCATTGCCAGGCGGGGGCCTCGGGGACACTGCAGCTCAGCGGAGGGGAAGCGGGGCTGTGGGGAGGAGAATCGTGTCCTTGAACTTCCCTGTCCTGTGTTTGAAGGGAACCAGTCCCGATGGGTCTCAGGTCACAGGGCAGGGCTGTGAGAGCTGCACCCAGCCCGTTCCCCTGGGCCTCCCTCCGTGTCCTCAGGCATCAGTGGGGACACGGACTCCTGTCACAGCCCCTGCGGGGTCTCACACTGAACGCACGTCTGTATGTTCAGACTGTGCCTGCACCCACAGCCTTCCATCAAGGCAGCTGGGACCACGCTTCCTGGGTGGATTTCGAGGAACTGAGGTCCTGTGGGTCCCTGCGGGGGGAGGCCAATGCCCCGTTCCCACGCAGCAGCCCCAGGGGGCAGGACTGTGGGGAGAGCCAAGGCCAGGGGCCACGGCTGGCCAGGAGACCCTGCCCCCAAGGGGGGCAGCGAGGCTCAGGGTTCGGGGCACCCAGGGTGAGAGTCAGAGGCCCCCCTGCAGGTGTATTGTCAGTAACCGCGTGTGCGTCCTCAGTGGGCAAACCGGCCGTCCAAAATGGGACACTTCTGAGAGGGAAGGGGCCCTCTTGGAACGATGATGCCCAGCACAGGGGCACCTGGGACCGGGGCTGCCCCAGGCAGCAGGGACGACAGTCACGCCTGTCATTGGGTGTGCAGGTGCCAAGGAGAGGCGTGGATGGAGATGAGATTCTCCGGGGAAGAGAAGGGGGCTCCTGGGATCAGGCCTTGAGGCTGAGACTCGAGGGTGGGTGGGCGGCAGCAGGACGGCCAGGGGCGCGCCTGCTGGGGTGCTGAGTGATGAGCAGAGCGGGCTGCCCAGCCCTGACCGCTGCCGGAGGGTGCCTGCTGAAGGCTGCTGGGGGCGCTGGCCAAGCTGCTGAGAGGTGGACCCGGACGGGGTGGGGCCTGTGGGGTCCTCTCTGGGGCAGCGTGAAGCCTCTTCTCTCCCAGGAACAGCGTTTGGAACACTTAAGGCAGCTCTCTGGTCTCCCCCTTCCCTGCCAGTTATTGAGGTGGGACTACGTTATGCCTAGGGCTCACCTTGAGAGGCACATGAATGAGGACCATTGTTTCTCCAGTGGACAGAAAATACCTCCTGGGCCCTGGCTGCAAGCCCGGCATGGCGGGCAGATTCACAGGCACTTGAAACGGACAAGCCTGGAGGTTCCAGCCTTTGTCACCCACGCACAGCAGGCTCCATGGCAGGTGAGTTATGGCCCACCCTCGTGTACCCTCCTCCTGGGAACTGCCCCCGCCACTGGTCACCTCTCATCGCCACGAGAACAGTGGACACGGCTCCACTACACAGGTCAGGAGATGAAGTCGTCTTCCCGCAGGGCCCGTCTCCTCATTGCTCCACCCTGGCCAGGTCTATTGGGGTGATTAGAGGTGGGGCGACCCCAAGAGGTGGTCCCTGCAGTGGTGGAGCTGTGGGCAGACCCCAGGGTAGAAGAGGGTCCCCAGTAAGTAGCCCGAGGCCTTGGAGAGGACGTGGGGTCCTGGGCAGGACCCCAGAGCGTGCTCTGCTCCCCCCTGACCCCGGTGGTCCATGCTGCCTCCGCCCATGCGCTCAGCTGCCCTGGGTCCGAGGGGACAGGGGTCTTATGGGCTGATGCTGATGCTGTTTGCCCTGAACTTGCTGGAGCCGGCTGTCTGAGCCTGACCCACGAGGACACCCTGACTGCTCAGATTTTAGAGAAGCCGCTTGCTGACACCTTCCTGGGAGCCTCCCCCTTGCTGGAATGTTACTGTCACAGGACGTGCCCACCCCAGCCAGGCTGCCTCCCCGCCTCCCCCTCACTCCTGCCGGGTGCTGGCCTCTGGCTCTGGGGCTTTGCTTGGGTGGTGGGGTCAGGAGGCAGGGCAGTGCAGACAGCGCGGGGCAGGTCTGGCTCGGGCCCAGTTCCTGCCTGGGCAGCTGCTCAGCCCTCCTGGAGCCTTGGTGTCCTCATCTGCAAATGAGAGTCATTCCCTCGGGCTTCAGGGTGGGAGGCGCGGGGAGTGTCTGGCCCAGAACAGAGGTCAATGCAGTTTCTTCCTCCTTTTCTCAGTGATGAAGAATTGTCTCGTCAAGGGACTTTCCTGGCGGTCTTCCTGGTTGGGACGTCACCTTTTGGTGTGGGGTGTGTGTGTATGTGGGTTTGATCCCTAGTTGGGGAGCTAGGATGCCACACGCCTCAGAGCCAAGAAACCAGGGTATAGTGCAGATGCAACACTGAATATAACACATTCAATGAAGACTTAAAAAATGGTCCACGTTAAAAAAAAATTGTTTTAAAAAATTAGTCGAGAAATGCAATTTGAAAAGAAAAAAAAAAAGAGACCTGGGGTCACCTCTCCCACTTTTTCTAAACTGCAAAGAATGCAGCAGCTCTGTATGGTGATGAGAAATTATGGGGACGCTTCTTTTTCTATCCTAGAACACATCAAGATGGACTTTATTATTCCAATGAATGCCCTACAACTCTGCTAAAAATCAGAGACAGTTAGGTCCATTTAAATCTTAAATGTACCTTATGCCTAATTTAGAACAAAGCTCAGAGTAGGCTGATGATCGCAAAAGTGCTAAGAGATCCTCTACCCTTTTAAGCCACACAGAGAAGGTGGCCCCCTTCGGCAGAAGGGTAAAGCCCCTTGGTGACCGAGAGAGGGCAGGGCTGTGCAACCCTTAGCTCCCAAGATCCAGAGGGCAGAGACGGTCCAGCCCTCCGAGACAAAAGATGCAGGGTGGGTGCGTGGGTGGGGAACAGGGGCACGCAGGAGAGAAGGGGGGGGGGGGGGGCGGCTGGTATCTGCGTGACTCCAGCAAGCACGGAGTAGGCTCAGGGCCTGTTAGACAAGCCTCCGGCTGGAGAGCTCCGAGCTCGGGCCAAGCTGCTGAGCCCCCAGCCCCTCATCTGACAGTGGGGTGCTGCTTAGTTACTGGGGTGGCGAGGATGCCTCAGTGCACAGAAGCTCCTGGGAACAAACTAGTCCACTGACTCAGTCACCTCGTAGGACAGAAGCCAGGAAACCATCATGACGCTAATTTCTAGATAGATCTACACCCAGGTGAGTGTGACGGTGGTCCCAGAGTCCAGACATACGAACATGTGAGACCCGGTGGGACATGAACACTCAGAGTATAGCAGTCTCCATACCTACCCATCCAGTATGCATCATCAACCTGTCATCCACCCATCCATCCCATCATCCACCCATCCATCCCATCATCCACCCATCCATCCATCCCATCATCCACCCATCCCATCATCCACCCATCATCCACCCATCCATCCATCCCATCATTCACCCATCCATCCCATTCATCCAACCATCAATTCCATCATCCGCCCAGCACCCATCCAGCATGCTTCATCCAGTCTTCACAGAGCACCTACGTGAGAGGCATTATAAGAAATAAGACTTGACAAAAATGGAAAATTATCGATGACTGTGGAAGCTGGGTGATCAGCACACAGGGTCATTAAACTACTTGCCCACTTTTGTGTCTTCTGTTTGAAGATTCTCACATACGAGTTGAACAGAGATAAGGTGCAGAGTGCAGGAATTGGGGACTGCAGTCTCAGGCCCTGCCCGCCACATGCAAGTAGTCAGTGCCTAAACTCTTTCCAAGCTCTGGGGGGCGGTGACATTAGGCCCACAGAGCCCCAGCGCCTCCAGCATCAGCTCCAAGCAGCACCCAGGGGGACCCTGCTTCCACCAGGACACAGAAAAAGCACAGTTTCTAGCTGTGACCGAGATCACATTATGTGTTACCAGGCCCCAAGCGGCAAATTGAAGATCAGAGAAGGCCCAGGTGCCAGGAGCCATTATGAGATCCCACCCATGATGAGGTCATGAGAAGACCTGACACGCGAGGCTGTTCAGGACACAAGGGACCCTCCAGGTCGGCCCTGGCCTCTACCCCACCCTGTATCCTCCCCGCTTCTCTGCTGTTGTTCTTGTTTGCCCTGCTGCAGATTCTTGTGCTGCCTGCCGAGAGTTTTCCTTCTCCTCTTCCAATGAATAAAGACCAACTTTATAAATCTCCTGGACTCTGGTGCCCTATGAAGGGGCTAGGGATGAAGGAAATGCTTCATTCAAACCCTTCTGCTGGCACTCGGGCTTATTTGATAAATGTGTGCTCCCACTGCAAAAAATGCTCATGATTGTTCTAAACATCCTGAGCACAGTACGCTAACAAAAGAAACCATTAAGCATAGGTCCCTCCGCAGGGTGAGAAAAGCTCCACAAATAACCACAAATGTGCCTAATAAAAAATACTTTAGATAGAGATTAGCTGGTGACTTCTTGCAGGTAATTAACTTTTAGACTAAGAGCCTAAAAGTTTTGTGCCATATCTGCTGTTTTTGAAATCCTTTGCATTTCCGTTCTGTAAAAATGTAATCCTATCTAGTTTCCCATGGAGATGACGCCTAATAGAAAGAAAATAGATTAACCACAAAAAAGATAAGGTCGGCTACTGAAGTTGCTTAAAGTTACACCAGGTGCAAGCCATAAAATGTCAACAGGCCTGAAGGCCAAAAGATATTATACATAGAGATTAACCATAAAAAAGGCCCTAATAGGAACAGGGCCCTTTGGGGGGGTGAAGAAGCCCTATTAGAGAACACAAAAAAATTATTTTAAAAGCGGTTATTGGATCAGCGTTTGATTGCTGTTAATGTGCTGAGGTTGTGCAGTGGAAACTATTGTTAATATAGTTAAAGATCTAGAAAAATAAGAGTTTAGCCCTAGTGTATAAACAATAATTGTTCATTTTAGCCAGGAGTGCTAAACAGAGGCTGCCTCACCAGAGCCGCAGTCTTTTTTTTTTTTTTTTTCAAATCAAGAGTTTTTATTGTCTCTTTAAAATATCACAACTGAGTCCACAGAACCATCTGCTATCTTGTTTCTGAAGCAGGATCACTGAGATCTTATTCATCAGCCTGCTGAACTGTTCCTTTTTCAGAAACATAGATACCATCCAAAAATTTTCTGATATCCTTGTTTTTAACTGTGGTGGCTTGCTGAATCAAAGCAGCTGAATTTGACACAAGTTCAATGTCATTTCCTTCAAGAATCAACTCATCTTTCTGGGCTTGAGATACTGAACAGGCAACCCCTGGCCTCATTCGAACCCTGCGTATGTATTTTTCACCCAAAAAATTTTGGATTTCCACAAGAGAACCATTCTCCTGAATGACAACGTTGATGGGGAAGTGGGCATACACCGACCTCATCTTGTAACGGAAGCCCAGTGTAACACCCTTGATCATGTTCTGTACGTGGCTACAGATTGTGCGAACAGTGGCCAGTTCCTTTCTGTTTCCCCACCATTTGTCAACACGGAGCCTCTTCTTTTTCTTTCCAAGGAGACTGAGTTCTACATTGATGTGATTGAAGTCCCTCCGCAGGGTGCCTCTGGGGCCCTTCACAATAACTGTCCGTCCCTTCAAGGTAATGTCGACATTTTCTGGGATGTCGACAGTCTGATTGCTGAGAATGGTCTTCATTCTCGCAGTAGATGCGGCAAAGAGACGGAGCCGCAGTCTTTGTGTGCTAAACTTTTTAGATAAATTTTGCTAAAAACTTCTGCAAAAAGACTGACTTTTGTGTTAACAGGATTGTATTTCTACTATGTTGCAACCTGCTGTACCATGAAACTGCCACTTCTCTGTTTTCTGCTAACCTCAAGGCCAAAGGATAATGTACAAAACATCTATGGAAAAGACGCTCATAAACAAAAAGTCTACAGAGCACACCTGGTTTCGTGAAGGACAAGCTGATGTTAAATTAATTCTCTGTGCTTATCTTCCCCTTGGAAATGTACTAACTTAGGGTATAAAAGCTACGGTGAAAAATAAAGCGCAGGCCAGACTGCTGCACACTCTGGTCTGGTCTCTCTCTCTCACTCGCCGACGCCGTTCATCCTGAGGGTATCCCTGGACCCTGCGGGGGCAAGGACCCCAGCACCCAGGGATAGGTCTGGAAGGTGAAAGGCAAGGAAAGTGGGGGACCTGCCGTCTGATTCAACACCACATGCCCTGCGCCCCCCACAACCCCCTTCCCCTCTGGCCTCAGGCCACCCACTCCAGGCCGGCTTCTCAGAGACCAGACGTGCCTGTGGGCTGGCTGGGGACCAAGGGCACAGCTAATGAGGTCTCGGACCTCAAAGACGACCACCACGCAACCGTGAATGACCAAGCGTTTAATGCCTCACAGAACAAACCTGTTCTCTGCTATGAAGTTCATTATGAACTTGAATCACTGTGACTGCTGAGTCTATAATCCAAGTTAAATCCCAGGCGACGACAACTCTCGTGTCCAATAATTTAACCGAGTGAAGTTTGTGCAGATTCACAAACCTTTTCATAGTGTTGATCTCCAAAATTTAACGAGTGAGACGCAGCATGCCCTCCACCCCACGCCATCAGTGGAGAGAACCGGCTAAGGCGACCATGGCTGGACCATGTTCTGAGCTCGGAGGAACATCCATTGTCACCTGGGCCATCTTCCTGGGGCCTGGCGGCCACCCCGCCCTGGGACGAGAGCTGGCTTCTGAAGGCCGTGGCCAGGGCAGCGGGCCAGGCCGAGGCCATGATGGAATCCCCGGGTGAGGGCCCCACGTCCCCACCCAGCTTGCAGCCACCGATACCCACCACCACCCAGCGGTAACGCGCCTTTCCTCTTGCCATGGAAGCCGGGGCCCGGCCGAGGCCATGACGGAACCGCCGGGTGAGCCCGCCACAGGCCAGAGACTACAGTTCAACTCTGCTTTACTCTAGAAGTGGCTCTGGGTGCACAACCCCACGGCCCCACCCCCGGGGAAATCGTCGTTTCCCAGGCCGGTGGAAGTCCATCGGCTTTGGTGAGCGTGACGCTAGAGTTTGCTGTTCTTCTGGAATTGGGCCACCAGGCTGAGGACCTGCTCGGAGGCCTTGATGCTCTTGCAGCCGAGGTAGGCGGTGCTGTTGGCGGCCGTGTCCTCCAGGAAGTAGCGGTAGTTGACCATGAGGCCGCAGGCGCCCGTGACGCCCTTGAGGCTGACGTCGGCCAGCCAGTTGATGCGCCAGAGCACGGCGCCGTTCTGCAGGTGGAAGTGGGCCACGGGGTTGAGCGCGTAGCCGCGGTGCTTCTCCCCGTACAGGTACCAGGCGCACAGCCGCATCAGCGGGGCCTGCAGCGCCCGCGCCAGCCGCTCCGACTGCGCCCACTCGCCGCTGCTCAGCAGCGTCTGCAGCGTCTCGAGCGCGGGGCCGCCCGTGAGCTCGGCGATCTCCTGACTCTCGCAGTCCGTCAGCAGTCCGCTCCGCCCATGCTCCTTGGCTTTGGACTTGAGCAGCCCCAGGAGCCACTTGGTGAAGCCGGGGATGGGAGACAGGCTGGAGAAGGCGCCCAGCTGGGGGAGCTCCTTCTGCAGGCGCGGGGGCGGGGGAGGAGGGGAGAGAACACACGCACGGTTCAGGGCTGAGGCGCGGACACGGACACCCCCGCCTTTACGGCCTAGTGGCGCGAGCCTCCGGGTGCTGCCGCCTGGCGGACGCGGCACCGCGTGCGGCGGGTTACTCTTCCTTCTCTCCAGGGACAGTTAGCAAGAATCTGACGTGCGGGGGTCCTGGAGGCGTCCTGCGGCCCCAGGACAAGCGTCCCCTTGTGCTCTGTCCGCCTGCACCGCCATGCGAGCAGGCAAGCTGGAGGACTCGCCTGAAGTCGGAGCGGTGGGTCGCTGCAGAGTCGGGGGCCTGACTACAGCCCACCAGGCCCCTCTCAGGGACTCGGCTGAGGCCGCATGATCGGGTTTGGGGCTCGGCACACAGTGACTGTCTGTTGAATGGATAACTGATCACCCAACAATACCACGGCGGGGGCGGAGGATGGGAGGGACAGGGCGGGGGCAGTGGGCAAGGGTAGATCTCCACACCAGATAACACGATTCAATCACTGCTATTCAAATCGCACTACGACCTCAATGCTCGTTTCACAGAAGTCAGAATTTTCCAGCTGAAAATGTAACATTCGCTCACTACAGAAGAAGCATCTTAAAGTGCAGGACAGCCAAGGAGGCAGCGCTCTCCAGACAGAGAGGAACTCCTCTGTCTCCCGGCGGTGTTTACAAGGCTGAGACAGCTCTCACATCCTGCTGTCTGGGTTTACATGACGAGGACTTACAGTCCTCATCGTCACGCAGGATTCAGAACCACAACTTTAACGACAGGAGGCTGTCATGACGACCCCCGGACGCTCCTAACCTGCTCCTCCCATCTTCCATAACCCCCGCAGGCCTCTGTGGGGGTAGGGCTGTGCTTCCGTCCAGACTCCCCGGACTCTCCCGCTCCCGGCCCAGCCCAGACGGGAAGTGGACGTCAGCGGGCAGCGCGGCTCCTGGGCCGCAGCACTCGGGAGCAGAGCTCGTAGGTGGGCCCCAGGACGCGCCTCCTCCTCCGACTGCATTCCAGACCCTCCTGCTCTCTCCCCCAACCCCGCCCCCGTCATCAACACCTTCAGCAAAGAAGCAGAAGGGCCTCAAGAGTTAACTAGAACAGGTGGCTCTCATCACCTCTGGGGAGAGCGCGGCAGGGCCTGAGTCTAGAAGCTGATGCCCAACTGCATCCCGAGAGCTCAGACGAGTCTACCACGAGGCGTGCAAGCGTCTGAATTCCACCCTGGCCCGTCACTCTCTGAGGAGGGGCTGTGGAGGCCACCGCGTGCGTGGAGACCACAGGAGCAGACAGCACCGCTCTCAGAGCCCGTTCTTAACCATCTAATTATTTTACCTTAAAATGAGGCTCTATGCATTACAGTTCGCCCCAGCACCTAGTGAGATGGTTTTAAACAGCCCAGACCCACAGTGGCCCGGGCGTTTCTGTGTGTTTCCAGGGCAACCCAGAGAACCAAGTGTCACTGCACATACCCTCCAGCCTCCTGGTCTGAGCTCGGGGCTCCCTACGGACACGAGTGGGTGGGGGTGGCTGGGGGTGCTTGTCAGGGCCAGGATTGGGCCATGGGGGCCAAGGGGGCCATGGGAGCCCGCTGGTGACCGCGTGCCAGGCAGAAGCGGCCCCACTAGCCTGGGTGCAGGGCCCCCCGCAGATGCCGCTGCCCTGAAGACACATCTGAGCCTCCTGGTCCATGAGAAGCTAGTTTCGGGGGCCTTTTTCTCAGCATGCCTTCTACCTCCTGGGGAGTCTCGGGGCTCCTAGGAGCTGCCAAGGGGAACCTGGTACTTTTCCACCCCTCCTGCTCGCTCTTGCCTGGAGAGCCACCTTGTCCCTGAGACAAGGGCAGGACTGCTCGGCCACCCCGAGGTGGGGCGCACAGGGAGGGACCAGCGCCAGCCTCGCTCACCTGCAGCTCCTTCACCACCCGCTTGATGAGGAAGGCGCCCAGCTCCACGCCCTGCAGCCCCTGTTGGGTCAGGCTCAGCGAGTAGAAGATGGCTGTGGTGATCTTGTTCCGCTCTTCTGTCTCCGACGGGGGGCACTCCTTCACTATGATCGTCTGGAAAACACAAAGGACCCTGGGGTCGAGACAGTCTCCCCCGAACCCCCAGACCAGCTCCGCAGGCTATGCGTCCTGAGATCTCTCTGGAGGCGGTGGTCTCACAGTCTCCCTGGCTGTGTGCCCAGCGCTGTATCATTTCTATCACTTCGGATTCTCATGCAAACTGAGTGGATCATGCCTCCTGGCCCTTAGGCAGGCCTCTTTGGGGCCTCCATGCAAAATGCTCCCCTCGAGCCCTGGAGAAGCACTCTGGCCCTCCTCTGGGGCCCCAGGGCCCCACCCTGGGTCACCTCCCTGCCCTGAACCGAGGGCGCACAGGTACCTGGATGCTGCTGGAGATCTCGCTGGTCAGGGCCACGTGCAGGACGATCAGGGGCTCCCCTGGCGTCGAGCAGTGGGAGAAGAAGTAGCACCTCCGGTAGGGCCCCACGCGCCGCTTCAAGTCCATCCAGGTTTTCACGGGGTGCACGGCCTCAGCCCTGGCGGGGATGAGAAAAAGAAGCTAGATGAACGTCACGGTTCACGGGTCAGACAGCTGGGGCAGAGCCCTACTTGGCTATTCACGCAGGTCAAAGAACTCTGTAAATACAGCTTCAAGGGACTCGGGAGGAAATTCAGAGAAGGTTGCTTTAGCGTGAAGCGGCGCTGACTGAGAGGAGCCAGAGTTGGTGACTGTTTTACACACAGAACTGTGCTCTCGGCCCTGCTCTTAAAGACTAGCTCACCGGGCCCTGGTGGGGCGGCTGTGCGGCAGACTTTAACGCAGCGGCCTGACCAGATGCCTGTCGCTGGGGGTCCTGCGTCTGCTGTGAATCTCCCAGTCTGAAGTCATCGCTGCCTGTGTACACGCATCCCCCAGCGGGTTCCACCAGTCCAGCCACCTCAGCCACTGCTGCTCTGCTTCAACACCAGAGCCAACAGCAGCACTGTCTGCCTTTCACTGTGTCCAGGGAAGGCTGGATGCGCGCACGGTATTGTGAGTCTGGAGATTCTTATCCAAGGGAAACATTTTAACAGCTGGTTGTGACGATGCTGTCTGGGTGACTAATGCCAACTCTTGGTCTGTGAGTCTGGGCAGCTCTGATCATGGGGGTCTTTGGGCAGAAGTGGGCTTGAGTGCTTTCTTCCTTTTAGACATTTATTATTATCATTTACTTTTTGGCTATGCCGCATGGCATGCAGGATCTTAGCTCCCTGATCAGGGACTAAACCTGGGCCCCTGCAGTGGAAGCGCAGAGTCTCAACCACTGGACTGCCAAGGAAGACCCCGAGGGCTTTAAATATGAGCATGTAGCAGAGACCCCACATGCGGGTTCACTGGCAGAAGGACCAGTTTCTACCTGTGCCCTTTTCTCCTCCGTGGCCTCGGCATCATCTGCCAGGACAGCCACCCCTGGGAATACCGTGTTTGTGTTTTATCAGGCTTGGGAGAAAACGTACACGGGTAGGGAGGCGGGGAATGGAGGCTGGCGTTCAGCTGAAATCTAAGCAGAGCGGCAGCGTCACACTCACTCGCTGATTCTCTGGAGCACTTCGCATGGTGAATGCCAGGTGACCCGCTCCAGGTTCAGGAACCCTGAGGAAAACCACTCCGAGAGCATGTTTTTCAGCACCCCGTTCATTTCCTGAAATGGAGAGGAGAGAACGCTGACCTTCCATGGGGAAGACGTCTAGCCCATCCCCAAGGCGCAGCTGGGAATCAGACATGAAGCCAGGCAGGGGTGTGTGCTGGGACAGCCGACTGGAGTGTTCAAGTCAAACCAAGTTCCCCAAGTCAGATAATGTGTTCTGGTTCATTCGCCACCGTGGACACAGCTACGCATGTGAGTTAGGCTGATGCTGAATGGTGTGTTCTGGATCGAATGCAGACACCCTCTCGGGACCAAGACATCCATCCATCCTTTCTTAAGAGAAATAAGTACTGGCTCCCGGCCCCACATTTTGACAACTCTAAGGTGTGTGCGTGTTTTCCTGTTTTTAATGTCTCGGAACTCAGGACCCATCTCCAGAGTGACGGCGGGTCATGGCTGAATCGGCAGCATTCTTTCCTTTCCTGAGTGGCCATAGAATAATAGTACATCTGGCAATCTGTGCATTTAAATTTGACATTATTCTAATTTCACTTTTTTTACAGTGAATCTGCTTCCAAAAATGATCTAAGTCAACTTTACCATCAGAGATACATTCACACTGAAACTTTGAGCAACATAATGAGAGGTGAATGAGGTGAGGACGCGGTTTAGTCTGGTGACCTCAGGCCAAATAAGTGGTAAGCTTTTAGTTTACAGCCAGAGAGAAGGGGACACCCAAAGCAAGAGACACAGCTGTCGTTCCTTAGTAGTTGTGTTCCCTTCTTCCAAACCAACAGAAGCCTCAGCTTTAGCCAGGCACAAGGATGTTCAGAACAAAGCCTGCCCAGCAGCTGAGGGTAGCCACATCACTGAGTTCTGGCTACTCAGATGTAAGTGGAGGTGTTCTGTATCAGCTTTTGGGAACCTTGAAAGATGGCAGGAGCAGCCCTTTGCCTATCTTTTTCTTTGTCCTTCCCACTGCAGGTTGGAAGGTGATGTGATGGCTAGAGCTACAGCAGCCATCTGGGGCCATGAGGTAACCTTGAGGATGAAAGTTTTTCAGGGAAGAGCAACAAACAGAAGTCTGGGTCAACTGAGGGCGCCACAGAGCAGGAAGCTTCTCTTATTCAAACTACCATTGTTCCTGAGCCTCTGTTACTTAAGATGAGCTATACTGACAGATACACGGAATATTATTACTGAATAACAGCAAACATCTCTGTTTGTCTGGTACAGAACTGACCTTATGAATCCCTGTATAGGAATCACAAAGACCATGATGGATAACACCCATAAAACTGGACACAAGCTATGAAACTGTTATAGGGCCATGTCACATTCTAATCCCTGGTAGAAGCTCAAAGGACTCAGAACCTTGTCACTAGAGGATACGGTGCAGGCATGCGGTTGGTGGCTCAGAAAGGGTTTCAGAATGAAGTGAGCTCCATCTTTAAACACTGAAGGCCTGGGGCACAGAAGAGGCCCCATGGGGGAGAGAAGTGGGGGGTAAGTCATCTAGGACCAACTAGAGGAGGCAAAGTCAGACTCCATGTAAAGAAGAACATTTGTGTAGTTGGGGCTGCCCACAGAGCTCCTCCTGGCAGAGAGAGGCCCTCCCCTTGGGGATGAGATGGGCACAGGGTGGGCAAGAACATGGCAGAGATGTTTTGATTAGAGGGCCATATGACCTCTAATTCCTCTTCACTCTTTACCCCACAGTCTAGTCTCCTTCACTGGGCTCTCAGCTCCATAAGTGTGGAGGTCATTTCTGATTCATTCCTCTGGTTCTCAAAGCATCTGTGGGGTCTCCCACGTGGAAGATGATCAACGGATTGATGGCAAATGAAAAAGAGAAGACACCCTGGAGAACAGCGACTACAAGTAGCAGGGAGAGGAAGGGATGGCTTCCTGGTCAACACCGACAGCTTCTTGTAAAACTCTCTTTCCTGCATGGACTACAGTGGTTCAGTCTTCCTGGGGACCTCGCACACTCTAGAGTGTGCACTAAACACTGGCACCCTCTCCCCAGAGAAACGCAAACACATTAGTAAAACTCTGTATATAATTTCCTGGGTTTCATGGACCCCTTTGAAACTCATCTATGTATCTTCCCCAGGGGTCCCTGGATCCCAGGCTGGGGACCTCTGCTCTGAAAGGTCAGGAATGGACCAGTTGAGTTCCATGTGGGATGTAATGGCATCTCTGTGACACACGTAATAGGAAAAAGCTGGGGAAAAAAATCTAGCTTCAGTGTTAGTTCAATTTAATTATGAAAGGGATGGTCTGGCTGATGGAAGTGGCCTCCTCTCTAAGTCCCTTCGTTCTATTCTGGGCTACTGACAGCTATAAATGTGACACTGGACACGAGATCTGGGAATCTAGGTTAAAGGTGACCCATCTCCCCTGCTCAGGGCCATCAGGACCGCAGCTGTTGGGCTGAAATCAGGCCCAACAGAGGCCAGTAAGGTTGCTGGATCTCTGACCGTGGAAGGAGAGGGAACGGGTATGTGTGTATCAGCCTCAGGAATTCAGAAATTGTTCATCAGCGATCCAACACTTGAACATGCCAACTGCTGGCACAACATTCTTATGTACAAATAAGTTCATCTCTTAGTCTGGCTGACAGAACTTAGTAGAACCATGAGGACCACCAGGTTAGCTTACAAACAGGACAAGCCACCAGGGGAAGTTTATGACACAGTGTCTTGGGCTGGGCGCTGCGGTGGTGCTGTGGGGTCCTGGGGAGAAGAGCTTGGTCCCTTCTCCTATGTTCTGCCTGGACTTCTATTAAGGTTTCCACAGCCTTCACCAAAATTTGTGTTCAAATTTCCCATCATGTCCCAAATGCCAGCCCGCCTCTGCACATCACTGATGGTGCCTACACTCTGCTAGAATGGGAGCTCCCTTGGCTTCACTGGGGGTTTTATCTGTAAGAAACTTAACTCTTCAACCTAAAAGGGCTTTTGGAAAGAACTCTGCAGAAAAGCAAACAGCCTGTAGCCAGGACACACAGGAAGCACACACCACCCCGCAAAACACACACGCTGTGCACCCTGCTTGGCATGCGGCGGACGCATGACTGCAAGTTCACAGGGTGTCTCCTTCCGGAGGAGAGCGACCGGCAGGTGGACTGGATTCACGCCTCGGAGGCCAAAGCCCTCCTCAGGAAAGAACATGCAGATTCGGGCTTCTGGTCACATGTCCAGGCGTCAGAATTAGCCTCTCAACTCACTTGCAACTTCAACAGAGAAAAGCTTTTTTTTAACAAAAAGAACATTTGATCTTGTAAGCCAAGGCACCGCTTCTTTTCCTGGTATAATTAAGCTGCTTTGTGGGTTTGATATCACCCCCACCACCCCACCTCCACCACCAACAATGGATGGCTGATTATTATTCTATTTCCTATGGTTAAAATTGGTTAGGGGGATGGGGTGGGGGGAGGTCCTGTGATCAGAGAATTAAAGGACATTGACAAGTCCCTTTCCTACAGAATCCTTAATTATGAAAACAACTAAAATGCCTTTCTTGGAATAACTCCATTAAGATCAGTTCACTTACTACCATCCAAGAAGTTCTACAAATCAGCATCAGACGGACAGACCACAGGAGTGGGGACTTGGGATGGATCAAGAAGTCCCAGGCTGACCTTCTGAGACACTCAGGCTCCTCCCGACCTTCTAAGTAACAGGTGGCAAAGTCCAGCTTCTCAGCAGTGGATCAGCTATCTTGAGAACCACAGCACAAACGTTTCACCTTTGCCGGGTTGTACAAACTTTCCCCACAACACTTGTATGTTCCCAGCAGAGACTTGACACTGACTCTGAATTTCCTATTGAGAAGAATTAAGAAACCTTATCTGATTTAAATTATCTGACAAAGGTTCGTATAGTCAAAGCCATGTTTTTTCCAGTAGTCATGTATGGATGTGAGAGCTGGATCATAAAGAAGGCTGAGCACCGAAGAATTGATGTTTTCATATTGTGGTGCTGGAGAAGACCCTAGAGAGTCCCTTGGACATCAATCCTAAAGTAAGTCAACCCTGAATCCTCACTGGAATGACTGATTGCTGAAGCTGATGCTCCAATATTTGGCCACGTGATGTGAAGAGCCGACTCACTGGAAAAGACCCGGATGCTGGGAAAGATTGAAGGTGGGAGGAGAAGGGCACGACAGAGGATGAGATGGTTGGATGGCATCACTGACTCAATGGATAGGAGTTTGAGCAAGCCCTGGTAGGTGGTGGAGGACAGGAAAGCCTGGCGTGCTGCAGGCGACGGAGTTGCAAAGAGCTGGACACGACTGAGCGAGTGAACAAGAACGAGGTAGGGGACCCACGCCTGCCTAGACTCCTGCCTTGGGCTTCACGCTGGGCTCCACAGGGATGGAAGTGTCAGGCTTCCAGAATCTTCCTCTATTTCCAATTATCACGGCCCTCAGTCACAGACCAACATCTTGACAAACTGCCCTCACTGGTAACCATGTTTTCAGCTGAGCTCCACAGTACCTCTCGGGGCGTTTCTTAGAAGAGAAGCAGGCTGACCTTGGGCAGCCTGACCACTGGCAGTCTCTCACCCTGGCCTGATGGCCCAGGATGGTGAAGGGATTGGGCAGCGCTCACCTAAAATCACGCTTCTAACCACAGGGCAGCAACAGGAACCAGCCCATCCTCCGTGACCTGCTGTGCCTTCTGCAGTATCCACTATTCCGTGTGAGACACGCAATGAGCCTCCTTTTGGGCTTACCACTTGCCAGCGGTTATTCTAAAAATGCCTCTGTGCTCACAAGAGCCAGTAAATGAGAAGCTCTGAGAACCAGCAGACTGGGCCCACCGGAGGGCAATGACCATGGCTGAGCCCCAAGCAGCTCTTGTTCACCTGACATTACCTGGCAGCTCCAGAGGTCGGCAGGGCCCAGGGGATGCAGGGCTCCCGCGCGAAAGCTTCGAGGGCCAAACCTCTGCTGGTTGCCTACAGTGAATTCCTAAAAGCCAAAAGCTCTAGCTGTGCTGCCTCTTAAATGTGGCTGCAAAATCCCAAATCAAACAGAAGAGATGGGATCAAGATGGACCACACACACTAGGTGATTCTGGGGACAAATTACCACATCAGGTCCCAGTGACAACTTCTATGGATTAAAACACCTGTCGGGGAGGAAGGAAACCAGTTCAGTAACTAACATCTCACAGCATCGGAGAACGGAGAACCGGAGGCGACATCAGGAACTGCCAGGTGAGGGCAGCCCCGACATTGGGCAGGATGACTCTCGGCCGCAAAAAAACTTTCCAAGGTCCCTGGGGCTTGGTTCCAGGCTTGGACCCTTGAGTGGAGCAGTCCGACCTCAGGACAAATGGGGGCGGTTAGCTGCCAGCTTCGCTGGACGGTGGGGCACCCAGGAGTCCAACTCATACATCATCACTTGGCTACACAGGACGAGGTTCCTAGTTTCCCAGGAGCTGATCTAGTTGCAGGGTAACAATACGTTCAAAGGCTAGATTCTGTGGTTAACGTGTCTGAGTGGTACAGACAGTTACACACCTATGAAGCTCAGAATGGGGTGAGGCCACCCTGAGCTGGACAGGCTGGAAAAGTCCAAAAAACGAGCTGGGGGTGGAGGCGGCTCCTACTCTTGACAGGAATCACGAGGGATGTGGGTTCAGGAACTTTCCATCCAGGAGCCGGCCTGGCTGGAGAGGAGGGTCTGTAGAGGGGAACGAGAAATGCTGGGAGAGCTGGGATGTGCAGGGTGGCTGGTGGGCAGCAAAAATGCCAAAGGACAGACACCAAGGGCCAGCCTTCCGGCCACGCGAAGTTTGATGATTTTTTTTTTTTTTCAACAGAAGAGTAGAGACTGACCTGAGGCTTCAGCAAAAGGTGGGCACCGAGCTGGGTGTGAGGGAAGCTTGCACAGAGTCTTGGAAAGATAAACACACTCACAACTAGAGAACATTAAACTCCTGCCTCAGGGAAACCAAATAAAACAAAGCCATTAATCGACTGGGTTGTTTCAGCTTCCCTTCGGTTTTAGAGAAGGCGGCACAGGCTAAGAGAATAAGCCAGCTTCGATCTAGTTAGGTTGTCAACTAAGAGAGTCGGTGTGCCATGATGGAGCACACACCTGGAGTCACGGCCGCAGGGCTTGGGCAGAGGCGCTCTTACCAGCTCTGTGCTCTGGGGGCTGCATGGGACAAGCTTCAGTCACCTCATCTGTCAGCCAGTCCCCACGTCTTGCTGAGGATGAAATGAGCTAGTGAATGAAAGGCACTCACACCTACTGTGTCTGCGGTTAACCCTTCGTTTGCTCGAAGGGAAGCTCTCGGACCACTCCACCTTGGAGCCTGGAGCATGCCTGGTACATACAGCCAGCCAACAGATGGCTGAATGGATGGGCAGGGAGTTTAACTGTGGGTCAGGTGACAGACATCCCACCTAATTCTCAAGTCTCCTATGCAATGAGAATTTAGTTTCAGAAGGCTTCCAGGAGCATTGGTCTCTGCCTCAAAGGGAAAAAAAACAGTCTGCTTGGATTGCAGACTAAACCCAAGACTCTCTTGGGAGGAATGGGGATGCTTGCAGAGCGTGGAACACAAAGTCTCAGCTTTTCAGATGGGGATTTAGTTGGGAACACTCAATTTAACACACTCAGAATCCAAGACTGACTTGGTGCTAATGCAATAAACCACCAAGGTTCTCAGCTTGGCCCTAGGTAACTCTACTGTAGATCAGCCAGCCACTAAGAGCAGTCAAATCATAGCCTCTATTATCACACTGAGATTAATCCTAACTACACCCAGTTTTTATGCATCTAAGGCTAAGAAAGTTTCTGATAAACACCAGAACTCATATAGCATGATGGGGATATAAACTGTGGCATATAGAACCCAGGAAATTTGGATTTGGATGGTGGTCAGACATTTTTATTTGCTCTGAGTTCTTGGTCAAGTCATGTGAACTCATCTGATCTGTTTCCTTTACTGTAAAAGGTGACATCACTTCCTCAAGAGTAAGGATATGAACATGAAAACCATCATGCCAGGTGTTAGGAGTTCTTAAAGGAATCAGGACATAATCCTTTTAAGTGTTCACTTCTTTCCTAAGCCAACTGGACTTGATAAAGTTTTGAATGTCAGAACTTTCTCTAACGTTTACAGCATTTTTGGTTTGCTATAGAGCAAATTAGTGGTCCATACTTGATATCAATGGAATACAAGGACTATATTCAACTATCAGTCATCTTTCAAGTCATCATTATTTAAATCTTAAATTATTTGTTCACATCTAAAATGGGCTCACTTTGCTAAGTGCCTGATTACCCAAGGAGACAACTTAGAATCCTATTTTAGGGCTGAACCTGGGCTGGTGAAACGCCCTGCCCTGGGCGACGTGGCAGAGATGATAGAGGGCACCCGGGCTCCTGGACGGTGGTGACCTCGAGTTCTAGTCACCTCTGTACGTTTCACAGGGTTTTTCAGGATAATGGCTCACACAGCTGGTGCTACAAGTAAGTTACCTTTTTGTTGACCCCATCCAGGTTTTCAGAAAGTTACCCGATGCTCCGTTTGGTACTCATTCAAGTGTACCGCACAGACGAAATCTCTCAGGTAAGATAATAAAACAGAGAACTTTATAGAGCATGCTCATCAGGAACGAGGTGTGACAGTCACCTTGGAAGTAAGCGGGTGCCAAGTTTCTACCAAGACTGGAGCGAGCTGAGGCTTGAGTGAGGCATTTTCGGAAAGCGTGGGAAGGAAGGGGGCAGGGTTCAGGGGCTGTGACTCTCGGAGAAGTGGACATGGCTCCAAGGCAAGCGAAGGTGGAGTGTCTGGGGCTTGAGGGGCGAGGGCCGCCAAGGGTCAGCAGACCTGGGCACTAGGCGGGGGCGCGGCCCGGGCGGTCCCCGCCCCCACGAGGTCCGGGGACGGCCCGGGCGGAGCCTTACCCGGACGTGCGGCCCCTCCACAAGCTTGAGGGCTTGCGCCTCGAGCAGGTCGGCTCGCAGCCGCACCAGGAAGCGCACGCCGCCCTCCATCTTGCTGATGTGGTGGAAGAGGCTGCGGTAGCGCGGCACTAGCGCGTAGCGGAGCCGGTCCTCGGCCTGCAGCAGCACGGCTGGCTCCCGCGGCTGCTGGCGCAGCTGGAGCACGCCGGCGCTCTGCTCGGCCACCTGGCTGTGGTCCACGCCGAAGCCGCGCGCCAGGCGGCCCAGCAGCTCGGCGCGCTCGGCCGTCTCAGCCAGGCCGCCGTAGAAGCTCACGAAGTCCGCACACTGGTTCTCCGCCCGCGCCGGCGTCTTCTCGCGCAGCTCATAGGCCGGCATCGCGGGCACGGCGCGGTGCAGCAGCTCGTCCATGGCCCGCTCCAGGGCGCCGGCCGCCGCCGGCCGCCCGCAGGACAGCCGGCGTCCTGGCGGCTGCGGCTGCCGCGGGGGTAGCCGCAGCCGGAGGAGGCGCCCGGCAGACAGGATTGGCCTGAGGACTCGCATGGTGAGCGGCGACAGCTGCCTGGGGAACGCCGCCGCCGCCGCCGCCGCGCTTCCGGCTTCCGGCGCGCGCGCCCGCCCCATTGGCCGAGACTGAGGGACGGCCTGGGCGGCGACCAATCGGGGGTGGGAGGGGGCGGAGCGACGGGGACGGGGTGGGGCGACGGGGGCGGGGCGGAGCGCGGCGCCAGGCCAAGTGCGGCCAAAGGTAACCCGGACGGCCGAGCGGCGGCGGGGCGGCTCGGGTTGGTGAGTTCAGGGGCGGGGCGGCCCCTGCCCTGTCACCTGTTCTCCCAAAGTCACCTCCTCTGCCCTCCTCTCCTCCAGGGCCGAGCTCTCCAGCCCTAAGAAACATGATAGTCACCCAGCTGACGTGTTACACGCCCAAATTCCTGGCTCGTCTCCAGAGATTCTCGGGGTGTCTGGGACAGGGGCGCAGGCATCTGCGTGACTCCGAAGTACCCTAGTGGTCGTTTCTGGCAAGGTAGGTCGCCTCTGTCTCGACCCCTGCCTGGCGCTCTCGCTTGCACAGATGGCCCCCAGAGCTGCAGGCCTTCGTTCTCCTGAGCTCCGGACCCAGGCTTCCAGCTGCCTGCTGGAGCGCTTTCTCGCCGATGCGGCAAACGGGGCTCTCCCAAGAGGCTCGTGGCCCACCCTGTCCCCCTACCCTTGGCCCACATTCATTCATTCCCTCATTCAACAGAGTGTTTCCTGCACTAGACAGAGATAAAACAGTGAACCACAGATCTGATCGTGCCCCCATGGAGTTTACGTTCTAACAAAGGAAAACAGACCACAGCATAACTACTGGTTGTGGTAAGTGCTATAAGGGAAATAAACTGTGTGGAGTGATATAACTGGGCCGGCGTGGACTTCCCCTCACCCTGTGGACAGGGCCATCAAGGAAGGCCTCTTCCCCACAAGCTCAGGAGCAGGAGCTCAGGGTGCCATATCAGTTACTAACCCTATTCTCACTTGCTCCACAACCAAATTCAAGCACCCTCTTCCATCGCTGGAGGGAGCACCACTTGGTAACACCCCTGTGTGTGGGGGAGGGGGTGCCTTTGCAACACCTCTCAACATTGCAAACTGGCCCAGCAATTTGCACAGATCCTGCTGAATGGCCTAATGATAAGAATGGGTTAATCTTCCTGGGAGAGATGATTTCCTCCCCTAGGAAGTGAGGCTCCGACTGCCTTCTGTTGTCTCCTTCTCATCCCAACCCCATCCTGCATTCATGGGAGAATACCACACACCAGCCATATCCCCCACGGAGCAAAAACTGCAGGAGGCCTGAGGAATATGTGGGGCTTTGCTCCACTCGAATGGAAATCCAAAGCGTCCTTTGTTCAAGGGGGGAGAAAAGCCAGTGCCTGGCTGCCTAGATACCAGAACCACCCTAGAACTGTCTGGTCCAAGTGTTACGGTATAAAAAAGCCGAGGGGTAGTAGTTCTTTATGGGGCCAGCCTTTGTCCTGATCTTAACAGGCAGGGCTCCTTCTGCCGAGGCACAGACTCGCAAAGCTTTCTGAGGGCTTGGCAGTGGCTTCTGAGCCCACACTACTTCACCTTCACTAAGGAAGTGGCCAAGAAGCATCTCCAGTTGCTGAAAGGAGTCTGCCTAAGCCAGACAGGCTGCTCTGGTGCTTGACCTCACGTTCCCTGTTCCATGTGCTCTCCTCTATCCGGGATACCCCAGCCTTGCTGCAGGAACCTTGTCCACTGCTTAATTACTAATATTCGCTTAAACTACAGTTCTCAATCCCTCTTCCATCTCCCTACCTTTTCACATACTTTCTTTCTTGAAGTATGGCTGAATTATAATGTGTTAATTTCTGCTGTGCGGCACAGTGATTCAGTTATGTACATGTATACATTCTTTTCCATTGTGGTTTATCACAGGATATTGAATGTAGTTCTTGGTGCTCTATAGCAGGACCTTGTTCTCTACTCTACATATACCAGTTTGCATCTGCGAATCCCAGACTCCCAGTCCAATCCTCTCCCAGCTCCCTCCTCCTTGGCAACCACCAGTATGTTCTCTGTGTTCTTGATACTGTTTCACAGACAGGTTCATTTGTGTTATCTTTTAGATCCCACACGTAAGTGATATCATATGGTATTTGTCTCTCTCTTTCTGATTTTCTTCACTTAACATGAAAATCTTTAGCTGCATCCATTCATATAATTTCCTTTTTCTCTGATAAATAGGAGGTTTTAATGTATAAAAAGTGAATTAAGCAGCTCCTGGAACACATATAATTTCTTGATTCTGCTTTTCTCTGTGTTCATAATTATCTTTCTCCAGGTGTCAACTGCCATTCTCTGCTTCTCCCTGCATATTCCCTTGGTTCAAAACACTGCCCTAATCCAAGACTGAAATTGAGAAAACAATTCCATTTACAAGAGTATCAAAAAGAAAAAAATACTTAAGAATAAATTTAACCAAGGACATCTAGCACCTGTACACTGAAAAAAACAGAACACTGAAATTAAAGAAGATCCAATTAAATGGAAAGACATTCTGTGTTCATGAATTGGAATATTTAATGTTGTTAAGGTGGTAAAACTGCCCAGATGAATATGCAGATTCAATGCAATCCCTATCAAATCCTCTTTGCAGAAATGGAAAAGTTCAGCCTAAAATTAAAAATGAAAATGCTAGAGGCCCTGAATAGCCAAAACTACTTCTTTGTTCTTTAAAAAGAGGAACAAAGTTGTTAGATTCGCACTTCCTGATTTCAAAACTCACTACAAATTCACAGTATCCAAAATAATGTGGTACTGACAAAAAGGCAGACCTATAGATCAATGGGAGAAAATTGAAAGTCCAGAAATAAACCTATGCATCTGTGGTCTGCTGATTTCTCACAGGGTTTCTATGACCATTGAATGGAAGAAAGAATAGACTTTTCAACAAATGGGACCAGAACAACTGGATATCCACATGCAAAAGAATGAATCCAGATGTCTATCTCACACCATATACAGAAATTAACTTAAAATGTATCAATGACCTAAATATAAATCTCTCAGAAGGGAAAATAGGTATAAATTTTCATGACATTAGATTAGGCAATGGTTTCTTAAATATGACACCAAAAGCAAAAACAACAAAATAAAAATAAAGTGCACTTTATAAAAATTAAAAACTTTCATGCATCAAAGGACATTATCAAGAAAGTGAAAAGACAATCCACAGAATGGGAGAGATACTTGAAAATCACATATCTGGTAAGGATCTAGTATCTAGAATGTAAAAAGAATTCCTATAATTGGATACCAAAAAGATAAGCAACACAATTTAAAAAAAGGGCACAGGAATTTGAATAAGCATTTCTCCTAAGAGGATATGTATATGACCAATAAACATGTGAAAAGATTCTCAACATCAGTAGTCATTAGGGAAATGCAAATCAAAACCACAGTGAGCTATCACTTCATATCCACTGGCATGGCAATAATAATTACAAAAACAGTAACAACAGTCAAGTAAGTGTTGGTGAAGACATTGAGAAATTGGAACTGTCACACACGGTGGGGATGTAAAATGGTGCTGTGTGTGTGTGTTGAGTCACTCAGTCATGTCCGACTCTGCGACCCCATGGACTTGTAGCCCACTAGACTCCTCTGTCCATGGGATTCTCCAGGCAAGAATACTGGAGTGGGTTGCCATTCCCTTCTCCAGGGGAATCTTCCCAACCCAGGGACTGAACCCGGGTCTCCTGCATCGCAGGCGGATTCCTTACTGTCTGAGCCGCCAGGGAAGCCCCAAATGGTGCTGCCGTTGTGGAAATTATTTTGGTAGCACCTTAAGAAGTTAAACACAGAGCTACCACATGGCCCAGCAACTCCACTGCTAAGTATATGTTCACGGTAAAACGTGAATACAAATATTCACAGCAGCATTATTCACAAAGTCAAAATTAAAAACAGCCCAAACATCCATGGCTGGATGAATGGAATAAACCCAATGTCATATATCTACAAAATGGAATACTAACAGCCATCAATAGGTATGGAATACTGATGCATGTTGCAACATGGATGAGTCTGGAAAACATTATGCCAAGTGAAAGAAGCCAGATACAAAAGATCATGTTTTGTATAATCCTATTTATGTGAAATCTCTAGAACAAGTCTATACAAAAGTCTAACAGACAGAAAGTAAATTAATGATTACCTAGAACTGTGGGAGGGGAGAACTGGGAGTGACAGCTCATGGGTGTGGAGTTCTTTTTGGCTGATGGGAATGATTTGGAATTGTACAGTGGTGATGACTGCACAACATGAATGTACTAAAACCTCTCAAGTTGCATTTTTGTCATACATTGAAATGAATTAGCCATGGGTTTACATGTATTCCCCATCCCGGTCCCCCCTCCCACCTCCCTCTCCACCCGATCCCTCTGGGTCTTCCCAGTGCACCAGCCCCGAGCACTTGTCTCATGCACCCAACCTGGGCTGGTGATCTGTTTCACCCTAGATAATATACATGTTTCAATGCTGTTCTCTTGAAACATCCCACCCTCGCCTTCTCCCAGAGTCCACAAGTCTGTTCTATACATCTGAGTCTCTTTTTCTGTTTTGCATATAGGGTTATCGTTACCGTCTTTCTAAATTCCATATATATGTGTTAGTATACTGTAATGGTCTTTATCTTTCTGACTTACTTCGCTCTATATAATGGGCTCCAATTTCATCCATCTCATTAGAACTGATTCAAATGAATTCTTTTTAATGGCTGAGTAATATTCCATGGTGTATATGTACCACAGCTTCCTCATCCATTCATCTGCTGATGGGCATCTAGGTTGCATACTTTAAAATGGCTGAAAGAGGCACAAACTTCCAGTTAAAAAATGAATGAGTCACACGTATGAAATGTACAGTGTGAGGGATATAGTCAATAGTTATGTAATATCTTTGTATGGAGACAGATGGTAACTAGACTTGCCGTGGTGATTTTGTAGAGAAATACTGAATCGCTATGTTGTGTAATAGGAACTAACACAGTGTTGTAGGTTAATTATACTTCAAAAACAAACTCAAAGAAAAAAAAGACCAGATTGGTGGTTACCAGAAGCAGGGATGGAGGTAGTCAAAAGGTAAAAATTCCACTTGTAAGACAAACAAGTACTAGGGCTGTAAGGTACAACATGATTAATATAGTTAACACTGTTGTATGTCCCATATGAAAGCTGCTATTAAAGAGTAAATCCTGAGTTCTCATCATAAGGGGAAATTCTTTTCCTACTTCTTTTTTAATTTATATGCAGTGATGAATGCTCACTAAATTTGTTGTGGGAATCATTCCATGATGTATATAAGTCAAATCATTATGCTGTACACCTTAATCTTCTGTCAATCATATCTCAGTGAAACTGGAAAGAAAAAAATAAAATGGTTAAAATAAAAATTAATTTTATGTTATGTGGATTTTATTAAAAAAAAAAAAAAGGACCAGCTCAGAAGGATTTGCATCTCTCTAGCCAATTTCAGTTCAGAGAATCTGATTGGTCCAGCTTGGATTAGGTGACCAGGCTAGGATAAAAGGTAAATGGGACTGGGGAATGTACCCTTTTGGGAAGGGACACAGAATTCAGAGAAGGTTCTGGGCTGGGCAGCTGTCTCCAAGGATATCTGTTGTTGTTAGTCACTAAGTCATGTCCAACTCTGTGATCCCATGGACCGTAGCCCACCAGGCTCCTCTGTCCATGGGATTTCCCAGCAAGAATACTGGAGTGGGCTGCCATTGCCTTCTCTAGGGGACGTTGCCCACCAGGGTCGAATCTGCATCTCCTGCACTGGCAGGCTGATTCTTTACCACTGAGCCACTGGGGGAGCCCAAAAGATATCTACTTTTAAGTGTAAAAAAAGAGTTAAAAAAATCTTGGAAAAAAAATCACCCATAACTCTAGCATCTTAATTACGACAGTTTTTATTTCTGCAAATCCTTCCAGTATTTGTCCACAGGCCAACGCATTTTTCTGAGTTGTAATCACTGTGTTTGTGCTGTTTATTTCCTGTTCTTTTTTACTTCCCATCACATCCCAAACATCTCCCATGTTTCTAAATCACCTTCATAATCATCCTTTTTAATGGCTGCATAACATTCAATTGAGTTGATGTACCATAATCTCTTAATCGTTCTTCCATTTCTGGATATTTACACAGCTTCTAATTTTTTTCCTGCTAATATATAGATCCTGCTGCAGGAAATATTTTCATGCATACTGATTTTTTTCTTTACTGGAGTTGCCCAAATTACTTAAAAATGACCAAATAGGATAAAATTTCCCATGAATTGTCAAACTTAACCCGGAAACCCAGAGTAGAGAGAGACTTGTAAACTCTCCAGGGCTCCCTGGGCAGACAGACACAACTCCTGGAGACCCCACCTCCCCCAGGGGAGGCTCTGCCCTCTCTCACTGCTGGTGTGTTCATGCCTGTCTCCCCACGAGCTGTTCTCTGAGGTATTTGTGCTGTGAATATGCGAATGTGGATTTCTCCTTTTATTTGATTTGCATCCAGGTGTGTTTGGCTCAGCAGTAAAGAATCAGCCTGCACTGCAGGAGATGCAGGAGATATGGGTTCAATCCCTGGGTCAGGAAGATACCCTGGAGGACATGGTAACCCATTCCAGTCTTCTTGCCTGAAATCTCCCATGGACAGAGGAGCCTGGTGGGCTACAGTCCATGGGGTCACAAAGAGTTGGACATGACTGAGCACACACACACACAGGTGGGTTGTTTTTGCTGTTACAGCGCTACCATGAACATCCTTAGACACGTCTCCAGGTCCTGGGGCACATGTGTCCCTGGAGAGCTTCTCACCCTTGACACGACAGACATATTGTGTTTGTGTGACGCGGAGCCGTCCCGTGCATCCTGGTCTCTATGCGCTAGATACCAATAGCAGCTCCAGTGGCAACAACCAAAAATGTCTCTGGCCATTACCACACATCCCCTGGGGGGAACCAGCTGCCTTCCCACTGTGGAGGACCACTGCTCTAGACTAATGGTTCTCAAACTGCTGCACTTCAGAATCATGTGGGGGACACCTTAGCAATCTTCCATTCCTTGTATCTGAACAAAACTATAATTCAAAAAAGTACATGCACCCCTGTGTTCATAACAGCAGTATGCATAACAGACAAGGCATGGAAGCAACCTTAAGTGTCCATTGACAGAGGAATGGATAAAGAAGATGTGCTGTTTATACTATACACTGAGTTGATGAGCAACCATAATTCCATCTGCCACCTTCTGGTGGCATAGTTCCCTTTTGCCGTATGTAATGTAATATATCCACAGGTTCAGGGGTTAGGACATGGACATATATGGAGGACGACATTCTGTGGGCACCCAGGGCAGCCTCCCTCATGACGATCACAAGTTGCCAATGTGAAAAAAGATCTCATTTCAAAATACTGTTATACCATGAATCTATTTTTATTTTAAAAAACAAAACAAAACATTCTGAAAAAAAAGTTCACCAAAACGTTAACGCTAAGTTAATTCTGGGTGATGACCCTAAAAAAAGAAACCTTAAAATATTTTTTAAAGCTCTATTTTTGAGTTGCCGGACTTTAAAAAAAATTACAGTGAGGATGCATGACTTTTAATAGTAATAAAAAGCCACAATTTCTTCATTTCTATTCTGGGTGGGAAAAAAGAACCTATATTTATCTGGTTTCATAACTTGTGCATCTTCCAGGAAGCTACATGTCACCCTTTATTCAGTGCAATTTGACAGGGTGAACACTTGGAGGTGCTGGCTCTGTGCCAGCCCTTGGCCCCCCATGTTTGTTAGAAGGATGAACAAAGCTCAGCCACTGCATACAGACAACTCAGGGTTCCTGAGCCATTGCTTCCTGTGTTCCTGAACGCCTCACGTTTCCTGCTTTAATATTAGTAACTATATTAAACTCAGTTCAGTCTCTTCTTGGGGACTCAGGGTTCTCATCAAGACCCACCTTGGTGTGAAATACTTTGTGGGGTCTCAGTTCTTGTCTCTGGACATCATGCTCCCGGGGCTTATGCAACATGTGGGGTCACTCACTCCTTAGACTGGGTGGTCACAGACAGTCACCATTTCTTGCTAGTCAGTACTGATTGTGATGATATTCATGTTTCAGAGCACTGACTGCATGCTAGGAAAAGTGCAAAGTCACATGTTTCATCTCACCTAACTCTCAGATAACCCTGAAGGAGGGGCTTTATTACTTTCCTGTTTCACAGATGAGAAAACTGAGGCTCGGGCAGGTTAGGTAATGTGTTCAAAGTCACATAGCTAGTTAGTGAAGTGTCAATCACCCCATTTCTGGCCAATTCCAAGGCATAAGATATTCATCTCTCCCCAATATAATTTCCTACATGCAGTATATAATCCCATGGATTGCAGCAGATTGTATGTTCCAAAGACGGTGGAGATAATTCCTATCCTCCTAACTCTAACTCTCCTCTCCGTGAATCTGAGGGGGCATGTGTAATAGCCGCGCAGGTCACTGCTCAGATCTCCCTCAAGAAAGAACTCAGTGTTCAGCTACAAGGAAGACTGTAGCTAATGCTTGAAACTGTTGGCGCCTGCACTGCGCACTTCAGCTTTCGAGCCAAGGCCACACTCTTCCTGGGCGGCCCTGCCCATGACTCAGCAGGGCAGAGGTTCAGGGCTTGGTGTTTCCCCACACGGGGAAACACCCAGCAGAAAACCTTCCGTCCTGAGTCGGGGGAGGCGGGGTTGGCCCCAACAGTCCCATGTGCACCAGCCTCAGCGGCTCTTCCTGCCCCATCCTGCACACTCCCACCCTCTTCCCTTCAAAGGTGTCAGATCTACACTGTGGTCTGAAGCCTTTCCCGGCCCCATTCTGCCTCCTCCTGCTCTCTCTCAGATGCTACCCACAGCAGACCTCTTGTACTCTGAGCTCCATCCCAGTGGCTGCTTGCCAGAGGACTCATCTGACACAGCGGAGTGCTGTCAAAAGAATGTGGTGGAAGCGTTGCTGCATGATTTCCAAGACGGGCATAAAAGGCCAGGCAGCCTCCTCGTTGTTCACTGGAACACTCGCTCTTGGAGACTTCAGCTGCCATATTGTGAGGAAGCCCAAGCCAGCCCATGTGGAGACACCACATGGAGAAGCGCTGAGATGACATGAAAGGGGTGGAGGAGAGAAAGAGGGGGAGCGGGAGAGAGAGGAAGGGGGAGGAGTGGAGAGGGAGGGGACGGGGAAGGGAGGCGGGGGAGACAGCAGAGAGATCGATGTGCTTGGCCAGCCACCATTTACTCCGATCTCCTGCTGTTCTTGGCGGAGGAAATGGCAATCCACTCCAGTATTCTTGCCTGGGAAATCCCACGGACAGAGGAGCCTGGCGGGCTGTTGTCCATTGGGTCGCAAAGAGTCGGACACGACTGAAGTGACAGCATACCTGCTGTTCTAGTTCTAGCCATCACTACATTAAAACCACACAAGAGCCACCTGCCCAGACAAGCCCTTCCCCAGTTCCTGACCCACTCAGACAGCAAGAGGCAAAATGCCATTGGTGGTTTCAAGCCACAAAGTTTTGACATTTGTTACGCAGCAACAGATAACTGGTATGAGCACTCTGGACAGAAGTGTGTGAGACTGAGGCCTGTCACTTTCCAGAATACTTAAGCACCTTTGCTGCTGACAGCTTGGCACGTTGTAGGTGTTCAGCACACATCTGTTACTGCTTTGCATGTTCAATAAGATTATAAATATGGACTAGATCCGAGCTGCCTAGAAATACATGTGTAGCTTTGAAAACATTTCCTTTCTAATTAAATTGTGGTAAGGATTTCATTCTAAGATGCCCTCCAAACATTTGTTAATTAGAGAAACAGAAGATGCTTCAGAGAATTGGGATTAAATGATGAGACTGAGACTCAGAATTATGAAACTTCTAATGTCAAACAAGCAGAACCTGACCAACGTCTCTATGCAGATGAATGCAACTGAAATAGGAAAGAAAAGTTGTTCTTGGGTATGGTCCATCCCAAATCCTGACATAGGCTGTGATATCTTTAAAAAGGTTGGGACAAAAAGAAGGGAAAAGAGGAGAAAGAAATAGGCATGATATAGTGGAAAGTTCTGGGCCCAGGAACACATGGTTTCAGACACTTGTGGTTTGTCTGGTTTCAGGGAAATTCTTAACCTTCACTGGGTTTGGTTTTCTCATCTGTAAGTGGGGAATAAAAACAGCAATACCTTCCTTAATGGAAAGTTGTGGGAATTCAATGAGATATGCATGTGAAGAGATATGTTGCCCATAAAGTACTTTACACACGGAAGCTTTGCTCAGTTAAAACTACTAAGAGGAGATATTTGTCTTCCTGTTGTAAGGATCACTTGTCAGGTAGCTTAGGAAACAAATACTGTAGTAAAACATGAAGGTTTCTGAGCTGGACACATCTGGGTTTAAATCCCATCTTCACTGATGTAAATGTAATGTGATTGGTAAACCTGTTGGCAGAATCTGCTAGAGATGAACCACCCGGAAATTCCCTCCCAGGCATGTACCAAACAGACGTGTTCAGCGTGTTCACCAAAAGGCACATCCTAGAATGTGCACTACAGCTGGCAGTTTAAAAGCCCAGACCTGGATGCGACCCAAACGTACATTGTGTTTGCCTTCTCCTGCTGCATAATGAATGGCCACAAAATTAGTGGCTCAAAACAACATACATTATTGATCCACAGCTTCTGTGAGTCAGGAATTTGGGCTTTGCTTCAGAATCTCAGAAAGCTCAGTCAGGTATCTGCTGGGCAGTGGTCTCATTCCAAGGTTCAACTGTGGAAGGGTTTACTTCTGAGCTCAAGTGCTTCCAATGTGGTCATTGGCAGAGTTTAGATCTTAGTGGCCGAAACCTTGAGGCTTCAGTTTCTCATGGGCTGTCGGCTGGAGGGTATCCTCAGATCCTTGTCACACGGGCCTCGCAGAGCCAGCAAGAGACAGAGTCTCCTTGCAAGATGGCAGTCACCATCCCACATAACCTATAGATGTGAGGGAAGTCTTGTTGTATTCTATTGGCTACGACTGAGCCAGAGAATTGAAGTCTTCCAACTGTGGTGCTGGAGAAGACTCCTGAAAGTCCCTTGGATAGCAAAGAGATCAAACCGGTCAATCTTAAGGGAAATCAACCCTGAACACTTGTTGGAAGGACTGATGCTGAAGCTGAAGCTCCAGTATTTTGGTCATCTGATGTGAACAGCCGACTCATTGGAAAAGTCTCTGATGCTGGGAAAGATTGAGGGCAGAAGGAGAAAGGGACATCAGAGGAGGAGATGGTTGTGTGGCATCACTGATGCAATGGACATGAACTTGGGTAAACTCAGGAGATAGTGAGGGACAGGGAGGCCTGGCCTGTTGCAATCCATGGGGTCACAAAGAGTTAGACATGACTGGGCGCCTGAACAACAACAACAACAACAACAATTGAGTCAGATACCTTGCGCACTATTAAGGGGAGGGGGTTAGAGTCTGTCCATCACTCCTATCAGCAGCAGAATGGATACATGAAGCGTGAAATGTAATACAGTGGGGTATTCTACTGCAATGAGAATGAGCAAATTCTGCCTCATGCAACAATATGGAGAAATATCCAAACACTGTATGGAGTGAAAGAAGCCAGACACCAATGAGTGATGGTGAAACAGGAAGGAAGGGGGCATAGAGCCATTGAGCATATGACAGAAAACTGATTAGAACAGACTAGGCACAGGGTAGTGGAAGATTCGCTTTCCAGGGGACTTTGAGCCTCACTGTATGCTCACTGTAACACATCAGCTAAATGACATACTCACAGGCATCGGGACAGTTCCAGGGCCCGTCTGTAAAGGGCCAAAAAGTAGGTGGTAGCCCAAATTCCTGGAAATCGCCACCCCTTCCCCCCATAGTTGGAATAATCCTCCCACTCATTAGCTTATGAAATTACTCAACCCATAAAAACTAGCCACCCCATATTTCAGGGCCTCTCACTCTCCAAGATGGCCCATTCTCTGTCTGTGGAGTGTTTGTCTCTATTGCTTATCACTCACTTTGTCTCTCACTGAATTCTCTCTACAGTGAGACATCAGGAGCCTGAGCTTCAGTAGGTCTTGAGACCAGGTGTGATCTCAGTTAAAAGACTGTGGGTTCAGGTCCCATCTGAGTTGTATGGTTTAGATTGCATTGTGTAAAGTTCAGTAACTGTCAAAACCAACCACTGCTGTCAGAAGCGAGGATGGCGGTCACCTGGGAATGTGGGAAGATGGATGACTGGGATGAGATGTGCTTGGGGCTTTGGCGGTGGTAGTGGGGGTCATGTTGTTTCTCGGCCTGGACGCCGGCTGCAGGGGTGAGGTCATGGGCATGGAGCATGTTCATGGCGATGTGTCCCCTCCCCTGCCTGGACCATGCCTCCCCACTTGTCAGATGGCCAGCTCCATCACAGCCTTTAATCTCCCAGAGGCCCACCCTTATCAAAACCACCTCCTTGAAGCCTTTCGTTTCCACCATAGCACACCTATCACAAATATGCAGTTATGCTATTGATTTATTTTCAATTTGACTTTTGTCTCTCTCTCCCCCACTCGGACGTTGGCTCCACAAAGCAGGGACCACACGTGTCTTGGCTTTCTGCTGCAAGCCAGGATCACAGTATTCTAGTGCTGGCCTGTGGCATTTGTTGGCAACATGCAGTCCTCTTCCAGTTCACGTGTCCCATGAGGGACACACCAGCAGAGGCTGAGTGGCATCTCTGAGCCATTTCCAGATGCTGAAGCCTGGGAGCAGCCCTCATTCCATCAGCCATGACCAGACGAGCTGGGCCACGAAGCACTGGTTTCCGAAAGCAGTGCAAGGAGATATAGAAATGGCTCCAAGGACATCTCCCCCAAACCTCCCATTACAGTTTCTTTATCTTCTGAGCCTGAGCCAACCCCTTGCGTCCCTTTTCAGATTGGGCTTCTTGGGACAAACCGGCATTGCTCTGTGTGTCTTCTCCCGCCAGGAGGCGGTGACAGGTGGCCAGTACCCAGCTCGTCTGCACAGGCTGCCGGCAGCAAGGACTCTGCTCCGCGCTCTCCCCAGCACCTGGCTGTGTGCATGAAAGGGGAGCGCTGTCACCATGGGACGGGACATCAGTTTTCTGAGTCGATATCCTTCCTGACAGATGAAGGGCAAAGAGAAACAAATCTGCTCCTTGAGCTGAAAGTTTCATTCCAGCTGTAGACTTTGCCAAAACGGGATGAGAAATGGCAGGAGTGAAAAAGCAAAGCAAGCGAATGAACAATAGTGGAAATTCTCTTTTCGCAGCATCACCCTCTGTGTTTTCAGCTGCCAAGCACAGGGCTGCCTAACCCAGGGCATTGATTCAGTCACAGAAATGCTGGTGTGCAGCCACCAGAGGGATCATTCTGAAGTTCTAAATGACTCCATCGCTCTCCTGCTCAGAGCCTGTCAACACTCTCAGTTGCACAAAACAGATTTTTCAGCGCTGGTTCGGAGTTACGGCATTTGCGGTTTGGAGCAGTTGCAAGTTGTATTCCAAATCACGTGTTACCATGAAAAGTTAAATCATGCCTGTTTTCATATGACTTAAAAACATTTTTTTTTTAAATGAGGAATTTCTGAAAGGTCTCTATAAGAATGTTTACAAGGTTTCACTGGTAGCTCAGTGGTAAAGAATCTGGACCAATGCAGGAGACAAGGGTTGGAGCCCCGATCCAGGAAGATTCCACGGACTACAGAGCAACTAAGCCTGCGTGCCACAACTACTGAGCCAGTGCTCTAAAGCCCGGGAGCCGCAACTGCTGAGCCCACCTGCCATAGCTACTGAAGCCCGCACGCCCTAGAGCCCGTGCTCCACAACGAGAGAAGGCACTGCAGGGAGAAGCACGCACACCACGGCTAAAGAGCAGCCCCTGCTTGCCATGAGGGCCAATGCAGCTAAAACTAAATCAGTAAAATTATATATATATGTAGAAGAGTGTTTCTAATAGCACAAACTCTAAATAGCCCAAGTATTAATCAGCATGGGAGTGATAAACTGCAATCTATTCATACAATGCAATACTACTCAGCACCGAAAATAAAAAGAACATGTTACAGGGGCTTCCCTGGTGGCCCAGTGGGAAAGAATCCACCTGACAATGTAGGAGACACGGGTTTGATTCCTGCTCCAGGAAGATCCCACATGCCTCGGGGCAACTAAGCCCATGGGCCATAACTACTGAGCCTGCGCTCTGGAGCCCAGGAGCCCCAACTACTGTACTCCGAGATCCCTCGATCCTGTGCTCCACAACGAGAGAGGCCACCACAGTGAGAGCCACCACAATGAGAAGCCTGTGCACAGAAACTAGAGAAAAGCCCATGCAGCAGTGAAGACACAGAATAACTTCAAAAATAAATAAAATTTTAAAAAGTTACAAATCAATGGGTAAAAAAACCCAGACACAATGACTGTGTGATGAATATTCCATTTATATCAATGAAATAAATGAAAGATCAGGAAGAACTAATCGATTGCAGCAGAAGTCAGAACAGAGGTCACAGAAGTGATGGTGGGGTGTGTGTGTCTGTATTCCCTGGGACGGGAGTCTTCTCAGATGTCACAAAAGCTCTGTATTTTTATTGGAGTGGATTACACAGATGTGTGTGGAGAAACTAGATTGTAGATTTAAGCTTCAAGCATTGTAGCCCTGTAGAAACAGCAGGATTGCACTGACCCGCATATTAACCATCACGTCACTCTCAGTTGCATTCTGAGACACTTTTGGGGGGATGAGGAGAAGGGCTGATGTGTTCAGAGTGAGTCTGGGATGCGGGGCGCCCGCCCAGGCTGCACCGCCTGTGGGGATGCTGCCTGCCCCACTGCTGAACATCTGGAACCTCTGACCTAGAGAAAGCCCTCTGTGACCTGGCCACTTCCCAGGACCGCAACGCCACCACCTCCAGCTCCCCAAACACTCCCTGAGGTTTGTGATTTCCAGAACCATAGGGGAATACATTTCTGTTGTTTAAAATCACAGCTTCCTTGCTGGCTTAGATGGTAAAGAATCTGCCTGCCATGCAGGAGACCTGGGTTTGATCCCTGGGTTGGGATGATCCCCTGGAGAAGGGACTGGCAACCCACTCCAGGTATTCTTGCCTGGAGAATCCCATGGACGGAGGAGCCTGGTGGGCTACAGTCCAAGGGGTCACAAAGGTCGGATACGACTGAGTGACTAACACACACAAGTCTGTGGTAATTTGTTACAGAAGCCTTAGGAAACTGATACAATTATTATTATTATTTTTCGTATGTCCTCTTTTATATTTTTTTTGGTCTTCCTTCAAGAAGACCAATGTCAAGAAGCTTTTCCCTCATGTTTTCATATAGGACTATTACAGTCTCAGGTGTTACATTCAGGTCTTTGATCCATTTCGTGTTGCTCTTTATGGATGGAGATCCTCTTGATTCCTTAGATGTGACACTAAAAGGACAGGCAGCCAAAGCAAATATAGACAAGCGGGGCTACATCAAACTGAAGGCTTCTGCCCAGCAAAAGAAGCGACAGAGCGAAGAGCCAACTTATGGAGTGAGAGAGGATAGCTGCAAAACCAGATTCTCAAAAGGGGGTTAATATAAAAAAAATGTATAAGAAATGCCTACAACTCTACAAAAAACCAAATAACATGATTAAAACATCGTCAAAGGGGACTTCCCTGGTGGTCCAGGGGTTAAGACTTCGCCTTCTAATGCAGGGAGTGCAAGCTCCAGAGCTGGTCAGAGAGCTCTGATCAGAGAGAGCCAGGATCCCACTTGCCTTGTGGCCAAAGCATGAAACAGAAGCAATATTGTAACAAAATCAACAAAGACTTTAAAAAAATGGTCAAAGGACCTGAAGAGACATTACTCCAAAGAAGATATACACATGGCCAACAGACACATGGAAAGGTACTCAGCATCACGAATCATCAGGGAAATGCAAATCAAAACCACGGTGAGATACCACCTCACACCACCCAGGATGGTTGTGGTCAAAAAGACAAGCGATACCAAGCACTGGTGAGGATAAGGAGAAACTAGAGCCCATTTGACTGTCGGTGGGAATGCAGCTGCTCTGGAAAATAGCACAGAAGTCCCTTAAAAAGTTAAAAATAGGATTACCATTTAATCCAGCAAGTTTACTTTTGGGTATTTTTCCAAAATTATTGAAATCATCAACAGAGGAATGGATAAGGAGACATGGTACATATATATGATGGAATATTACTCAGCCATAAAAAGGAACAAGATAACGCCATTCACAGCAACACAGAAGGACCTAGAGACTGTCCCAGTGAAGTCAGACAGACATGGAAAGACGAATGTCACGTCATATTGCTTATGTGAACTTATTTACAATGCAGAGGTAGACTCACAGATACAGAAAACCAGCTTGTGGTTATCGGGGATAAACTGGGAGATTGGGAGTGACATGTACACACCACTGTATATAAAACAGGTAACTAATAAGGACCTGCTGCATAGCACAGGGAACTCTACTCAATACTCTAATGACCTATCTGGGAGGAGAATCTTAAAAAAAAAAAAGGAGAGGATATATGTATACATGTAATCGATTCACTTTGCTGTATACGTGAAACTAATACAACATTGTAAATCAACTATACTCCAATAACATTTTAAAAAAATTAACTGAAATCAGGGTCTGGAAGAGACATCTGTGCTCCCATGTTCACTGCAGCGTTATTCATAAAAGCCACGCTATGGAAACAATCCCAACATCTGCGGACCGATGACTGGATGAAGATGTGGTGTACACATATGATGGAATATATTCAACCTTAAAAAGGAAGGAAATCCTGCCACTTGGAACAATGTGGATAGACCTGGAGGACGTTATATATGTTGGTCGCTCAGTCGTGTCTGACTCTTTGCGACCCCATGGACTGTAGCCCGCCAGGCTCCTCTGTCCATGGGATTCTCCAGGCAAGATTACTGGAATGGGTAGCCATTCCCTTCTTCAGGGGATATTTCCAACACAAGGATCAAGCCCAGGTCTCCTGCATTGCAGGGGCATCCTTTACCACTGGGCCACCAGGAGGACATTATGCTGCGCTAAATAAGCCAGACACAGAAGGATAAATTCTTCATGATTCTGTTTATATGAGGCATCTAAAACAATCAAACTCACAGAAGCAGGAAATAGACTGATGGTTCCCAGGGACTGAGGGGCGAAGGAAATGGGAAGTTGCTGGAAAATGAAAGTTTCAATTGATTTAAAGTCTCAGTTATGCAAGACAAGAACGTTCTAGAGACTTACTGCAGGATACAGTGCCTACGGTTAACAAGATTGTATTGTGCATTTAAACAGGGTAGGTCTCATGCTAAGTGTTCTTACTGTAACCCAGCAGGACCCTTCGAGGCCTTCCCAGAACAGACCCCCACCATGTCCTCCACCTGCCTTTAGTCTGTAGAAAAACTTTAGTCAGAGAATAAATATAACTGGAGAAGTGAGAAAATGCAGAAAGCAAGACAAAAGAACAATACTTTAGCCATTAAACAAAGTCAAGGGCCTTTAGCTCTTCCTCAAGGACTAGAGATAATATTCTGAGCCATGTCCTTTGAGCTGTTTTGCAGATACTGAAACCCCCACCAGGTGGGAGAAGTTGCCTGCATGCTGCCCACAAGCATATAGACCCCAGGAGAAGGTTGATGATGCTGACTCCTGATTCCCTCACCACCAACCAATCAGAAGTGTCCACGAGTTGATAAGGCTCCTCACTGGCCCCTCCAAAGGAGACACACAGTCTTGAGGGCATTAGCCTGCCCCTTTGCCTGGAAAAGCCACAAAGCCATTCTTTTCCACTTTACCCAAAACTGTCTCTGCATTTCTGTTCGACATCAGTGAACAGAGGCCGAGTTTCACCAACATCACCATGAGAAAAAGAAGAAAAAGAAAGAGGTTACAAGGAAACATTTGGAGGCAACGGATATGCTTATTACTCAGATTGCACTGATCATTTCACAGGTGTATGTATGTGTCCAAATTCATCAAAATGTGTGCATTAAATATGTGCAGTTTTTAATATATCAATTATACCCTAATAAAGCTGATATGAGAAGATACAAGTTTCTTGGGCTTGAGAAACTCTGCATTTTCTGAGAACCCTGATATCCACATTTCTCCACCACACTATCCTCTTTCATCAGAAATTCATCAGAACTTCTCCTGAGAAGTCCACGTGTGTCGAACTCACTGGGATTGGAGGTGGGCGGGTTTAAATGTGGATCTGGGCCCCGCTCCATCCTTATTCATTCTCAGTCTTAGGTGAGGGACCTTCCTGGTGGTCCAGTGGTTGACAATCTGCCTTCTAACGCAGGGGACACAGGTCTGATTCTTGGTCAGGGAATGAAGATCCCATATGCCGTGGGACCTGAGGGCCACAACCAGAGAGAAGCCCCAACACCACAACAAAAGATCCTGCATGCCACAACTAAGACTGATGCAGCCAACAACAACAAAAGAAATCTTAGGAGATGGGCATGAGGGTACAAATAAATCTCCATAAAATAAATCTCCTGGGAAGCTTCTGACACACACAGGAAGTTTAAGAACCACTCATTTGGCTGCAAAAGGCATCCCATGTTCAATTTTAATCTGTTCTTAATAAATACTGTAGGGGCTTCCCAGATGGCGCAAGTGGTAAAGAACTTGCCTGCCAATGCAGGGGATGTAAAGAGATGTGGGTTCGATCCCTGTGTCAGGAAGATCCCCTGGAGAAGGGGTTGGCAACCTACTCTAGTATTCTTGCCTGGGAAATCCCATGGACAGAGGAACCTGGTGGGCTACAGCTCATGGCATCGCAGAGTCAGACACAACTGAGCGACTTAGCATGCATGCAATAAATACTGTAGCAAAACCTCCAAGTTCCAGCAGAGGGGGATGTTACTACATGAAAGAAAAAGCCTTTGGCAGGAACATGGGGTTGGACAAGCCCCACTTCACAGAGCAGGAAAATGAAGATGTTTCCTTGGAAAGGATGCTCACCTGTGGAAAGGTGCCCTCCCCCAACGTTAGAGGTCTCGGAAGGGAGCCACGGCACTCTGGTGAATGAATACTGCCTGATTTTGTTCAGGTTCTAAGGATCTGGGAAATTGTTAAAGCGAAATGCGGTTCAATTAGGAAGACCTTTGTGTTTAATGGGTTTTTAAGGAAAGGATTCTGACACCCATCACCCTGTCAAGTGTGAGTTTCATGCTCAGTTTTCTGACTTTCACTGAAGTGTGTGGCACTCCTTTGAAGAAGTTGTGAATGGAGTTGTATGTTTCTTAATCCCTGGGTGAAACAAGAAACGGCTGCAAAGTGGCATTCACTCTTGGACTCCATTTGCTCTCATGTTTCTGCATCTTTATGGATGAGGCTTTGCAGAGATGGAAATTCTTACTGGAAGAGCGGGAGAAGCTGACATTTCTTCAGCAGCCCCTGTGCCAGAGCAGTTGATACACTGTAGTCTCTAGTCTCTGGGCCATTGCGCAAAGTCTGGCTTAGTTTTCTCTCTCTCTCTCTCTTTTTTTTAACTTGTTTGGCTGTGTCAGGTCTTAGTTGTGTAAGAAGGATCTTTTGTTGGGGTACACAGACTCTCTAGTTGTGGTGAATGGGCTTAGCTGCCCCGAGGCCTGCGAGATCTTAGTTCCTGGACCAGGGATCGAACTTGTGTCTCCTGCATTGCAAAATGGATTCTCAACCCCGGGACCACCAGGGAAATCTCAGTTTTTCTGTTTCAAAGAGAGGGTAACTCAGGATCAGAGGCACTGAGGAATTGATCCAGATCATACAGGGATGAGAGCCTGAAGCAAGATTTGAAACTTGGTCTAGCTGACTCAGCAGAAAACAAAAGAATCATCCCAACCTCCTGTTACCTAAACAAGAGGAGGTTTATCACCTATAGTCAAAAGGACAGAAATATGACAAAAGAGACGCTACGTGCCTGAGCTCAAGATGAGGTCCGGCTGCCCCTCCAGGTGCAGGCTGGAAAGTGACCTTGTGGGAATGGCCCCGGAGTGGGGCTTTCTTACCCAGTTGGCCATCACGGTTTCTTTCTTCCAAGGTCATTGTGGCAGGCCGTCTGACGGTCCCCCTAAACACATGCACATCCCAATTTCCAGAACCTCTAAATATGTTTCCTTAAGTGGAAAGGGGGCCTTCAAAGAGGTGGTTGCATCAATAAACTTGAGATGGGGGAGATGAGCCAGGATTATTTGGGCGGACACAGTGTCATCACAAAGTGCTTGTGAAAGAGGGGCAGGAGGGTCGGAGTCTGAGAAGGAGACAAAAGCAGGGTCAGGAGCCAAAGGATTGCAGGCACCTCTAGAAACTGGAAAAGGCAAGGAAGCGGTTCTCCCTGGAAGCCTCCAGAAGAAATGCAGTCCAGTGAGGTCAGCCCTCCCCTCCAGAACTACAAGACAAGAACTTGGTGTCCTCTGAACCTAGTTATGGTAATTTGTTACAGAAGCCACAGGAAACAGAAACAGTTTCCAAACATTTTTGATCATCCGTACCTATTAGTAAAAAAAATAAACTGACACTGCATGGGTATATTATGTACCTTATAAAGCAAACAGAAACAGAAATGAAAAAGGATAAGATAAAGAGGACATAGGAGATATTTCAAAATGCATTTTTAAGTTTAGATATATTAACAGCACAAAACCCCTTTTGGTTATCATCACAATTATCTGTATTAAAATAGTAATAGTATTTTTAATCAGTGAAGGATTGAATATGCTTCATTACATTTTGAACCCTATTAACACTTTTTTTTTTTTTTTTGGATACCAAATTTAAGGACCTGATTCTGAGGTTCAGTAGATTTTAATACATGGTTTGGAAGACTACTCATAACTGAAAGATATGTCCCACAAAGATGTGTGGCTCTCTGTATAAGATGCTAGTAATGATCATTTTCCAATCCCAGCCACCAAAATGCAGTTTCTGTTGACACTTGGCTGGTAAATTTCCCTGTTTCCTGACCTTGATATTGCTCTTGAAAACTAACTGGAAGGTACTTCTTTTTGTATTTTTAACAAGTGGGTTCAAAACCCACTAAAACTTTTCCAACTAAACTCCTACCAAAACTTTTTGAGAAAATTCTGTAAGTAGTTAGAATGGTTTCCTTCCAAGATTTTAGGCACACACTTACGGGCACTCTTCTAGCTGATACTTTTAAAAGTGAGTTTCTGGGGAGAAAGGGACACAATAATGAACAGCTTCCCTCCAACACTCTTTCCATAGCAGGAGTTTCTATAGAAAAGCAGTTTCTTTCTCATTTGTATTGAGTGGAATTTTTATGTGACAGATTGATTATACTTTTGAAATTATTTGCTGGGTTATTAATTTCTTGGAGCTGCTTATCATGGCAGAAAACGTCAGCAAATTTGAAACACTTGTCATCTTGTTTTTAAAAAGTGTATCTTCTTTAAGTCCTCACTCTCTTCGAGGCTTCTGCCGCAAGGTACTCAGGTGTCTGGAGGCTTCTGCCCATCTCGCTGTGAGCTGTGGGAGGCCTGGAGTTAACTGCCCCGGTGACACCCCGTGCCATTGACAGCGGTGTCCTGACCGCCAGCAGCTGCTTCTTCCTTCTCCCTCCTCCTCCTCTTCATCTTCCTCCTTTCCTCCTTTCTGGAGCTTGGGTAGAGACGGAGGGGTTACATAACACTCTCATCACCGGTCAGGCCAAGGTCCCTTGTGAGACTGAAACCTTTCTCTCCGACATCCTCACAGGTCACTCTGGATTCTCAAGTCCACCAAGCAAGGTTCTCATGTACTCATGAGGTTTTTTTTTTTTTTTGAAGGGAAGGGGCCCTAGGTATACATTTTTGCAAAATATGTACTGTTGTTCTGCATGATGTATTTTCAGTGTATGTAAATGGTTCTTTTATCTCCTTACTTTCCCCACTGAGCACCTGCTTTAAAATCCATCATACT